>NC_061901.1:7430386-8038638 GCF_905147765.1 Vanessa atalanta
GCAAGACTTATTAAAAGACATATGATTTTCTCCACAATTTACGCACTTAAAAGACGTAGTGGTACAATTATCGTGATGACCACCACATTTACCACATTTAGGGCAAACTACTTTGTCTATAGGGCATCTTTTGGCAGTATGTCCATGTCTCCAACACTTAGAACACTGCGAGACTGGAAACACAAACGGCTCCACTTTTATACGTAGGCCGTGAACCGTAACAAAAGGTGGTAAATAAGAATATTTGAAACAGAGTCGCACTGTTTCGCTAGGAATCCATTTTCCATCTTCACCGAGGCGAGACAATCTTTGACAACAGATGATAGAATTGCCGGTTCTGTACATACAATATTGTTAAAAATTTCATCGTCAGATAAATCAATGTCTACATTCTTAATAACACCGTAAGAAAAGTTGACCTCAAAAGCTTTTTGAAATTTCCATCCCTTTTCCAGTAATTCTTGACAAGATATTAAAGAACAGACATTTTTCATTTTCGCATTCTATTTTAATTTTATATGGCGATAAATATTTTATTTTATTAATATCCGTGATATTAAGCGATTTAAATGTGCGTGCTAACTCAAACTGCATAGGTAAATTTTCATTACATGATATATAAACTTCCATTATCTAATTTTTCAGATTTTTGTCTTTTCTTCTATTAACCGTCTTCCACTCTTCAGCTATCACATCATCACCCTCTTCGGCACTTATATTATCTTCTCTTTCACGTTTACTAGGTCTAACCCTCTCACATTCTTCTTTATCTTCGCTTTTCTTCTCCATATTGACTGTATTTTTATCATTCATATTTTTATTCAAAATACATTCCGTCTCACATTTTTCTATGTTAAAATTTTCTACATCATTATCATTCATTGTTAACAAAAACAAAACGCATCCTTCCGAGAATAATGTTTGTTTATCGCATATCCGCTCGGCGCTAAGGCCAGTAGGTATCGGTCGTCCGACGCTAATGCGATGTAAGCAAGCAAAAAATTGGCGCAGCGAATATAAAATGTATTACGCACAAGCACTCCGTACAAGCTTTCGTTCGCGTCTCCTTACGAAGTATTTGTATTCGGTAGTATGAGTTTGACATTACACGTTTGCGTTAAAACCATGATAACCGTCGAGCTGCTCGAAATAGACTACACCACAATTTAAATTTCCATTTCACTTACACGCACTAAAAAAGGTGAGAAAAAAATATTTTCGGCTATTTTTATTGTATTTGACATTTGTCGCATAGTATTGTCTCTAAAATTTTGAAGGTTTTATTATCTAGACACGCGATAGCGTGTCAGCCAAGTACAAGTAACAGTACTGGCGAGCAGCACCGTGTGTAATATTACACGAACCATTTGGAGCCACTTTTGATCTCCTCATAACTCAAAAACTATTTGACATAAACGTGTCAAAATTGGCTCATTTATTGAGACTCGCGAGATACATATGTGTTCCAAATTTCATAAGCGCATCTCAAACGGTTATATTAACATCTAAAAATCGTAATTTTTATCACTGACTTACAGATCAAAACTATAACCTACTTCCAGGTGACCTAGAAAGTTGAAATTTGGCATGCAGGTAGATAATTAGGCCAATACAAAGGAAAAAATCTGAAACTGGTAAATTTTTATCATTTTATTATAATTTTTCATTTTATTGGGTCTATTAGGAACACTTATATACTTAGATCCTGTAATAACTATATTAAAAAAAATTATGTAAGAAACAGCAATGAAAACTTATGACAGCCGGTCTTAATGTGGATTTTAAGATCTTTACGTGAATATATAACGAGTTGAATGTGGTATTCAACACGTTATATATATTTTTATAACCTTAATTTTTTTAAATCCAAATATTTCCGTTTTAGTACTTATGAGTACAGTCGACTTTCGTATTTATTACGTTATTAACTGGCATTTAGCGCACATCAATGGTGCAAAATTATTTTACTTTAAAAAACAATAATAATAGGCATTTCGGTACACGGCGCGCGACGCGACGCCGGAGCAGCGGGATAGGAGCGTTCCGATAAAACCTTGACGCGTACGTGTCCGAGCGAGTGGCAACCGCGCTCAAAAGAATTATTCCAATGCCTTCCGATGGTAGCTGCCTAGTCTATTTGATTGCATATTCTTTATTTGAGTATACTAGTATACAACAAAAAAATAGGTTTCGTGAGATTGTAGTAGAGTATGTATATCGTAACTGGGATGATTTAAGTATGTACTCTAGCGCTACAAACGGGGATCCTTATCGATTGGAAGAATAGTATCGAGCAAGCATGCTGATGTCAGCAAAGGACTGGTGAATGGGTCCAATCGTCGACAACAGCAATAGCGCACGTAAAATAACAATTCAATTTAAACATCATTTAATTTGCGAACTAGAAGTCAAAACCAAGTTTAAGTAATGAATATGGTTTTGATGGGATCTTATTTTACACTGTTTATTTTATTAAAATAAATAAAAACTGTGAATGTATTAATTTGTAAGTTTTTTAGTTGTGGTGAAAAAAGAAGAAATTACATTGAAATTATTATAACATTCATCAATAGGTAGGTATTTATTATTACGCTTTATATACAATACGATCCGTAATAATTGTAAGGCGTTTTTAATATTGAGGAATTTGAGTTAAATTTTAACTAATCTAACCTACAAGTATTGTAAATTTAATTTCCTTACAATTTTACGTTGATATACTTATACATATTTAAATTGTTGTTCTAATTTGTTTATAAAGTTTAATTTGAAACTAAGTGGCTTACTTTGCGTTTAATTGCGATGTGTCTTGTGTGTCCTCTTTTTTGTATAAAAATTCCATAATAAATCAAACTTAACGAATTCATACTTATGTTTAAATGATTATGTTATATTGATAATACCCAAATTATGTTTGCGTTTCAGTATATTATAATAATAAACATATCTAATTATCATTAAATATATAGACCTAATATTTCTATTATTACATTTTAATTATTCTATGATCATGATTATTTTATATGTTTGTTAATGTTTTAATAAAAAAATATTGTTTGTGATTACAATTCCAAAGAAGAAATACAAACCTAGACACTACTACAAATACATCCATGCTGCATTTTTCAATGTGACGCTACATCTATAACTTCAAGAACCTTTGTAAAAATATAATTTAATATATTTAAAACAAATAATAATTGCTTAATAACTTGTGTTGTGTTTTTTATTTTTCCTAAAATGTAATTGTATGTACTACATATGTACATAAACTTTATATTTCAGTTAAACAATAAAGAGTTAATAGTTTTAATTGTCTGTTTTTATATACCCAATTATTGAAAAAGTATAAATAACAACAACATAGTATTTTAAGAGTGTTTTTGAAGTTGATTATTTATTAGAGTATTCATAACAAATCACAATAGTGAAGAGTATTTATATACATGTATAGATGCAAAAATTTTAAATAATTCTTAATTCATTTACATTTTATAAAATCACAGGAACCATATATTCAATAAAGAGACAAATCCATTTTTAGTATATATATTGTTTGAATTAAATAAACAGGAAATTATGTAGAAATGTAAATTGCAGTTCAATGCATGGTCACTTGTTTTGGAGTTTGTCTGCACCAAATCATCATTAATAGCGTATCTGCTCCAAATAATAATAATAATAATAATAATAATTATTATTATTTATTTATTCTCTCCCACATTACAGACATTACAGTTTAAACGTATCTTAATAATAAGTACAATTGTGTGTGGGAGACAGGAGCCCCAACTAGGTTGCCCTGTGCTAAGGGTCTCCTGGCTCCACCTCTAGGATATCAACTATTTATTATATAAATTTACATGTAATATGAAAAAGACCAAACATGAAATACATTGTAAGTTATTAAAAAAAAAAAGACAAACAAATAAAAAATGTGTGTGTGTGCGTGTGTGTGTGTGAATTTCGGTTCATGGTTATGTATAGCCATTACATTATTATTTTTTCTGTCTCCTCATAGTCAAGTGTTAATAGCCAATCAGTTACTTTTTTCTTACATGAGAATTATTAATTTAATTCTCATGTAAGAAAATTTGAGATTGTAAGTAATCTACTTATCTTATTGTACAGCCTTCCTACTTTAAAGTTATAAAATTTTTGGGCAAAAATAGTTTGAACCCTTTGAGTTTCACAGACCTCATAAGATCTTCTTGAGTCAACTGTATCTATTTGTGATGTATTTATCAATGAGTGTTTTTTTAGAATCATATTTTGTATGTAAAGTTTTCTAACAGACAGAACATTTGCCTCCTTATACAAATTTACCGTTGGGAATAAGCGAGGCTTAGAGAGAGCTACTTTAAGCAACATTCTTTGAGCTCTTTCTACCTCAATTATGAGCGTTTTACTTGAGCCGCCCCAAACGGATATGCAATATGCTATTAAAGATTGGCATAATGATATATAAATAGTCTTGATGAGTTTCCAGTCAGCGATATTTCTTAAGTTTTTAAAGATATATGTAAGTTTTCTAATTTTTTGACTTATTTGCATTAAATGCCTTTTAAAAGTGAGGTTCTTATCGATTGTAATACCTAAGTATTTAGTTTGATCGGTTCTGTTAATAATGGGACAGTTACATGAGTGATTTTTTTTATTACAGGAATGAGCTACTAATTGATGTAGAATTTTACTATGGTAGTTGTTGCGTATAGAAAAGGTTATGTATTGAGTTTTATTTGGATTTAGTGTGAGGGTGTTTAAAGCCATCCAGTGATTGACCGTATTAAAACCCTCTTGTGCAAATAAAAATACCTCATTCCATGTTTTACCATGAAATGTAAGAGTGGTGTCATCGGCGTATGATATTATTTTACAGTTGCTTAGATTAAGGTTACAAAGCTCATTTAAATAGCACAGAAATAGAGTTGGGCCTAAAATGCTGCCTTGGGGAATTCCATAGGTGATAGGACTCTCATTGCTAATCACGTCACCTATTTTAACCTGCTGGGAGCGATTTTGGAAGTAATTTTCAAAAAGTTGTAGCTGTTTATCTCTTATACCTAAAGCGTCTAACTTCTGAACCATTTTATTAAAATACACCGTATCGAAGGCTTTTTGAAAATCAATAAAAATTGTTAGGCATTTTTCTTTGTTGTCTTATTTATCTACAATGTAATTCGTGAGTAATGAACATCTGATGTTGATTTTCCTTTCCTAAAACCATATTGTGAATCAGATAGCAATTTTTTATCTTCCAAATATTTCAGAAGCCTATTATTTATAATTTTTTCAAGTAATTTAGAGAGGGAAGGTAATATCGAAATAGGGCGATAGTTTGATACTATGTTTCTGTCTCCGGATTTGAAAATTGGTTTAACAATGGATTTTTTAAGAGAGATGGGGAATACACCTTCGGATAAACATCTATTAAATATGTAGGTCAGTAAATTCATTTAAGCATTTGAGTACTTTAGATGAGCCAGGACCACACTCTGTTTTTAGGTTGATGATATATCTCCGTATTTCATCTTCCGTAGTATCTAAGAGAACAAATGAACTTTTTTTGGTTGATGTACTATAGACGTTTGTTAATGCGGGAGGGTTTAGGGTTATTTTTGTTGCCAAATCTTTCAAGGGGTGTTTTATTTATATTTAGTAATTCAAATGGTGGGTTGGTCGTTTTGTTTAAGTGATTAATATTTTTTATTACATTCCATATTTTTTTATTATTATTTCCAGCGGCTTTAATTTCGTTTCTTTCGTAGTCCCGTTTACATTTTTTTAAAATTTGATAACAGAAATTTCCGTAACGCTTGTAAGTTATTCTTAGAGTCTCATTATTTACTTCTTTCTTTAATTTGTAGTGCGTTCTATCCCTCGTTCTTATACATTTCAGCAAGCCTATGGTTATCCAGGGTTTTTTTATGATTTTTCTTCGTGGAATTCTTTTTGTGAGAGTATTTTTCAAAATAAAGGATAGATACACTGATAGCCTGAAAAATATATTTATTTTATTTTAAAATGATTACATTAAAGAATAATAGTTAATAATACTATGGGGATCATCCCCATCATATCTTCAAAGCATTCTCAACTGCCATAAACCAATGAATATAAAAAAAAGGTATTTTTAATGTTTTTGAAAATACTCATTTAAACAATATACATATCACAATTAAGTATATCTTTTATTTTAATATTTTGTTCTCTACTTTAAGCAATTTAATGGCATTATGATAGTTAAATTAAATTTTTTTACACAATTATCATTTATTTTCAATCTAATTAAATATCGTGTTAGGATGCCATTTGAAAATAAATTTTAAATTTAGACTCACCTTGCGTTTGTATCATATTTGTAAATATATTTAAAATAAGTTAATGTTTTTTATTCATTTATTCTTTACATGTTAACACAAATACTTATTAACTTTTTTCTAAGGCAATTCTCAAGAAAATATACTAGTTTAAAGTACAGCTAATTGAAGATAAATTTCACCGCAGAATTCAATTTCGTTGCTTTTTATTGTTATAAAAGGCTACCATAACGGTTGTAGCTGGTCTTCAAGCATAATATTGCCTCACACGCTTAATTGTTAATTTTTTAAATGTAGTTTCACTTGCTCTCACCTAAATAAATCAAGTGAGTTCAAACTCGATAAGAAATTAACGAAAACGTCAATTTACACGTGTAAATCTGTCAAAAGTGTTACTCGTACTACCAAAATGTCGAAAACCGCCAGTTATTTCGACTTCAAACTCGTTAACGTTGATTATAAAAACTCTTACTACCGATTTTAGTTCCTCTGCGTTTACGCTTGGGGCGCTGATAGGAATTGTATGAAAAGAAAACCGAAAGTAAATTACTTGAAGTTAACAGTCAAACTCGTACTAAGGGTACTTTAATACCTTTACAATATACGTTTATTTAATTGCAGTCAATTATTACAATATACAAAAAAAAAAAAATTCTTCCTGCCTCTGGTCTATAATATCTATCTATTTGATATTGGTGCTTGCTTTAAATACTCAAACTTCTTAATGTTCGTCGATGATAAAAAAGTATTTAGAAAAATTAACAGTATAGAAGAAGTATATTACTTCAGAGTGACTTGGATAGATTATATAATTATTATACAATGAACAGGATTTCCGTTAATTTAAATAAATGCTTGCAAATTTCTTTTACCCCAAAAATTAAGACATGTACTTTTAATTACACAATGGGTGGCGTTCCTTTAAGGAAAACTAATCTGATTCGGGATCTAGGTGTTCTATTAGACTCGAAACTATTACTCAATCGTCACATTGATTATATAACTAATAAGGCCTATAAACTACTAGGCTTTATAATTAGAACTTGCAAACCTTTTCGCGATATTAATTGTCTAAAAACTGCCTATTTCTTTTATGTTAGAAGCATATTAGAGCATGCTAGTTGTATTTGGAACCCACAATACGATAAATATATTGAAATAATTGAGGTTATACAAAAGAAGTTTATTAAAAATCTTAACTAGCATTCCTGTAGTTTGTCTTACTGTAAGTTTTAAACTTACAGTAAGACAAACTACAGGAATGCTTGTCATCTTTATCGCATATCCAGCTTGATAGATCGACGTGAAACATTTGATATGATATTTTTATATGATTTAGTCTCTGGTAAGCTCGCGGGTACTTCTTAATGTACCTAACAAGCGAACCCGTAATGCACATTCTAATCTGTTTCACGTGCCTTTATCAAATACACGTTACGCTGCAAACTCTACATTGCCGCGCGTTTTCACACTATATAATTAAAAATATTTACAAATCGACTTATTTCATCGGTCGATTAAGTCATATAAAAAAGACATTCTTATGGCTCAAAATTCAATTTAACCATTCAAACTCACACAAAACTTGTATACATCTAAACACATACACATATACAATCATTTACTCACGCACAAAATAACAGTGTAACTGTAATACCACACTCAACACCCACACCCACACTCACAACATGTGTCGCCTAATTTGTATTTGTATTCATTCTCTTTTTTATTATTAAGCTTTTATTATTTTTAATTCATTGTTTTGTTATTACTTTTACATGTTATCTATCAAAACTCTGTGTTGCTACTTCTATTAACTAATATTAAGTTTGCATAATTCAACGGAAAACAGTAATTGGCTCTATTCTCTGTATACTGTATTTTATGTTTATATTTTTTATAATATGCTGTTGTTTTCCTGAAATAAATAAATACTTATTTAAAGGTTGGACACAGTAAAATATAATTATGGAGTATATAATAATTTACTAACCTTGTAAATCCTTAAATAACTTATATACTACCTTTTCGAGTGTTAGGTGATCAAATAATAGTGGAATATGTGGAACTGAAGCTTTTGTGTTAATTTTCTACACAAAAACTTCAGTTCAAATCCACGTTAACGATATTTAACCTTGACCGGGGTTAAGGTTCAATTTATTTATTTCTTCGGATAATTATAATGTTGTATGTTTCTCAATAATCCACAATTCTAGCAGTAGCTTGTCTTCCGCTAATTCAATAAAATCCGGGTCGGTAAAGGACCATGTGCGGGATTTAACGAGAAAACTTCGATAGAAAAATAATAAGACGTGTATCAGTGGTCAACTGCTATATTCAGAATGACTACAAAAAATATGTAACTTAAATCTAAGTACATTTAATTGTACGACGGCGCAATAAGTGCAGCTGCATCAAATTTCTCGCAGGCGCAAGGTGTATGATTCCCGCAACGTAAATTTTTATGAGAACAATATATCGGCAAATACTTCCAAATTTTTTAGGATTCCGTTAAATATTCATGACGGACATGCATTTATAGAAGAACAAACCGTTTCAAATTGTATTATTGGCGAATTGTATTATTGGCTTAACTACCGTTTCAAATAATAGGGGAATAGTTGAAGTAACCAAGTCGAAGCGACGTCATATTCTCTATGGACCGAGCAATCTCTGCAGAAATGTATAACGTACACCTGCCAATAAACAGCAAGATCGCATAAAAGAAGTAATTTCGCGTCTACGCACTGATCACTTAAATACCGAAGAACGTACAAACTTAGAGTTGCTTTGTGCGCAGTATGCAGATGTTTTCTACTTCGAAGGAGAGCCTTTAACTTTCACGAACAAAATAAAGCATTCCATTAAAACAACTGATGAGGTTCTGTTTTACACATAAAGTTATCGGTATCCCTATGTCGTATATATCCTTATGCACGTGAGGGCGCTGCACGCAACACGATAGTTGTCCGACAAAAAAATCTTTTTTAATAATTAAAAATCAAAATTAGTAATTGTTGTTATGTTAAAATTACAGTTCTAATATTAATTCATGCGCAGTAAAGTTATTTAAACGAAACACTTGAAAAATAAAAAGCTAAAAAATTTCGAATATATATATAGTGACGAAAAACTTTAAAAATCAAATCGCTACAATATACTACCTTAATAATATGGAACAAAAAATAGTGAAAGTGAAAAGTTAAAAACATTAAATATATTTTTAAAAATAAAATATAAGTGTTTATAAGCACTCTTTATTTATTTATTATTATGTTTACTTGATAATAAATAAACTACCAACACAGCTAACACATACACATCAGCCCGCATTCGTCCACTGCTGGACATAGGCCTCTCCAAATGCACGCCACTGTGGTCTTTCTTCGGCAACTCGCATCCAGCTCCTGCCAGCCGTCTTGCGCAAATCGTCACTCCACCGTGCCTGAGGACGTCCTACGACACTACGTTTGCCGAGACGCGGTCTCCACTCTAGAACACGTTTTCCGCAACGGTTATCGGTTCTACGACAAATATGGCCAGCCCACTGTCACTTCAGCTTACTAATCCGGTGGGCTATGTCTTTGGTTCTCTGACGGATTTAGAATACTTAGATATTAATTGTTGAATTCAATTTGGATTATGATCACTATTTTGTATGTTAATGAAATTAGAAAGGACATCTGATAAATGCAGTTTACCATTATCGTTGGGCGCTTTGGTCCAACTCTCTTCATTTTTTAATAAGAAAGGTGGGCTTGACCACCACAATTTGCATGCGCTGATATGATCAGCCTTCACACCTCGGGTTATGAGATCGGCTGGGTTTTCCCTAGACGGTACGTATCCCCACTCGAAGCCAGAAGTACTTTCTTGTATTTCATTGACACGGTTACGTACAAAAGGCTTAAGCTGATGCGCAGGCGTCGACAACCAAGCCAACACAACATTCACACCAAAAATCGGCATAGTTTTATAAATATCGTGAGTGATTTTCTAACCTTTGTGCACAGTCTTAAACCTAACAACGCCCCACACAGTTCCAATCGAGGTGTTGTGATGGGCTTAATGAGAGCTACACGACGTTTAGACGTTAAAAGATTATCAGTGACCATTCCTGAACATCGACAGACCGTATATAGACCGTATATAGCCCTTTCAGAGGCATCTGTAAATATATGAATTTCATTTATAAGTTAAGAACACGAAATTCATCGTGGAATATTTGTTTTATTTAAATGCGGTAATGTATTACAAAATGTATTCCACTGGCTTAAAATTTCAAATGACACTTCTTCGTAAAATAACCTCGGCTTCCAATAAACATGGATTAACTAAATTTAGTGGGTCAAATATTTGACTAACGATAGACAAAATAATAAATTTAGTGACATTTTTAGAGGGACTTGTATTTATTATCATTTTTAATGTATTTGTATCGCTTAAACAATATAAGCCTAAGTATAAGGTTTTGATGAAACTTTTCGATCACTAAGATCTAATTTATAATTAGAAGTATTGTAATTAATTTTAATTGATTTTGTTTATTGTTTATTTGTTTTAAAATTTCGGTACTATTTGATTTTAATTTACTTAAATTGAATTTAGCTGTAAATAAAATTGACATAACTTGTTTGCATAATTCAACTGTACCTACAATGGTATGACAACCGCTGAGGTAATCATGAACATAAAAGTTAAGTTGGATAGATTTTTTTTGCGTGGTTACTACATTCGCTGTCAGCTAAACTAACCAAGTATTTTGTTGCTATATAAGGCACGGATGCGGTTCCGTAAGTAACCGTATTTAATTTGTATATCTTTAGTGGTTCGGAGGGATTTTTACGAAAAATGATTCGCTGTAATGAACGTTGAGAAGGATTCAATTCTATAGCCCGGTACATTTTCTCAATGTCACCCGTTACTACAAATCGGTGTTGTCGATAGCGCAATAAAATCGAAAATAGGTCAACGTGAACAACGGATCCCACCATCTGTATTTCGTTGAGCAATATACCAGAGGTAATTTTTGCCGACGCGTCAAATACTTTGCGGAATTTAGTGGTTGTACTAGTTTCGCGTATGACAAATCCATGATGGGGCAAGAAATATTTTACATTAGATAAAAAATCATTGTCCTCTGTCATGTGACCTAAACTCAAATATATTTACATGAAACAGACATGAAATCAACGTACATATTTTTGAAATAAGCATTTTTCTCATCATGTAACCTACTACAACGCATTTTGTAAACATTCAACGCATCAAAATATATCAGCAAATTCTGTAATGACGCACGTTTCTAACTACTATAAATATATAACGCCTCGAAATAAAGATAGCATCATCCTCCTGCCCTTATCCCAATTTTACTTGGGGTCGGCGCAGCATGTCTTCTTCTTCCATACTTCTCTGTCAGACGTCATCTCACAAGTAACATTCTTTCTAACCATATCATCTTTCACACAATCCATCCATCGTTTCTTGGGTCGTCCCCTACCTCTATATCCATCCACATTCATAGTCAAAATCTTTCTCACAACATGGCCCTCATTCCTCCGCATAACATACCCATACCAAGACAGTGGGTTTCCAGAAAGCTTCTCGGTTACCAGTGCCACTTTCAAACTTCCTCTTATGTACTCATTCCTTACTCTATCCATTCGCGTAACACCACACATTGCTCTCAGCATTCTCATTTCCGCCACATGCAATTGTCTTTCAGTCATCCCTTTTATAGCCCAACACTCTGATCCATATAGAACAGCAGGTCTGACCATGGTCTTATAGATCTTCCCCTTAAGTCTAAGGGGAATACGGGGGTCACAAATTGTTCCCGTAACCTGCCGCCATTTCATCCACCCTGTGTTAATCCCGTGCTTTACCGTTCGATCTATTTCGCCAAATTTGACCACATCAGGTAACTCACGAGCCAAAGGCGAATATAAATGTATTCGCTTTCGGTGATATCACATTAACTGATAATGGTCGGTTACACAGATACAAATAGCAGAACCAAGTCACCTTCGCAACAGCGCAGTCACTTGCCATGCATCTGTTATGATACAGTATCTTCACAGTTACATAACAAGTGGGTAATAATACCTTATACCCATTGGCTCACTGAGTATACACGGACTTCATACTTGAGAGCCGAGATGGCCCAGTGATTAGAACGCGTGCATCTTAACCAATGATTTCGGGTTCAAACCCAGGCAGGCACCACTGAAATTTCATGTGCTTAATTTGTGTTTATAATTCATCTCGTGCTCGGCGGTGAAGGAAAACATCGTGAGGAAACCTGCATGTGTCTAATTTCAACGAAATTCAGCCACATGTGTATTCCGCCAACCCGCATTGGAGCAGCGTGGTGGAATATACTCCAAACCTTCTCCTCAAAGAAAGAGGAGGCCTTTATCCCAACAGTGGGACATTTACGGGCTGCTTATGTTATGTTATGCTATTTCGCCATCGCCTTGAATGAGTAAACCGAGATACCTGAAGTCGGAGCAGACTGGAAGGGCCACGCCATCAAGCGCTATGGCTTCAGGACTGGAGAGACCGCCGAAATCGCAGAACATTTTCAAGCCAACATTCTCCAGTTTCTGTTGCCAATCTTCCAATCTGCTCTGGATCTCAGGTCCATCTTCACCAATCAGTACAATGTCGTCGGCAAAACGCATGCACCAGGGTGCCTCCTCCTGTATGTCCGCCGTTAGAGCGTCCATAATCAGCAGGAAGAGGTAAGGACTTAGAGCCGACCCTTGGTGCAACCCTACAGCCACACTGAACTGGTCGGTGTTGCCGGCAGACGATCGGACGGAGGTACAGGATCCCCTGTACATAGCACGGACTAACTCCACATACTTCTCAGACAAACATTTCTCTTTCAATGCCCACCATAACACTTCACGAGGCACCCTATCATAGGCTTTCTCGAGATCAATGAATACCATGTGCAGGTTCTTGTGAGCACGTCTGTACTTCTCGCACAATTGGCGGAGTGCAAAAATAGCGTCCATTGTCCCTCGACCTGACATAAACCCAAACTGATTTTGGGTAATTTCACTCTCTTCTCGCAATCTTCTCTCTATTACCTTCTCCCATATTTTCATAGTATGTGACATGAGCTTTATCCCTCTATTGTTGTTGCAATCCTGTACATCCCCTTTATTTTTGAAGATGGGCACTAGCGAACTACTGCACCATTCTTGAGGGATGGTTCCTTCATGCAACAACTTATTGAAGAATAAAGTCAACCACATAAGTCCGTCAGTCCTTAACACCTTCCATACTTCAACTGGTATGTCATCTGGACCCAAAGCCAAATTTTTCATGCTTTTGACTGCTGTCATTATCTCATCCATGTTTATTTCTCTTACTAATCCCTTATTTACTTGTGCCTCTTGGAGAATACCATTCCAGTCATTCTCTTCATTCATAACTCATAAGCTTTTCAAAATAAATCTTCCATCGCTCTTTTATTTCCTCATCTCTACATAACACCTTAGCAGACTCATCTTTCATGCATTTGATATGTGTTATATTTCTCGATCTTCTTTCTCTCTCTTTCGTAATACGGTAGAGTTCCTTCTGGCCTCTAGGGCTATTCAGTGTATTGTACAACTTCTCGTGTGCCTTGGCTCTGGCAACTGCTACCGCCTTCTTTGCTCTCCTCTTAAATTTCTTGTAAACTTCCTTCTTTTCATCTTTTAAGCTTGTATTCACATTTTTTACAACCTGCCATTCTTTAAATGCCACTTTCTTCTCTTTCAGTACATTTTGCACTTCGTCATTCCACCACCATATATCCCTATATATCAGACCTTTTCCTTTCGACTCTCCAAACACGTCTTTTGCGACCTTCCTTATATACCTGGCCATCTCATTTCAACATTCATCTACCAATTTCTCTTCCATCTCATTCATTTCTACCATTTTCTCCACTATATGGTTCCTAAATCTACTAGCAAATTCATCATTCTCTAACATACGCCATCTTGTCTTTGGAGGAGGCCGTGTTTAGCTGTTTTTGGGGGAGACACTTAATTTAACCTCCATCACCACAAGCCTATGTTGGGCGACTAATGCTTCGCCTGGCAGCACTTTACAGTTTTTGACACATCATAGACTCCTCCGCCTCACTAGGAAGTAGTCTATCTGTGTCGCGTGGTGGCCACTCTTGTAGGTTATGAGGTGTTCCTCTTTTTTCTTTAACCACGTGTTTGTTATAGCCAGGTCGAAGGCACAGGCAGCTTGTAAAAGTGCCTCGCCGTCAGCGTTCCGATTTCCTAATCCCCACCCACCATGCACTCTCTCTTCCTACATGACCAATAAAGTCACCACCTACGTAGACTTCCTCGCTATCCTGTAAATTCATCAGCAGGCAATCAAAGTCCTCCCAAAACTTTTCTTTCACGCTCTCCTCACAGCCTGACTGTGGCGCATACACACTTACTAATTCAGTGTCATGCCGTCCACAATCAGTTTAATCGCTATCAGTCTATCATTCACTCTTTTTATATCCACCACACATTCTTTCAACCTACTATCTAAAACTATACCCAAACCATTTCTCTTGCCATCACTTCCACAATATAATAATTTATATCCTTCTCCTATTTCCCTAGCCCTTGCACCCTTCCACTTTGTCTCTTGCAGGTAAGCTGCATTTATCCGTCGCCTTTTTAAAACATCTGATAGCTCTCTTCCTCTTCCAGACATCGTTCCTACATTCCAACTTGCACACCTCAATCTTAACTCTCTCACACTTCGAGCTCGCTTTTTACGTCGCACCCGCCCGTTCCGGTGCGACAACCCTTGTCCATTTCCCACAGGAGCTGGGTGTTGCCCCTGCGCGTCGCCTGTGGGGTACGCCCTAGCCCTATCACTCGTATGGTTTTTACTGTCCATGCTGCTAAAGGTTTTGGCTTAAATTTTA
Source organism: Vanessa atalanta (assembly GCF_905147765.1). Taxonomy (NCBI): domain Eukaryota; kingdom Metazoa; phylum Arthropoda; class Insecta; order Lepidoptera; family Nymphalidae; genus Vanessa; species Vanessa atalanta. The sequence goes on from NC_061901.1 coordinate 7,445,651, forward strand.
TGGTCGGCCGCCTGCCTGACACCAACCCTCCTTGGGAATGCTGTCGTGGTGGTTTACCCGCCACCGTGCGGATAGCCCTAAGTGCAGGTGATATGCAGTGGGCCTTGAATACCCTTAGTCGCCTCTTATCACACCCACGGGTAGAGTTGGGGAGGTCCTATCCGGGACCATCACGGATAGAAATAAAAATAAAGATAGCAATATTAATCAATAAATCAGTCAATCCATTATTCACGCATCTCTCGACTTTTAATTACCTCCTATTAAACTCCTTAAATAATTATTGTCATCTCAACGACCTTTATCTGAATATTAATAAATGTAATTCTATAACTTTTACCCGTAAAAAGCGTATAATTAATTTTGACTACAAATTAGAGGATAGATGCATAAGAAGGGTTTCAGTCGTTAAAGATCTTGGTGTCTATTTGGATTCCAAACTACTTTTTGATGATCATATTACTCATATTACATCCAAAGCATACAGAGTACTAGGGTTCGAGTTGAGGATATCCAGGGAATTTAGGCATATGTCAACTCTTATGCTTTTATATAAAACACTTGTTAGACCTTTACTTGAATATGCCTCAGTTGTTTGGAATCCTCAATACGAAACTTATATAGAAAAAATAAATAAAGTCCATTATTTATTTAAAAAACACTTAAAATATAGAACCTCTGGTAATAATATAACTATGAAGCAACTGCCACTGCCTTGTAATAGAAGGATCGAAAGAGATCAAATATTGTTATACAAGATACTGAACAATGGAATCGATTCCAGTTACCTTCTCTCTAGACTGGATCTTAACTGTCCAAGATTAAATTCTCGAAGTAAACCTATTTTTAATATACCGTATACCCGCACTAAATTTGCAGGAAATGGTTTTATTATTAGAAGTGCAAAACAACATAACAAGATGTTCTTTAAATTTGATATGTTTCATCTCTCTCTCCGTCAATTTAAATCAGCTGTAAAATATTTATTGAATGAATCTAAATGATATTTAACTTACCTAACTATATATTGCAATAATTTTTAATTTAAAGTTTTAATTTTAATATTTATAATGATAATGTATAATTTATAATAGTAATTATTAATATGCTTTCTACACTCTGAAAGTTATTTATGTATTAATTGTCATAGGAAACTGTTTTGGTTTAAGGATTAATTTTGTACAACATTTATAATTATTAAGAGCACTGTTTGTTTCCAAAATATAAATAAATAAAATAAAATAAAATATATATATATATGTAAAGATTTTTCTTTAATTTGAATTCCGCGCATCAACCGTCATCGAACGCGCAGTGACATGACAACTTAATTTTGTTAGCCATGAAAAATATTATCAATCTCGTGATTGTGTAAAGTAAAGTATAAATTATCTTGTGATTTAGGAACAGACATTGTTAATAAATAAACATTAAATGTCGTTTCTCTTTTTATAGGTGAGTTACGTTAGTTACAGACGGAGTTCCGAAAAAAAAACAAAAACTAATTTAATTAATTAAAACTAATTTTACAATTAATGTACAACCTACTCGATGTAAGCTTTACAATATATTGATTAGAAAAATTATAACAAAAGACACTTATTAGAAATTGCAGTTAAGCATTCTCGGTAAATGCACGCTATTGTTCAGTTCGAGTGAAATGTACATCAGCTATCTTCATGGAGCAGGGTTGTATAACTCCTCCACCCTCAGATCAGCAACTATTATAGAACGTTGAGATAAAATGTGGCTGGCATCTTCCTGTGCTGCTCTGATGTCCCTTCTTCTGGTTGCTCACTGCTATTATCATTTGAAGGGGAAATTGTGGTCTCATCAGGTTTGCTCGTTTTTTGTATCCTTAATATAGTTATAATAAGTGCACATGCACTTAACATAAAGACGTATAGGGGTATCGTAGTATAATATAGGCTGTCCGGATTCGACTTTTCTAGTTGTAATGGGGTTTCTTTAATTATTTTACCTTGAATGTCCCTTCTTCTGGTTGCTCACTGCCATTATCATTTGAAGGGGAAATTGTGGTCTCATCAGGTTTTCTCGTTTTTTGTATCCTTAATATAGCTATAATAAGTGCACATACACTTAACATAAAGACGTATAGGGGTATCGTAGTATTTTTATTTATTTATTTATTTATTTGAAACACCATTGGCATATACACAAAAACAATTCAATCAAAAGTACACGGACCAATGCAGTGTGATACACCACTACAGGTATTTACAGCACTATTGAATTACAATAAAAAGTAATACACTCTTAAATTAATAATAATAATAATAATAAAAGAATTTGAACAAGCATGTTATGTATGCGACCACCCTATGGAGGTACATTAGGACATCGCGTTCACCGAAACCACCGACGATGGCCCGGTACCAGCAACCCTTGCGCAACATCACGCCGCCCAACAACGGACCACACCGATCTTTCTTTATAATTTCTGTGTCTCTTAGAATTAAGAAAAGTATTAATATAAATAATATTATAATATAAATAATATAATTTTTGGTTCTGAGGGCATTCTGTGTTACAACCTCAACACATGAAGTAGTCTAATTAAATTAGTATTAATATTTGTAAAATAAGTTTGTGAATTAAAATAAATTCACTTTTAAAGTACTTTCAGTTTTTTTTAAGTCATTCGGCTGCGAACGACGTAATTGGCGCAGTCGGTAGGATGCTCAGTGCATAATAGTTCCGCGATAAAGGTGATCTCACATTGATACCGCTACGCGTCGCGAGCTATCCAAGAGACTATCTAGTCCCACAACTGGGCATCTTGAATCTATGAGTGTTTGTGGCCAGGGACGTACTCGAAAATCAGTACTAAAGAAAACCTAATGTAAGTACTTTGAAACTTTACTTAAACGTCCTTTATAATCTAGTGTTATCCTATCCAAAATTTTCCAGCCTAGAAAAAACGGTGAAAAATCTGCCTCGCATTGGCAGATCTCGCGAAATACTAGTTTAGATTTTAATAGAAAGATAGATAATAGTGAATTAGAAATAATTAAAATGTCTATAGATCCTGATGTTATTTATAAGGCGCTCCGCCCGGTCCCCGAATTCGACGGGAACCCCAATATTCTTACCCGATTTATCAAAATATGTGACCAAATAGTGATACAGTATTTAAAAAATGAACCAGGTTACGAGTTTAGTAATTTATGTTTAACTAACGGGATTTTAAATAAAATTACCGGCCCTGCTGCCAGGACAATTAACTCGAATGGGATTCCTAATAGTTGGGCAGGAATTAGGAACGCAATAATTAATAATTTTGCTGATCAAAGGGATGAGACAGCCCTATATAACGACCTTTCGTTACTCTCTCAGGGAAGCGATACTCCTCAGGAATTTTATGACAAATGCCAGACACTTTTCAGTACTATAATGAAATATTTTTCATTACATGAAAATATACCTACTACCATAGAAGCAAAACGTGATCTTTACCGGAAACTCACCCTAAAATCTTTTATTAGAGGTTTGAACGAACCTCTTGACTCACACATTCGGTGTATGAGGCCCGAATCCATTGAAAAGGCTCTGGAACTTTTACAGGAAGAAATCAATGTCATGTACCTACAGCGTCGGAGCAGTAATAGCGATAGAAAAAACTTTAATTTGCATGCCAATAATTCACATAAAGTACCTGTGTCTACGCCATTTATCTTGCATAACCCCAATATGTTAGCATTGCCAAATACGAACTGGCAGAAGCCTTTGTCCTTCCAAACACCAATGCAGCCTTGGAAACCTAACATCCAGAATGGTGTACCTCAACGGCCTGCTTACCAGGTAAGTCACCCCCAACAGCGCTTACCTTACAATATGCCGTCTCGCACGCAGCAGATGTTCCGTGCACCACCACACAATTATAACGCCCAGAATAGTAGTTTTAGGATACAAGGTAGACCACCCCAGTCTCAACAAAACCTGGGACCTAAACCTATGAGTGGCGTTAGCCATTACGTAGCTAAGCCTTTTTCACCCGCGATTAGAGGACATGATTAGACAAAGTTTGGCAATCCACCCCCTTCTAACTACTTCAAATCTAGGGAAATGAATTATAATGAGACATATGACTATAATGACCAAAATCCTGACTTAGATTATTACTATGACCCCAATGAGTACTATTACTCATCCCACGACTATGACTATGACTATTATTATTATAACACAAATATTCCAGACTACACTTCCAGCTCATCACACATAGAACAACCCCCTCTTACAGAAATTGAACCGAAACTTTCATCTTAGGAGAGCAGGATTTTCACAAGGGACGTTCCAATACGGGACAAAAATAGAGTTGAACCTGCAATCTAAAAAGGAGTTGAGATATATACAGATCGCGGACCCCCCTCTTAAATTATTGGTGGACACCGGGGCTAATCAATCTTTTTTAAGCTCTGACGTAATTAAGCAATATTTTTCTTGTGTTCCACTTAACTACGACCCCTTTGAGGTAACAAACTCTCAAGTTACCTCGTATCATGAACACTCTATCACAATTCCACAATTTGTAGAATTTAATGAACAAAGGAACGTAAAGTATTTCATTTTTAAATTCCATACCTATTTCGACGGTCTAGTAGGACTAGATTTGTTAAAAAATTGTATAATAGATCTTAAACATAATATACTAGTGATAGATTATACGAACATTCCATTATTAAAATACAAATGTCGAACCATTCATTTGCATGAAACTATCCCCGCGCATTCTCAGAAAATAGTTAACGTACCTATGGCTTATCCACCTGGTGATGTACACGTGTCTGAACAAATAATATGTAACTGTATTATTCACGAGTGTGTCACAACCGTTACGGATAATTCTGGTTTTGTAGAGATAGAGAACCTCACTGACTATGATATCACACTGACTTTTGAACAACCCTTATCGATAAAATGTTATGACATCGATTGCACCCTTCCAGAACTCCCAGTTACACGCATTAAAGACGTACTGAACCGACTTAGGACTGATCACGTAAATAGTGAAGAAAAGCTTAATCTACAAACTTTTTGTTCGAAATTTGCTGACGTGTTTTACTTAGAGGGCGAACCACTTACATTCACTAATAAAATCAAACACAATATTAAGACTACTGACGAGATTCCTGTTTATACAAAAAGTTACCGGTATCCATTTATTCATAGACAAGAAGTTAGGGACCAAATTGCAAAAATGCTTGAACAAGGAATAATACGACCATCTGACTCTGCCTGGAGTTCACCTATCTGGGTGGTACCTAAAAAATCAGACCCTTCGGGTAGACAAAAATGCAGACTAGTAATAGATTTTCGAAAATTGAACGAAAAGACTATAGGTGATAAATACCCAATACCAAACACATCTGACGTCTTAGACAAGTTAGGAAGGTGCCAATACTTTTCCACGCTAGACCTGGCATCCGGTTTCTATCAAGTTGAAATGAACCCTGACGACATACCCAAGACTGCCTTCAATGTTGAGCATGGGCACTTCGAATTTCTTCGAATGCCTATGGGACTTAAGAACTCTCCTTCTACTTTCCAGAGAGTCATGGATAATGTCCTCAGAGGCTTGCAAAACGAGATTTGCCTTGTCTACTTAGACGATATAATAGTATTCAGCACCTCTCTACAAGAGCATATGATTTACTTAGAAAAAGTCTTTAGCAGGTTGCGTGAATCCAATTTTAAAATTCAGATGGATACATCTGAATTTCTAGAGATGGAATAAAACCTAACCCAGACAAAATATGAGCAATCCAAAAGTACCCCATCCCTAAGACTAGTAAGGAAATTAAACAGTTCTTGGGACTGATAGGATATTACAGAAAATTTATCCCAGACTTCGCGAAAATTACTAAACCGATGACTAAATGTTTGAAAAAAGGCTGTAAAATCACTCTAGACAATGACTACATTAACTGTTTCGAAAAGTGTAAGACCGTATTGACTAACGACCCAATATTACAATACCCTGACTTCGACAAAGAATTCAATTTGACAACAGACGCATCCAATGTAGCGATAGGCGCTATACTATCACAAGGACCTATAGGTTCCGACAAACCTATTTGTTATGCCTCGCGAACTCTCAATGACAGTGAAATTAACTATGCCCCGATAGAAAAGGAACTCTTAGCTATAGTTTGGGCTACAAAATACTTTAGACCTTACCTATTTGGACGAAAATTTAAAATAATAACCGATCACAAACCCTTACCATGGCTTATGAATGTTAAGGAAACTCCCGACTGACTAGATGGAGACTGAAACTTGCTGAATATAACTATACTATAGTATACAAATCCGGCAAATCTAACACCAACGCCGACGCTCTATCTCGTATAGAGATTAATAATGAAACGACTGACTCAGTAATAGTTAACGTATCTGAAAGACCGGCCTCTCCTTCGGGTTATACCACAATAACTGCCTACACTAGAGCTGAAAACCCTATCCTTGAAATTCCCATCACTGACGAACCACTTAATAAATTTCATAGACAAATACATATAACTATAGTAGGTGACATGAAACGTAAACCGACAACGACAAAACCTTTTGAAACTCAAACTAGGACATTAGTACAGGTATCAGAATCTAATCTGGAACACGATGTTGTAGACGTAATAAAATAATTTGTTAATCCAAAAATTAAGACAGCTCTTAGAATTACCCCTCCATTAGGTATGTATTCTGTTTTACCTATAATTCAAAATCATTTCCGTAGTTCTTCTATGAATTTAGTCTTAGCAAAGGTAGAGCTAGAAGACGTAAAAGATTATCTTAAACAACAGGAAATAATTAAACACTATCACGATGGAAAGACAAACCACCGAGGTGGTACCACAAATTAACGAGTGCTATTTAGCCTTGTCTAGGAAATACTATTGGCCTAGAATGAAAGACGAAATTTCTAAATATATAAATGAGTGTATAGTGTGCGGACAGACTAAATATGATAGAAACTCCATTAGACCTATATATATTTAATATCGTACCCCCAGCTACAAAACCATTTGAATTAGTACACCTAGATTTATTCACTGTACATAATGAAAGATATATGACCTTTGTAGACTCTTTCTCTAAATATGGAAAAGCCTACCATTTGAGAGATGGTACTGCAATTAGTGTCCTTCAAGCCCTTTTTACTTATAGCACACATCGTGGACTTCCTTTGACTATCATAACTGACAATGGGACTGAGTTCACAAATCAACTATTTAGTGAATTTACTAGGCTACATAAAGTGAATCATCATAAAACTCTACCTCATTCAACTAACGATAACGGACTAATAGTTTTCATTATACTTTGTTAGAACACTTACGCATATTGAGATTACGTAATAAAGAGGAATCTGTCACAAATCAAATGCCCAATGCGATATTAGCCTACAATAGTTCAGTTCACAGTTTTACAAAGTGCAGACCCCATGACATTATTAGAGGACATTTCGACCCTAGAGACCCTTTAGACTTAGACCTGACTAAACATCTATTACAACAGTACATTACTAATCATCGCGATAAAATGAAGACTGCCTTTAACTTAATAAACGATCATACTCATAGCGAACGACGCAACATAATGAGTAATAGGAACGAAAATAGGGAACCTGACAACAAGTCTACATAAAGAACCCCGCTGCTAGCAGACAAAAATTAGCTACTAAGTATACCCATGACACAGTACTTGCTGACTTGCCTATTCATATCTACGTTTCCAAGAAGAAAAGTCCCATAGCCAAATCTAGACTTAAACGAGTGACTAAGACTTAAAAATTGTTACAGGACTCGACTGGTACTGACCTTGCTAACTCTTCAGCTAACGTTGGCTCTGGACATAAAACTTGAACACCTAGAAAATGGACCAGGACTCCTCCCTTTTTATCTTGGAAATGCCAAACTCATAACCCACTATCATTCCTTTATTCAATACATAGAACTAAATGAGTTCGAATGTCATCTTGATTTAATCGATTCACAGTTAAACCATTTTAGAACTACTCTGGATAAAGATATTTACGCTCTTAATGAATTACAAATTGATTATATATCTAACAGATTAACTAAAATACGGTCTCAGATTAAAAGTTTGGAACCCCATCGAATTAAACGAGGCTTAATTAATGGTATTGGCTCTATTATCAAAAGTATAACTGGTAACCTGGATCAAACAGATGCTGAAAAGTATAATAGTGCGTTAGAAAGTAACAATTAAATGAAATCTTAGAAAGTAACAATGAAAAGTTAGTATCCGAATTTAATGACCATATTAGTTTAAATAAAAAATGGACGATGAAACATAATTCACTCTTTACGAATATCGTACAGAACCAAGTTAAGATTAATAGCACATTAGAGTTACTGTTAGAACATGACGCCTACGCAAACAATACCCTGATTAAATTTGCAAAGTTTTTTTTTTTTTGGCGGGTAGGAGTGAATTAATGCACAGCACAAAATTTTGCTCTTGAACTTTTTATTGAAATTAAATATACATATTCATATTTTATATACAGTGTTATGAAAAATTAATATATGTAGCTTACATTTACCGTCAGCAAGTGTTTTCCTTTAATAAAGTTTACTCTAAACAATTACCACCAACTTAAACACTCAATATGGACTCTATCAAGCAATCACTGGCAGCCATGACAGAGTTGTTTAATAACAGGATGCAAGAGTTCCAGCACGATCTAAATAAAACCTCCTCTCCCGGATCTACAACTTCTATGGCATCAGATTTTATTACATTTAAATCCTTTGTAATATCTGCTTTAAACACTCTTCAGTGCCAAGTAGAATTTCTTGGGAGAGAGCTTGACCGTCAGGAGATGCGACATAGACGGAAGATGCTTCTTCTTCATGGTGTCCCAGAGGAGAAGACTGAAGACACGTCGGCTCGCGTCACGGGTCTTGTAGCGGATCATCTCTTGCTTCCAAACTTTTCAAGCAAACTTTTTTCAGATAAGAAACCCCGGCCTATTGTGGTAAAATTCACTGACGTTAGTATCTGCGATAAAGTTTGGTTCGCAAAAACAAAATTTAAAGGCACGGGATTAACACAGTCGGAGTTCTTGACGAAAAGTAAAGCCAGAAGACGCTTTGGCATAAATAAGTGCTGGACGCGGGACGGTTTCATATACGTAATAGCGTCGGATGGTGCTCGTCATCGAGTTGAAAGCCTGTCGGACCTCAACAGCATACCCACTGCGTCTACTACGAAGTCGCCGGTTCAAACAAAGTCTTGTGACTCCAAAGGTGTTGACAAGGTAATTGTTACACGTACTAAGAGACTGATAAAAAAGTAATTTCTAATGTTGTTTTTTTTTCGCTTGCGTTAGCCTTGGTTGACACACGTGTTAGTGAGATATCTGTGTTATTATAATCATTTTCTGTTATTCTTTCCATAATTTTTTAGTGCAATTAGATAATTTATATGGTTTCTGGGTTTTACTAACCATATTCGGTTACGGTAAGTGTTTATTTACTTTTATAGTTATAGTATATTAGTTGGTAAGTTAAAGTAGTTAGATAATGGATGTTGATCCTCCTCCTGAACCTCCCGACCCCGGGGGTTTGGAAAAAGTAATTGACCTCAATAAATCTTCCTCTCGCAAACGTTCCGGGGATAAATCAACCGCTACTCCCGATTCCTCCTCAAAAAAAACAGTCGTTCATCCCACTACCGCAACTCCTTCCATTCAGACTGTTTATATTAATCCCGCTTTTACTGACGGCCCTAAAAGTTACGCTGATGACGATAAGGGTCCTTTCATTGTCCATGTCTCCCGGGAAGTTTCTGATCCTTCTGCAGGTAACTCAATCCGAGCCATCAAATTCGGTCAAAGTCAAAGTCAAAGTCAAAAATCTTTATTCAATATAGAAGTGTTTGCACTTGCTTATTGATTGTCAAAAATCTACCACCGGTTCGGAATTTAGCACCTCGGACTTGAGAAGAACCGGCGAAAGAAACTCAGCGGGATATATTTTTTTTATTTTTTTTAACCATTTTCCATGTAGGTACAATGATAAGTATATTTTAGTTGTTTGAAACAGCCTGGAGGCGATCATTTCATTCCCAAGGTGTGCAGTCAACTAAAAAGTCATTAGTGTTGTAATATCCTTTAGCACACAAACGCTCTTTGAATTTTATAATTGAATAATTTTGAACGTTTTCTGGGATCCTGTTGTAAAAACGTATACATTGCCCCAAAAAAGAGTTACTAACCCTGTGTAATCGGGTACTTGGAGTAACAAGTTTATTCTTGTTCCTAGTGTTAATAGAATGTACGTCACAATTTCTGGGAAAATCATTTATGTTTTTGCGTACATACATAACATTATCAAAAACAAATTGAGAAGCGACAGTCATTATTTTAATTTCTTTAAATTTACCTCTTAACGAATCTTTTGGGACCAGGTTATAAATTGCACGAATAGCCCTCTTCTGCAGTACAAAAATAGTATTAATGTCAGCTGCATTACCCCAGAGTAGGATGCCATACGACATTATACTATGGAAATAACTGAAGTACACAAGGCGTGCCGTATCCACATCAGTCAAAAGTCTAATTTTTTTTACCGCATAGGCTGCAGAGCTAAGTCTATTCGCCAATTTATTTATATGGGGGCCCCATTGGAGCTTAGAGTCTATTGTCATACCAAGGAACTCTGTTGATTCTAAAACATCTAATGCTTCCCCGTTTAAACCTACACTCGTTTTGACACATCTTACATTGGGAGTAGTGAATTTAATACATTTAGTCTTTTTACTATTTAACATTAAATTATTAATACTAAACCAATTTACTATTTCAGAGAGAGTATTGTTCACATCGTCATATATCGAAAGATGTCTTTTTATTTTAAAAATTAAAGAAGTATCATCAGCAAACAATACTATCTCGAGTTTATCACCTAGGAGATGTGGCAGGTCATTTATATAAACAACGAAGAGAAATGGTCCAAGAATTGATCCTTGAGGGACCCCCACAGTAACTGGAGACCCGGGAGATCTCTTTCCATTTACATCAACCCTCTGAATGCGATTGCTCAGATACGAAATCAGAAGACTGAGTGCAGTGTCCCTAATTCCATAATGACGTAGCTTCCTGACCAAAGTTTCGTGTTGCACACAATCAAAGGCCTTAGATAAATCACAAAATATCCCTAAGGCATCCTGTGACTCCTCCCAGGCCCTGTAAATATTTTTAACGAGCTCAACACCAGCGTCAGTTGTCGAGCGACCCCTTGTAAATCCAAATTGTTTCTTGTGTAGCAACTTGTTATTGTTAAAATGTACTAGCATTTGATTTAGTAATAACTTTTCAAAGATCTTGCTAAGAGTTGGTAGTACAGAGATGGGCCTATAGTTGTTGGGGTCTGATGTACTACCTGATTTAAATATTGGTAATACTCTACTATGTTTCATGAGGTCAGGAAACACGCCACTAAGGACACATTTATTAAATATAGTGACAAGGTAGGGTGCGATTACATCAATTATTGAATTGACTACCTTGACAGAGATCCCCCACAGATCGGCCGTTTTCTTAATATTTAGTGATCTGAAGGAACTTATTACATCACTTACACTTACTGTATTAAATTTAAAGCTAATATTACATTCTTCCACATGGTTTTTTAATAATGATTCAGCAACGGTAGGAGAGGAATTTAATGAGTTAGTTGTCGAAAATGGAATGTCAGCAAAAAAATTTTCAAAAACAGTTGCAACATCCCGATCTGAGGAAAATAAATTGTTGTCAATAGATAAGCTAAAGTCGGAGATGTTATTTTTGACTCTTCCAGTTTCACAATTAATAATTTTCCATGTCATTTTAATTTTATCAGGTGCCTCAATAATTTTTTTTTTTATATGCAATGATTTAGCTGTATGACATACACGTTTGAATAGTTTAGAGTAGGCACTAACATAACTGATAAATGAAAAAGACCGATTGTATGATCTTTCACTATAAAGTTCATACAACCTCTGCCTACTCTTGTGAATTCCGACAGTCGCCCAATCATTAAATTTAAGAAAATTCCTAGAATAGACTGTCTTGGAAGTAAATATGGCATTAAATTCTGTTTTAATTAATTTAAAAAAATTGTTATAAAGCTCATTAGAATTATCATTTAATTGTAAATATGAGAGCTTTGCCACGATATTACTTCTGAACTTCTCAATTCGATACAAATTGATTGGAACAAATGTCTGTTTTAAATCCTTAGCATTATTATTTATTTGCGAATTAAATGAAGCCAACTGTCCACAATGATCAGAACTTAACATATTTATAATACATTTATGATTAGGTACACAGTTGGTAAATATGTTGTCAATACATGTTCCAGTGGATTCAGTGATTCTAGTTGGCTCTAAGAATAAGTTAATGAGGTTATATGAATATAATAATGATCTGAATCTAATACTTGTGCTACAGTTTTCTAATAAATTTATGTTGAAGTCACCACAAATAAAAATATATTTACTTGATCCAGATAATTTCAATAATGCACTTTCCAATATTTTCTCAAATGCTTCATATAACCCGCTAGGAGGTCTGTATACGCATACAACAATGACATGCTCAAGCTCTGCACAGGCTATTTCAATAGTCTGCTCAATAGAAAGGCTCACAACATCCTTACGTTCTTTAAATTTTATATTTTTGTTAATAAGTATTAATGAGCCACCACGTATAGCTTTTTTTCTATTGAACATACTAGCCATCTGGTGACCACTGAAGTTAAACATAAACTGATAATTTACAAGCCAATGTTCTGTTATACATAAAATATCAATGGCATTACTGTTTATGAATAACTCAATTTCTAAATCTTTTCCTGTCATTCCTTGAATGTTTTGGTGCACCAGGTTTACAAGTTTACTATTATTATTGTTTTGATTATTTCTAATTTTAAGATTTAGGAATTTATCTAAGGTTAAATTACTATTAGATAAATTAATATTAGTATTAATAATACTTGAGCCAGAGACTACCTCTTTTGTCTTAAGAGGTAGTCAGTTTTTACATAAGCACAAAATTGGTTGTATTATTAATGATGGGGTTAAAAACGTAGGTCGCAACAAAATAGAAGTCCAATTTTCCTCAGCCCAATCTGCAAATGATTTTTTTAAAAAACCCGATATTGGAACTATGTAAGTACAAAGCTACGCTACCAACTTACAATGTAACTAGAATGGGTCTCGTGAAAGGTGTTCCGGTTGACTGGTCTATAGAGGATCTTATAGAGTCTATCGAGCTTCCTCATGGTTGTGGTGAAATATTAAAAATGAGGCGTTTAAATCGTAAAACCATCAACGAAGGAGTTGTGAACTGGATTCCAACTCAGTCAGTGGTAATAACGTTTAAGGGCCAAATCCTTCCCAATAAAATATATTCATTCCATACCTCTCTTCCCGTTGCAACATATAATCTCCCTACTATAATTTGTTTAAACTGTTGTCGTTATGGCCACATTAAGACTCAGTGTAGATCTACTCCCAGATGTTTTAAATGTTCCCAATCTCATACAGGTGAGTTGTGTGAGGTTACTAAAGATAATTCTACATGCCTTCACTGTTCTGGTAAACACTTTGCTACAGACAAGGATTGTCCAGAGTATTCGCGACAGCAATCAATAAAAATTGTTATGTCTCAGGACAATATCTCTTACATGGAGGCAGCTTCTCGCTTCCCTAATGTTCGCAGATCCTACGCTGAGGTAGCAAAAGAGATGTTTTCCTCTCCTGTATATATTCCATCAAGCCCTAGTCCATCTAAATCCTCCCCACCTCCTAATAGATCATATAGACAGACCATCTTCCGTTCTCCTGCCCCTAGAGTTCCTCAAGGGAAGGGGTATGATAAACAAGCCCACCAAGCCATAGTTGGCAATTGCCCTTCCTCCTCTCCAAATGGTTGTGCTCTAAATGTTGATAATCCCTCCCCTCCTAATAACAATCCTAACTTATTAGAATTACTCACCAAAATCCTCGTTAACATTCTAAGCACATGTAATGAAATCCCTTTACCGTCCAACGTTGCCAATGATTTACATCAACTCTTCAACATCCTTAAAAATGGCCCCAATCAGATTCCTTCAATGGAATTGCAAAAGCATTCGTCCTAAGAAACCTGACCTCCTCTCCCTTATTAATTCATATAAACCCGTCATTATTGCCCTCTCTGAGACATGGTTAATTCCCGGTTCTCGATTTCGGATTCCGGATTTTTCCTGTTTGAGAGATGACAGAAGTGATGGGTATGCAGGTAGTGCCATCCTGATCAGGCACTCTATTCCCTTCTCCCAAATTCCCTTACCTCCTTTTAGCCAACATTGATAATGCCGTGGCTATAAAAGCCTTTAATATATCCTTTTTATCCCTTTACATTCCCCATCCTAATTCTTCTCTTGCTCCTGAATTACACTCCATCTTCTCTTCCCTTCCAAGCCCTATTCTTGTTATGGGGGATTTTAATGCCCATCATACATTATGGGGTTCCTATCACTGTGACGGATTTGCTCCCTTGTTGGTGGACATCGTTGATGATGTAAATTTATGCATTCTCAACGATGACTCGCCGACTCGTAGAGTTTATCCAAATCAGAATCCTTATTCTGCCGTCGACTTATCCCTATCAACTCCCTCCCTATCCTCACAATTATCTTGGAATATCCTCCCATCAACATGTGGAAGCGACCATTTTCCTATCCTTCTTTCACTTAAGAACAGATCCCTCACATCCTTCAAATCATCCCCTCTTCTAAAATACAGACTAAAAAATGTTAACTGGTCAGCATACTCTAACTCTGTTGATGCCATGTTAGACTCCCTCCCTGGTTTTGTGAATGATGAAAATATTGTTGCTTACTACGAAATTTTCCTTAATGCTATCAAATCCTCTGCTGATGCCCATTTTCCTCTAAAAAATATAAATAAAAAGACTTTGCTTTCTCCTCCTTGGTGGGATGAAGAATGTAATGTCATGGTCCAACGGAGATTTGAAGCCGAAGAGTCATATACAGTCTCTATGACTCCACAAAATTTCATCAAATATCAGCGTATTGATGCCAAAATTAAAAGACTGTTCAAAAAAAAGAAAAAGCTAAGGTGGACCAACTTCTGTGAATCCCTCAGTCCTCGATCTCCTCCTCAAACAGTTTGGACAAATCTTAAGAAATTTCGCCGTTCCCTCAACTCAGAAAATCCAAATGCCAATAATCCCTCCATATGACTTAATTACTTTGCTGCCAAGCTGGCACCTCCCTTTGTCCCATGCCAGGATAGCTTTATTACACTGACTCCAACACTTGTATCGGATGATATGGATGGTCCGTTTACTCTCTCTGAGCTCCATACAGCTCTAAAGGGACTTAAAGACTCATCTCCAGGGGAAGATGGCGTTCCCTATTCGTTTATAGTAAACCTTAGTGATAAAGCTAAATGCGTCTATTTGAATTTAATTAATGCTTTTTTCTCAGCAGGAATCGTCCCGGAATCTTGGAAGTCCCAAATTATTATCCCCATTCTCAAACCAGGAAAAAGCCCATTGGACCCAAGTTCTTATAGACCCATTGCTTTATCATCTACATTAGTAAAAGTAACTGAACACCTCCTAAAAAACCGTTTGGAATGGATAATGGAAAGCAGGAATATTCTCTCACCCTCTCAATTTGGCTTTCGAAAGGGTCTGAGCACTCTCGATAGTCTCAGCATTCTCACGACAGACATTCGAATAGCCTTTTCTAACGGAGAGTACCTTGTGGGTGTTTTTCTAGATGTTTCTTCTGCATATGATAATGTTCTTCTTCCGGTACTCAGGCAAAAACTGCACCAGCTGAGCGTTCCTCCGAGGATTACTCATTTCATATGTAACCTGCTATTTTGCAGATCAATTTCTGTTAAACACCAAAATTTTTTTCTTCCCCCCCGATTCGTCTGGAAAGGTCTCCCGCAAGGCTCAGTCCTAAGCCCTCTGCTTTACAGCATTTATACCCACGATCTCGAATTGTCTGTTAATAACTTTTGTAACATCCTTCAATATGCTGATGACATTGTATTATATCATAGATCTTCTTCCGTCCAAAACTTAACATTGCGTTTAAACTCTGCTTTGCATTATCTTGACCTATGGCTCTCTGATCATGGCTTATCTCTTTCAGTATATAAGACTCAGGCAGTTGCTTTTACACGAAAAAGGCTTATTCCCGTCTTTGACCTGTTTTGTGGGGATCAGCGTATCAACTTTGTCAATAAGGCTAAGTTTCTAGGCATAATACTTGATAACAAACTGAACGGAATTTGTCACTTTGAACATATTATCAAAAAATGTGAAAAGGGCATTAACGTCCTTAGAGCTGTCTCAGGTGTCTGGTGGGGAGCTCACCCATATTCTCTTAAACTACTGTACAATGCAATAGTCCGTAGTCATTTAGACTATGGACTATTTGTCTTAGATCCACTTAATAAAACCGTTTCTGATAAACTTAATAGAATCCAACACAAATGCCTTAGAATAATTATAGGAGCCATGAAGACTTCACCCACTAACGCCCTGCAAGTTGAATGTGTTGATCCTCCTCTACAACTAAGAAGACAATTTTTATGCGACCGCTTCGTGGTAAAATCATTACAGTTATCCTCTCATCCTCTTTGGTCCCGTTTAAGCAAACTGTCCCAACTCTGTGCTCGTCCTAAAAGTCCATCCTTGTTATTAGATAGTTTTTTAAAATTTACCAAACTTCCGCATCCTATATTGAGGTTCCATTCAAATCCTCTTTTTTCCACTCCATTTAGAGCCCTTGTATATGTATAATCCTCCAATTATCACAGATCTTGGTCTTACTAAAGGGGCTCCTGAAACAAACTGTAAATTTCAAAGAATCTTTCATCAAAAATGGTCAAACCATCTCCTTATATTTACTGATGCCTCTAAAATATCCCTCGATAGCTGTGTCGGTTCAGCCTGTTGGATTCCCAAATTCAAAATTATCCTTCAATTCAAATCCCCTCCTGAAACATCAATTTTTTCCGGTGAAGCAATTGCAATTCTGGAAGCCATCCTATTTGCCCAATCCCATGACCTAAGACAGACTGTTATCCTGACAGACTCTTTGAGCTGTCTGTTGGCAATTAGGGAAAATCCATTTCGTAGTAGGCGGAAATTTTTTATCATCCTTAAGATTAGGGAGGCATTGTTCCCCTGTCACCAAAAAGGGCTAGAAATATCGCTTGTCTGGATACCAAGCCATTCTGGTAATAATAAGCGATAATGAAGCCGCAGACTCGTTCGCTAGAGCTGCTATAACAACTGGTTCTCTAGATCATTTTAAAAATTCAACTCAGGATTTGTGTGCTTTAGCGAAAACTCATCTGGATGAATCCTGGAACTCTGTTTGGAAAGTTTCATCAAAATCTAAAGGTAGATTTTACGCATCTCTACAACCAGACATCCCAAGGCGACCTTGGTTTTCACTTCACAGGCAAGCCAATCGTTGGATCACCACAACTATCTGCCGACTACGCCTTGGACATGCATGTACTCCCATACATCTATGTAAAATTAGAGTTAGAGATCACTCTTTGTGTGAGTGTGGCCTAAACGAAGGTTCCTTACCCCATATACTGTTCTCTTGCCCCAAACTCCTTTATCCCGCATATGACGTTCTCCCTCCAAAAGTTCCTCGCCCTATTAATGTCGAATGTTTATTAATGTTTGTGTTTAGTCCATTTTGTAAATTTCTATGTAAATATATTGAACGTAATAAGATTAAGCTATAATTAGTTTTGTGATTGTTTTTCTGTGTTTAAATAGCAGTTACTTTTTTTATCTAATTATTATTATTGTGTTGTTTTAGGTTGTGGGTTTTTTAATTCCGTCTACTACTATTATGCCTAAATTAAATTGAGCCTGCAATCTCGACCGCACCGATCAATCTCTACTGTGTCTTCTCCATCGCACGTGACATTGGCGAAATAATCTGTGTCTATTTGGCACAAATAAAAGCCAGAAAAAAAATAAAATAATTTCTAATGTTTACTTTCTGGACTTTACTATCTTAGTACCCACTCGTTAATTTTGTTATATATAATATAATAATTTCTCTTACGGTTACCTACTCTAATAATTTTATCATTGTGTATGTCAAACTGTCAAATGTCCGAAGTGTCAATGTCTTACTTAATAATTATCTATCATCTGTCACAGACTAAAATATTCTGTCACCACAACTATCTGCCGACTACGCCTTGGACATGCATGTACCCCCATACATCTTTGTAAAATTAGAGTCAGAGATCACTCTTTGTGTGAATGTGGCCTAGACGAAGGTTCCTTATCCCATATACTGTTTTCTTGCCCCAAACTCCTCCATCCCTTATATGACGTTCTCCCTCCTAAAGCTCCTCGCCCTATTAATGTTCAATGTTTGTTAATGTTTGTGTTCAGTCCATTTTGTAAATTTTTATGTAAATATATTGAGCGTAATAACATTAAGTTGTAAATATTTTTGTGTTTGTTCATATATGTTATCTTAATAATAATTTATGTTTATCTAATTATTTATTATTGTGTTGTTTTAGGTTATGGGCTAACAGAGAGTCAACTTCTATTATGCCTTCAAATTAAATTAAGCCTGTAATCTCGACCGCACCGATCAATCTCCATCGTGTCTTCTCCATCGCACGTGACATTGGCGAAATAATCTGTGCCCTCTTGGCATAAATAAAAGCCAAAATAAAAAAAAAAAAAAAAAAATATTCTGTCACAGAATGCAGGATTCATTTTCATATTATGTACATAGATATTTAAATATGGACTTGGCATTGGAATCTTGGTGTTATGGATGTTTTTTATTTTTTTATTTTATTGTCAGTGTTGTTATTGTTCTTTTATTTTTTAGTTATTTTGGTTTTTCTTTTATTATTATTATTTTCATTTTTATTACATTATTTGGTTTTTTATTACTATTTTTTTTTTGTTTAAGTTTTTGGGTTACATGTATGACGCATGAATCCTGCTTTGTTAATTTTATATTGATTTTTGTTTTTGAGTGTAATAAATGTGCTTTGTTTTCCTTACAGCTGGCGGATAAATGGACATTATACTAAATTTATTATATTTTTTTAGCAGTTATAGACATTTTATAATATTGAAATATATATAATTATATATTTAAAATAATTTATATACATATTTATTATTATTTATACTTTACTTACAGTTGTAGTTACAATGGCTTTTAATGACAGCTCTGATAGTGAATCTTTTTTTTCTTTATCCTCAAATGGTTCGAACAGTGACAGTAGTTTCCATAGTATACATTCCGTTAACGAGTCCCTTGATACTTATTTCTCTGATGTTGAAAAAATTTTTAATATAGTTCATATTAATGCGCAAAGTATTCCTGCACATTATCCAGACTTATTATCCTCTTTCCAGAATAAAAATCTTCATGCAATATTGATATCTGAGTCATGGCTTAAACCCTGTTTGCCGTCTACAACGTATTCACTCCCTGGTTTCCATCTGATCCGAAATGATCGTTTAGGGCGAACGGGCGGGGGTGTTGCCATATATCTCAGATCTCATATTGCATACTCGATTGTTAGTTACTCTCAGTCTCACACCAGTGGAGAGGCAGAACACCTTTTCATTGATGTTACACTTTCACACACTAAACTTCTTTTAGGTGTTTATTATAGTCCGTCGCAGAATGTGGATTATTTTTTAAGTTTTGAAAATCTGTTGGAGTCATTCGTACCCTCGTACAGTCATACGGTGGTCATGGGTGACTTCAATACATGTCTGCTTAAAAATGATTGTCGGTCATCTCGTCTGACATCGCTTGTCAACGGGGTGAACATGACAATCTTGCCACTTTCTGCTACGCACTGTTTTCCTCATTCTGTTCCTTCTCTTCTTGATTTAATCATTGTGTCATCTATTGACCATATTGAAAAACATGGTCAATGTGTTGCGCATGCCTTTTCTTACCATGATCTTTTATATCTATCCTATAAAATCAAACCCCCGAAGGCAAAATCAAGAATTCTTCTGCAACGCAATTTTGCTGGGATGGATTTAGAGCGTCTGCAAGCTGATGCTGCTGAGATTGATTGGTCGGTGGCATTAAATGGAAATACTGTTAATGAACAGGTTGGTGTATTCAATTCGCTTTTAATTAAGCTTTATGATACACATGCACCTGTTCGGCGTATTCGTATCAAACATTTACCGGCACCATGGCTTACCTCAGATATAAAACGTCTCGAAGAAAAGAAAAATTTAGCTAAAGCCAAATAAAAATCGAATCCGTCAGATACAAATAAAGAAAAATATATAAAGTATCGAAATCGTTGCAACAGGCTGTGTAGAGACACACATCGACGGCATATTCACAAAGCTGAAGTTGAGGAGGGCGATACCTCTAAAGTTTGGAAATTTCTGAAATCTCTTGGAGTAGGGAAAGCTCAGTCGGATACAAACTTTAATAATGTCGATCTTAATCAGCTCAATAATCATTTCGCGTCCGCAGTTGCTATCGATGGCACTGTCAAATCAAAAACAGTAAATAATATTTCTGCTTCATCCACTCAAGCATTCCCATCTTTTAGTTTTAGTCAATTAACGGAAAGTGATATTAAGAAGAATATTTTAGCTATAAATTCTGATGCTGATGCCAGCCGAGATGGCCCAGTGGTTAGAACGCGTGCATCTTAACCGATGATTTCGGGTTCAAACCCAGGCAGGCACCACTGAATTTTCATGTGCTTAATTTGTGTTTATAATTCATCTCGTGCTCGGCGTTGAAGGAAAACATCGTGAGGAAACCTGCATGTGTCTAATTTCAACGAAATTCTGCCACATGTGTATTCCGCCAACCCGCATTGGAGCAGCGTGGTGGAATATGCTCCAAACCTTCTCCTCAAAGGGAGAGGAGGCCTTTATCCCAGCAGTGGGACATTTACGGGCTGCTAATGCTAATAATGCTAATGCTAAATGCTGTCGGCTCTCACTGCATTAGCCGTAAAATGATAATTCCTATCATTGATTACCTTATTCCTGTCATCACATGTATCCTTAATAATTCCATTAATACTGGTATTTATCCTTCCTCCTGGAAAGACGCTCAAATTGTCCCATTACCGAAAAAAGTTAATCCATCGTCCTATAGTGATTTCCGCCCTATATCCATACTTCCTTTTCTCTCAAAAGTCCTGGAGCGCCTTGTTTACCAACAACTTAATTTATTCCTAACCAAAAATAACCTATTTAACCCACTTCAGTCGGGATTCCGAACTTGTCATAGTACGGCTACTGCTTTAGTTAAGATCACCGATGACATCAGATTAGCTATGGATAACCAGGAAGTTACAGTTTTGACATTACTGGATTTCAGTAATGCCTTCAATACTGTTGATTTTGACATATTACTGGCTATTTTAAGTTCTCTTAATATATGTCCTACTGTAATTGACTGGTTTCGTTGTTATCTACATGGCCGCAGACAAAGAATCCGAGTTCAGGACTCTTATTCTGATTGGTCAATTTTAAATGCCGGTGTGCCCCAAGGCGGAGTGAGTACGCATCTCCGCGTACCTACGGCGGTGGGCTTTAAGTTCCGCCTTGAGGTTTTCGACCTCCCTGTGCAGGCGGTTGTTGTCGGCCCGGAGCCTCCTGCTCTCCTCGGCCTCCGTCCGAGAGGCGAGGGCCTCGACCACACCCTCCAGAGAGGCCGCTGCGGCTGGGATCTGCTGCAGCACGGAATCTGTAGACATTTGGACGTGCTCAACCAGTCGGTCGGTTTCGGCATTACCGCTATGGGACCTATAAAGGCACGCGTAGATTCGCGGATGGTCGTCGCAGTCTACACGCAGCCAGATAATCGATAGGTCCTGCCCTTCAAGGCTGCCGAGGCGTCGAGAGCAGATATCATCTCTGACGTAAACGCACACCCCAGCTCGTGGTAAAAAGGAATGTTCCAATTTGTACCCGGGGTAAGAGATAAAAGTCGTATCGGCAGGAGAGGATATCTGGGTCTCGGTAAGAAAGAGCAAGGCCGGCTTCGCTGTCACAAGGTGAAAGTGAACGGCGTTCAAGTTGGAGTTGAGTCCCCTTATGTTGCAGAAGTCCACGGTGAGGGTGGTAGGGGTTGCCTTATGATGCCTGCTCCGCTTGCCTCGAACAGTTGCCCCCCCAGAATTTGTAGGGCAGCCTGGGCATCCCTGCTCAGGTTGTCTACGTCCTGAGCATGGATGCCCAGAGAGGGATTCTCTAACGCAGTCGCTGATGGTACCCTCCTGGGGTAATAGAACCAAATTCTACACAACCATTATGATTTGGGGGGGAGGGGGATCGGGCCTCCGGGACTCTCACATACCGGACGAAACGCAGTAGCATAGCTACCACTTCACGCCGATTTTAAGTGAAAGAGTGGTACTTCCCCGGGCGTGCCGGCCCATTCGGCTGCAACCTGAAAGTATGCAGTGTGGCACTACCACTAGTAAATTAAATTGGAGGATTTTAATGCGACCTCTCTTATGTCGGTAGCACACCTTCCAGTCTCCGAGCGGAGCTCCTCGGCATTGTGGTCAGCTGGGTCTTTTTTTGGTGGGGTCGGCTCTGTGACCACCGGCGCCGCAGCCGGCACTTTTTTTAAGGCTCGGCTGCGCAGGGTCCGCTCGAAGGCGAGCTCCCTCTCTTCCTCCTCTTTGTTTTTAAGTTCAGCCCTAGCGTGGCTGAGCCCGTTCTTTTTGTTGCCGCGGCGGTCGGCAGCGGGTCTCACCGAGTCTGAGCCCGAGTCGGAATCGTCCTGGTCGACGAACCGGACCGAGGCGTCGGACGCAGTCTCCATATCGGAGTCCATTGGGTCCTGAATAAGCAGCCAAAGAAAGCGGCTTCCCTCAGGAAGTACTGGGCTGTGGGTGACGATAAAAAATTTTCACTGGAAAATTACCCTCCCTGTCCTATATATATAGGCGGGTGGAAGGTCACAAAGTGTGAGGTGTCAGCGGATGCAGGACGGAGGGCCCCACGATCGCGCCGAACAACGAAAAAAGGTAGGTCAGAAGGATGAGAAGATATAGGGAAAAAACGGTGAAAAATTAGATAAAAGTAGACAAAGCCAGGTAACAGAATAAAGTTTAATAAGTGAAAAATGTCGAGGATAACGCAAAGATACGAAGTGAATTATTTCAGTTTTTTAGACGAGAAATTCGGTCGAAAAATTTTAAAAATGTACTTCGAAAATTTTTACTTTCAGTTCTTTACTAATACAAATATCACATTAACTAAGTAGGTAATAGGCACTTATGGTTTTAATGACGATAACAATTATTAAATAATTAAGAGAGATCAATATAAGTCTTTGTATGTATATAAAACTAAAATATTACAAAATCACATTTTATGAACTTAAAATTATTTATTTAAAAAATATATATATTTTAAATAATAAAGTATTCAATAAAAAAAAATGTTTTTTTCACAAACAAAACTTTTGTGTTTACGGTATAGTACCTTATTTGGTAAGCGTGAAATAACTAGACGCAGCAGGAATCAAGTCTGTTTTATTGAGTATCTATTACAACACTGAATAATAAAATTATGTGACATAGTATTTATAGCAGGCACTGTACATCCCCCTTTAATTTAAATAATTGTATACACAATACAATTTAAAATTATTTGATGACAAAAGAAATTAATAATATTCATCACACTAAAAAATTAGTCAGATATAACTTTACATTAATTATTTTTTGTAATTTAATACTTGACTGTAATTAAAATATTGTTTTACAATGCAATAATAAAAATATAATATAATATATGTATAAAGTAACGTAAAATCTAAACAAAAAATTAAAAAATCACAAAGTTTTTAAAATACACTTGATAGCTATAAAGCTTAAAATGGACTGTATTTATTTTTAAAATATTAGATCAAGTAAAACACACCCGTACTTCTGCACTGCTTTATTACGACTAACTCTATACAATACATTTTTAACATAAATAGACCGAACATGCCGCCCACCAAAGGACAATAGTCCTTTAAGTTACTCAATGTAGTTACAAAATTATTTCCATTTTATCTTAAACAGAAGTGACATTTCAAAATCTATACAATGAAAGTTAATTTAATAATTTCACCAAACAAACTATTTCATACAAGCATTTTAATTTCACAACATCAATTCGTCATAACAGATTTAACCTTTCAATTATCTGAGTTTGAACTAGTTATATGTACCTAACGTATTGTTATCTAGTTTTGCTTAACATTTGAGTTTAAATATTTAATTGAAATCTTCCATTTTATTTTGATAAAACATCTTAGCAAAACTGTAAAAAGTGAAAAAGTTCTAAACTAAATAATAAACATATGTATGTAGATTTTATAAAACAAAATAAGCTTATGTATCTACTTAGATTCTATAGGTAAATAACAAAGTTTTGACACCGATCTCTTTAGTACATCACTACCACTTTTAATGCTATACACTCTGGTGATATTGTCAAGTCCAGGATGTTTAGCAACCACACGCCCTAGTGACCATTTACCTGGAGGTAATTGTTCATCCTTCACTAGAACAATATCGCCTATGTCAAACTCTTTTATGGATTTGAGCCATTTGGGACGTTCTTGTAGCCTAGATAAATACTCAGCTTGCCACTGATGCCAAGTCTCTAACTAATTTTTGTGCATATTGCCATCGCGATAAATTACTTAAATTGCAATGACGTAGATCTGGACTCGGTATAGTGACAGGTGCTTCGCCGATTAAAAAATGCCCTGGTGTGAGTATTTTGAAATCAGTATCCGTGGTGTCAATTGGTGTTAATGGCCTTGAATTCAAACATGCCTCAATTTGACAGAGTGTAGTTGTCATTTCCTCAAAAGTAAGTCTGGAGTTCAAGATGCGTTTTAAGTGATATTTTACCGACTTGACGCCGGCCTCCCATAAACCCCCAAAATTTGGGCTGTATGGCGGGATGAAATGCCACTGTGTTCCCTCAGAAGCCAAAATGTCATACAAGTCAATTGGTAATTCAAGCTTAGCTTCCTTGAAGGCTTCTAGTAACTGTTTATTGGCTCCAACGAAGTTACGTCCTTGATCACTCCAAATATGAGTGCACCTTCCTCTTCGAGCTACAAATCTGCGGAAAGCTCCCATAAAAGACTCAGATGATAAGTCACCAACCAATTCTAAATGAATGGCTTTCGTGGCCATGCAAATAAATATAGCGATGTAGGCCTTGTTTGACTTCGCTCCTCTACCCTTTGACATTAAGACTTGCAAGGGACCAGCAAAGTCAACTCCGGAATGCAGGAACGGGCGTGCAGGAGTAATGCGCTCCTTAGGTTAATTTCCCATAATTTGAGTCCTTGATGCAGCCTTCTGCCTTGTGCAAATGATACATCTATATATAAATGCCTTTACTGCATTCTTTATACCCAGAATCCAATATTTAGACCTGATATAGCAAAGCATCAATTGAATTCCGCCGTGCATTGTCTTCTTATGAGCGTCTGCGATGATTAAGTAAGCTAAGCGGCATTTGCTATCAAGTATAACAGGATGCTTTGATTCATCACTTAGATCTGAATTTTGTAGTCTGCCGCCCACCCTGACGACATTGCATTTATCCAGATAAGGATTTAAAGTTTTGAGTCTACTAACCTTTTTTACATATTTCTTATTGCTTAATCTGTCTATATCTTCCTTAAAATATTTCTTCTGGGATATAATGATACATGTATTTACAGATTCTTCTAACTCTTTTAACGTTATAATCTTATCTATATTTCCATGATTTTTCCTATAATTTAAAAACCTTCTACAGTACACTAATACTCTTAAAAGTTCATCTAAAGAATCGAAATCTTCAAATATTGTTATGTTTTCCTTTTCTTCAATTTTTAAATTTATGTGTATTTTCTTTCTTTCCAAATCCTTAGGTATAATATTCAATTTTGCAAAATGTATTTTCTTTTCTCTTAGCCAATCTGGCCCTTTCCACCACAGCTTATTTTTAATTAATTCTGATAATACACCTATATCTGATAATATACTTCTCGAACCAATATCAGCTGGATTCGATGACGATTGTACATGAAACCATTGAGAGTTGCTTAAATTATCCAATATTTCTACTACACGGTTACTAACAAAAATCTTCCACCTTAGAGGATCTCCACAAAGCCATGACAAAACAACTGATGAATCCGTCCATGCGAAAACCTTATTTTGCGGTAATCGCACGCTTCCCTGACTTGAGTTAAAAGTCTTGCCAATAATACCGCTCCGCAAAGCTCAAGTCGTGGAATTGAAATCGGTTTCACAGGTGCTACTCTGGTTTTGGATGCTATGATACCGGTTTTAATTTTATTATTACTTTCCACTCTATAATATACAACAGCGCAATAAGCCCTGTTTGAAGCATCTCAAAAACCGTGAAGAGTGATATTATCTAATTCCTTCCTTTCTGTCTTGATCCATCTTTTAACCCTCGCCTTATTTAAATTCTCAAATTCTGTTCTTATTTTTAACCATTCTTCTTTAAGTACATCTCCAACATATTCATCCCATCCTAGTCTTTCGATCCAAAGTTTCTGTTTTAAAATCTTAGCTGGAACAATCGCTGCACCCAACCACCCAAGGGGATCAAATAGTCGCTGTATATCCGCGAGGATTGTTCTCTTAGTGATAAGATCTGGTTGTTGTGACAATCTAAATTGATACTGAAAGGAATCGGTTACCGTGTTCCAGGTCAAACCTAAAGTTTTTATTATACATTCATCTTTATCATTCTTCAGACTTTCTTCTTTTGTTCTTATGCTATATAAAAATTCTTGATTGTTCGATGCCCACTTTTGTAATGTAAATCCACCTTTACTTAATATATTCGTAAGCCCTTTACTGACTTCTATAGCT
This sequence comes from Vanessa atalanta, assembly GCF_905147765.1. Taxonomy (NCBI): domain Eukaryota; kingdom Metazoa; phylum Arthropoda; class Insecta; order Lepidoptera; family Nymphalidae; genus Vanessa; species Vanessa atalanta. The sequence continues at coordinate 7,472,645 of NC_061901.1, forward strand.
TCTTCAATTGTAAAACCACCGCTCATGTAATTATCTACATAGAAATCTTCTTTGATCGTTTTAGCTACTTCGGGATAATCCTTGCCTTCATCTTCTGCTAGTTGTATTAGTGTTTTAATAGCTAAATAAGGCGCTGAGGCCGTACCAAAAGTGACTCTCAACAAACGGTACTCTTCTACATCTTCTTCTATATTATTTCTCCATAAAATCCTCTGTAGATCTGCATCTTCTTTCTTTACTAATATCATTCTGTACATTTTTTGAATATCGGTCACGAAGCATATTGGTTTTAAGCGCCACCTCATGACTAGATTTCTGAGATCTTCTTGTAGTTGAGGTCCTATCATTAGTATATCGTTTAATGATTTCCCATTTGAGCTCTTACAAGAAGCGTCAAATACGATTCTGATTTTAGTTGTCTTGCTTTCTTCTTTAATGACCGCGTGATGAGGTAAATATATTGCCTTTTTATTTCTTTCTTTTTCTGGAACTCTTTCCATATGGTTTAAGAACAAATATTCGTCTATAATTCTTCTGTAGTCTTCTTTAAGTTGTGGTCTTTTTTCTAATCTTCTTTCTAATAGCTGTAATCTTCTAAGAGCTACATCCTTTATTTCACCTATTTGATCTGCTGATTCTATCAAAGGTAACTTAACAATATATCTCCCATCTGGTGATCTAGTATAATTATTTAAATAAATCTCTTCACACTTCTTTTCATTTGCCGTAAATTCCCTTCTTCTTGATTCATCAATACACCATAAATTTCTTAACATATTGTCTACCTCTACTTCGATTTTATGATACATGACTATGATTGTACTTTGAGTTTTGTTATCATAAATGTTTCCGAACAAAATCCAACCTAAATTGGTTTCCTGTGCTGACGGTGATCCTATTTTACCCTTGATTAAATTGTTTTTAATAATTTCCGTGTACACTTCAACCCCAAGTAGTATATCTATTTTACCAGCTGTATAGTACTGGGGATCAGCCAAGTTGAGACCTTCCAAATGTGACCAATGTGACCTTGGCTTGATTGATTGATACGGCAATTTAGTCGTTACGTGTGATGATAAAACATATGCCTGAACAGGGAGCCTGAATTCCAAATCGTATCGTGATAATAACTCCAACTGTACCATGTGACTGACTGTTGTTGTTGTTGACCCTACACCTGTCACCGTACCATTGATCGCAGTGTTTTTGAGTCGTAATGATTGAACTGCTCTTTCACTAATAAATGATGCCTGTGATCCAGGGTCTACCAAAGCCCTTAAAATAATTATTTCCCCCGAACAGTTACTTACTGGAACGAGTGCAGTTGCCAAGAGCGCCATTTTAGGCCCCGACGATAGGTGTGACACTACTGAAATGTTTGGTAAATCGTTATACTCACCTTCTACTTTTGAATGCAAAGAAGATACCCCGGTTGAATTATTCCCCGCTTGTGACCCGGACTTCTCCCTCCTGTCCTCTAAATCATAATTATTTTGATGTAAAAGTGAGTGATGTCGTTTACCATAAATTCTACAAAAACTCTTTTGTTTACAATTATTGACCGAATGATTTGATGATAAACAATTATAACATATTCGATTATCTTTAACGAACTCCCTTCTTTTGATAATATCTAACTTCCCAAAATCCTTACAAGTATACAAATAGTGATTTTTATTACAAAGACTACAAGTTATATTTTGCACGGCGTTGGCATGAAAAGAACGTTCTCGTGTGCTGCGTATAGTGGATGGTTGCGTTAATAAAACTAATCTTTGAATATTAGATTCGAGAAAATTAATAAAACTTCTAAATGTAGGCAATTCCTTTTGGTATTCAGTACTTACAAATTTTTCCCATTCTTTGTCTAAATCTAATTTCTGTGCGATTAAAAATACTAATATCGGATCCCAATTAATAATAGATATATTTAAATTTTGTAAACCACTTAAACATTCTTGTATGCTATCAACTAAATATTTTAAATGATTTGCAGATTGAGTATTAATTTTTTTAATACCAAATATTTTTTTCAAAATAGCATCGACAATAAGTCTTTTATGTGAATATCTATTTCTTAAAGTCTCATAAGCTACACTGTAATTCTTCTCGATCACTTGAAAGTTTTTAATGGTATTTTTCGCTTCACCAACCACACACGACTTCAAATAATGCAACTTTTGCACGTCACTAAGCCTTTTGTTAATATGGATAAGCGACACAAACACATCCTCAAACGACTGCCACTCCTCATATGCACCCGAGAATGTAGGAAGGTTAATCTTAGGTAGATGAACTTCTGCGTTGATCGACTCAGATGACGCCATCTCCGATGCCACGTGCTCAGTCTTGCTGGAATTGCTTGCGGATTGAACGGACTCCAACGTATCTACCAACTCGCCCCTTAACTCCAAATATAGGTATTCAAACTGGCTGTGTTTATCTTCCGTGAAATATAACAACTTTGATCGTTGATCTTTATTCGTATTCTTTACCAACTCCTTATGAGCTTCTCGAAAGGAATCCCAATATTCTTTTATGCACTTAATTCTCGTTTGTAAATATCCACCGGTCAATCTTGCTTTAGGACTTTTCTTATGATTAATTAGTGCTTTTTCCAATAGTTCGTATAAATTTTCCGTCGTTGCAATTATATTTTCCACCAAAGCCATCGTAGAAAATATGTAGTATTAAAATTTTAGTTGATAAATGATCCTCGTTGAATAATTATTGCTAGTCACCGATGCACACAAGTCTATACAAAAAAAACTTCTTCGGTTCAAAGTGTTTTTTGCTAATGCATCGAAGTCCATATGAAAAAAATTGTTTACGCCAATCCTTATCGCTCGCCGGCCGGCTTCCGAGAGAAATGATGCACCGCACTATCCGGCTCGATTATGGACCAAACTATGATAGCTATAAAGCTTAAAATGGACTGTATTTATTTTTAAAATATTAGATTAAGTAAAACACACCCGTACTTCTGCACTGCTTTATTACGACTAATTCTATACAATACATTTTTAACATAAATAGACCGAACAATATTATTATATTGGTTTAGGTCGTGTAAGGCGAAGAAATCTATTAGGCTACTTTTAAGTAGACAATTTGTGTGGTTCCTTGGGGATGTGTACTGAACATTAGGTTGGACTTCCCATGTGATAGAACTCATGTTAAAGTCACCAAGTAATAAAATTGAATTATTTGGAACATCCAAGATGTTATTATTTATTGTTTTAGTTGCATTATTAATAAAAACGTCTAATGTGTTGCGAGTAACTGGTGGGGGAATGTATACTGCGCAGATATGTAAATTTTTTGTTATCTCCTCAGAATCGAGTTTTATTGTGACCCATAAGTCTTCGCATTGACTCTCCCATCCAAGTTGTCTACGTGAACTAAAGCCATCCTTTTTTACCGCTATCAAAACTCCACCACCAATTTTCTTATAGTTAGAAATGGAGGACGTTTCGCGATCACGTCTATATATATAATATCTGTCATCGAAGATCTCAGCATCGTGTATACTATCATTGAGCCAAGTTTCGGTTAGTACAATGATATCATAAGTCGAGTTAAGGACTTCATTTCGTACTTCAGTTAAGCTTAAACGAAGTCCTCGGACATTTTGATAATAACAGGTTATTGAATCGAATTTTTCAATTAATGTACCACAACATGTTTGTTAATAAAAATTAGTAAAATTTTGTTACGATAAATTTAAGAGAGATTCTTTTTTTGAAAACGTCTAGCAAACTTTTCATTTCTTCTCTGACAATAGACCGGACTTCATGTAGTGGTAGGTCGGGTGTTATTGTATCAATAACCTTCCTTTCATTATCTTTGATGCGACGAGTAACATTGCAAGTCTGGTTTTCATGCTCCTCTGAAGTAGTAAGCGAGGTTCTAATTGGTGTGTTTGAGTTGTCTCTTTTAGGTCTAGCACAAGTTGGACACAGCCATGTAGTTTTGTAATTCTCGGACAGTTCATTGAAACAAGTTTTAGATGTTGAAATACAGTTATAGTGATATCGTTTTTTGCAACCGTAACATGATTACTGTTTTTTCGAATTATTTTATACGGAGCCGACGTGACGCGCGCAACTACATGGTTATCGTTTTTGATATCGTTTTTGAAGATGGGATCATTAGTTAACAGTGTTTTACATTTTTCAAGGCAACTAATATATTCGGGATCAAGTGTAATCTTTTTACTTTTCTTTAAACATTGTGTGAGAGGTTTGGTGATACGGGCAAAATCTGGGATAAATTTACGATAATAACCTAGGAGTCCTAAAAACTGTTTTATTTCTTTAGCTGTCTTTGGAATAGGATATTTTTTATTGCTGAATTTTTATCTGGGTTTGGCTTTATACCGCCTCTACTAATAATATGTCCGAGATATGCTGTTTCCAGCTTAAGAAACTCAGACTTGTCTAACTGAATCTTAAAATTGGACTCTCGGAGCCTTTGAAAAACCTTTTCTAAATTATTAATATGTTCTTGTAAGGATGTGCTGAAAACTATAATATCGTCTAAGTATACGAGACATATCTCGTTTTGTAAGCCTCGAAGCACATTATCCATCACTCTCTGATAAGTAGAGGGTGAGTTTTTCAGGCCCATGGGCATTCGAAGGAACTCGAAATGGCCATGTTCGACGTTAAAAGCTGTTTTCGAAATGTCTTGAGGGTCCATTTGTACTTGATAAAACCCACTTGCCAAGTCAAGGGTGGTAAAGTAATGACACTTCCCTAACTTGTCAAGAACGTCGTTGATGTTTGGGATTTGGTATTTATCATCTATGGTCTTCTCATTTAATTTTCTAAAGTCCACTATCAGACGCCATTTTTGTTGACCAGAAGCATCTGCTTTTTTGGCACTACCCATATCGGGGAACTCCAAGCAGAGTCTGATGGTCTAATAATGCCTTGATCTTACATTTTTGTTATTTGTTCCCTAACCTCTTGTCGGTGTACGAAGGGGTAACGATAGTTTTTTGCATGAACGGGGACTTCGTCAGTGGTCTTAATTCCGTGTTTAATTTTATTATTAAATGTTAACGCTTCACCTTCGATATAAAAAACGTTCGCGTATTTAGAACAAAGAGTAATAAGATTAGCCTTTTCTTCGTCGTTCAAATGATTCAATCGTAATCGCGATAAAACGTCTTGTTCGCGTTTATTATATCGAGTGCACGTGTACTCTATATTGAACAAATCAGCGCTTGTCGGTCGGTCAAGCGATAAGATTATATAATTAGGTGTCGGGTTCTCGACTTCTACGTAGCCGCGGTTATTAGTTACAGTAGTAATACATTCATGGATGTAATGCAATTATTAATTAATTGTTCGTTAATAAAAACTTCCGTCTTGCGAATTTATAGGAATACGAATTAATTTTGAAGACCCAGCCGGTATTATGTCCTCGTAAAGATTAAGATTACATGAATTATACATACTGATCGGATTTGAGGCGGTACGAGTAAGTAGGTTCCCGTTTTTTAAATCAATTTTGGCTTCCCATTTTGTTAATAAGTCTATTCCTATTAAGCCGTCGAAATAGTCGTGAAATTTATAAATAAATAATTTTATGTTCTCGGGGTCCATAAATTCTTCAAAGCATGGTAGAGTTATAGAATATTCATTCCTACTTGTCGTGTACACGTTCGTGACTTCAAGCGGATCGTAATTGAAGGGATGATTATAAAAATATTTCGTAACAGCTTCAGCGCTAATGAAAGATTGGTTTGCACCAGTGTCAATCAGTAATTTCCGTGGAGGATTTTTAATCTGTATGTATAGGAGTTGTCTTTGTGTTTGTAGATTTAATTCTATTTTGGTTTGGGTAATTTCGGATCCGACTGAAAATCCTGATCGGGACTACAAGGGTCGGATTGTGGTTCAATTTCATTAACCCATTACCGCCCTCTGTACCTGCACAGGTACAACTACTTAATCGATAAATTATGTATTTTATCTGTGGTAAGTGTTGAAAGTAGTTAGAAATTACAAATCTAGATGACACTAGTTACCATATAATAAATAAAAATAGGCGGTGGCGCGAAAACAAATGTCACTTATTTTGTAATAAAATACGGAGTCCAGACACGACATACAAGGTAAGAATATTTTGTTGGTTTTTATCAAAAATAGTGAAATATTTCAACTTCTTTTATTTTTATGGAGTCTATTTATTTGTGTTGGTAATAATAACATAAGAATTAAAGTTTATTACAAAACTTGTAAAGTAGGGTTTGTTTCATTTGTTGTACACAGGCGGGTACAGCGGGCAGATTCGTACGTAAAATTTCGTTTTTTTTACAGTATTACTTATAAGTTGAAATGGCCAATCGGAACGTATTTACCAGCTATAAGAGACTGGAGGAAGCCTTGGAATAAATTATGGCTGATGAAAGCAATGATGAAGAGTACGATATGGTATTAGTGCCACCAGATCCGGCTGTGGTGAGTGATGAGGAAGAAGGTAATGAAGATAATTTGGCGGCTTCAAGATTCCCTATGGACGTTCCAGGGACTATTGAGGTAGGTCGGCGTCATCCTGACTACGATGTTTCGGAATTGAGCGACAGTGATGATGAGCCGCTAAGACCTATTCCTGCAAAACGTGCCAAAAAATGTGATGTACATTTACCTGTATGGAAGAAAACTCAGCCAACCTATAGTTCTACTTATGAAATTACCGATATCATACAAAAGAGACAAAAATACGTTGTTGAAAGCTTAGCAGACTGCAATCCCGTAATGTTGTTTGAAAAAATATTTGATCATGACGTAATGGATTTGATAACAACTAACAACGTCTTGTACGCTAATCAAAAAGATACGAAAGATAAAATGATCAAACTCAGATCATTATGCGATTTGATTCAGCGAAACTCTAGTCAATGGGGTGTATTTCATGAAAGCTTATCTGTGGACGAGTCCATGATCAAATATTTTGGGCGTCATCCATTAAAACAATTTATACAAGGAAAGCCTGTAAGATTTGGTTATCGCAATTGGGCTGCGACAAGTTCAGATGGTTATTGCTACGCGTTTGATGTTTATTGTGGAAAATCCACAGAACCTTCTAATGATACCCTTGGTGCGAGAGTCGTGAAATCTTTATTGGCTAAAATGCCTGTAGTTCCTAAAGAGCATATCGTATATTTCGATAATTTTTTTACCAATCATCAATTGTTGCTCGATTTGGGTAGACTAGGTTTTAGAAGTACTGGAACCGTTCGAGAGAATCGGACGAAGAAATGTCCCCTGATCACAGTAAAAAATATGAAGAAGAAGCCTAGGGCGGAATATGATTATAGTTTTGATACAAAGAATAAGATAACTATGGTACGTTGGAAGGACAATAATGTCGTTACAATGGGAACTAATTTTGATGACATAGAGCCTCTGGGCAAAGTCAAACGATGGTGTAACATCAGAAAGCAAAAGGTTGACGTAAATATACCTAAAATGTTTGTCAACTATAATAAAGGAATGGGTGGAGTTGACCAAATGGATCAGTCTATCAGCCTTCATCGGAGTTCAATAAAAGGAAAAATGTGGTGGTGGGTTATATTTACCTATTTGTTAGATATGGCGATATCAAATGCTTGGCGACTACATGTTTTGCTCAGTAAAACTAAACAAGAGATAACTTACATGGACCAGTTATCTTTCAGACGAATTATTGCACGGACTTATTTACGTCCAACGAAAACTAAGATCCGTCCGTCATCCTCAGCGGCACTAGGTGGTCGGAACAATAATGGTCATAATTCTGAACGGATGGAAAACCCATTGCGATGTGTTATCTGTCACCAAAGAATTCGCTGGCGTTGCGAAATATGTTTGAAAACGCTATGTGTTGAACGACCTTGTTTCAAACAATTTCACTCCTAAAGCGCCCATTGTACACGGCTGAGTACACCCCTAAAACTTGATATGTAAATATATTTTTTTCATATTATTTTCTTATATAGCATATTTTATCCCTTATGGACTAATAAATAGAAAAACAATAGAAAAATATACTGCAGTTTCATTTTGGGCGTTAATGGGTTAATCAAACGATCATCGTTCATTTCGTAAAATGTTTTAGGATTATTACTGTAAAAGTCGGGTCTGCAGTTAATGTTATGGCCATATTCACTGTTATAGTTTTGGTCGTAATAATAGTCAGGGTAATTAAAGTACATGTCTTCATAAGGCGTACATTCGTTCATGTTCATTTCACGCGTTTTAAAATAAATGGTAGAGGGTGGATTACCCGATTTACGCCAGTCATGTTCAGTCATCATTAAGTTATGTGGCAAGGGTTTAGGATTAAAACTTTGCACTCCACTCATATGTTCTGGTTTAGAATTATGAGGTGGATTATTCCTAGGTGGTAAGCGAAAGACGTTACTACGCGGGTTATAATTAGGTGGTTGTGCACTAAATATTTTTCTAGTTCTAGTTTGCATCGGCCTATTGTATTGGGGTTGATTATGGTTAAAATTAAATTTAAAAGGCTGTGGGGTTTGTATAGGGCGTTGCGCTACAGAGGCTGGCTAAGTATTTATTGGGGGTTGAAACCCTTGAGCTCGAAGATGTGAGAATGGTAAGGGATTAATTTTAGGAGTCGATTGCTGTTTTAGTCCGTCAGTGCGCTGCTGTAAATAAGGCTAAGGCTTTTTCTATAGTTTCGAGGCGCATGCATCGAATTCGTGACCCTAAAGGTTCTTCCAGGCCGCGAAAAAATGCTTGCTTAGTTACTTTCTTATAAAGATCGCGCTTAGCTTCTATAGTTGGCTGTATATTCTCATGTAACGTAACATATGTCATTATCGTACTGAAAAGTGTCTGACAATGGCTATAAAATTCTTGGAGGGTCCTATTTCATTGTACGGCTAGCGAAAGGTAATTGTATAAGGCTATTTCGTCCCTTTGGTCCGAGAAATTATTTATTAAAGAACTTTTTTACCGAGCCAACTGTCCGGTATACCATTGGAATTAATGGTCGCAGCGGCAGTTCCCGTGATTTTATTTAGAATCCCGTTTATTTTTTATTTTATTTTTTATTTTAAATACTTTATTGCACAACACATTACATGACAGTTATTGGGTATTAAAAAAAAAAAGAAACAACAAATGGTGCGCAAAGGCGGTCTTATCGCTTATAGCGATCTCTCACAGACAACCTTTGGTGACAGAAGCTTAAGACGAGAACAGGTAAGTGACGATAGAATGAGGAGATAATGACTATAATTTATGTACACTAACATTACAGTATAATAAACTACACATAACTACATCCAAATAATACACATATAGTAATATAATATATATAATATATCAAAATATATATATGACGAAGAAGCATGTCTCGGCTTGTTTTAAAAAAAACATGACATCAGCATTGCTGACGTCGCCTATGTCAGAGTTTGAATTTCTATCCATCCTCGAAGGTGTGAAATTAAACTCAGGAAATATTCTTCTCTGATTTATTCCAAACTGAGAAGGTCCGATCGCTCCGACGGCTCGAACAAGCCTCCCGATACCGGCAGGCGTTCGGCCTTTTATAACAAAATTAGGTGGGGGCACTATTCACTCAATATAACAACTATTTATGGACGGTAAAATATTTCAGACTAATTTAACATCTTAAAATTCACTAAATATTATTAATTTAATAATCAAACAGTTTTCAATTATTAAAATAATTATTTTCGGGCACGTGGTTTTCTTAAATATGTGCTTTTCCGCCGACACGGCCATTCTGACAGGCGGTGCGTGCTCTGCACCTGCCTGCGTTGTGCGATTTAAAATCTGAGAATCAAGAAAATGATTTTTGAAGCAGATATCTGTAAGCAACACATGTTGGTCTTTGAAATAGTTTTGTAAAAGCAGTACACAAAAATCTCTCATGTGGCTGTTTTGTAATAAATATGGGCAGATTTTATGAGTACCACTCATAACTGTCATAATGTTTTTTGATGCTTTGTACGAGACTTTATCCTTGTTTACGTGGCGGGATCAGCTCATCATCATTGGAGATTTTAATATTAATTATTTTGATAAAAATAACAAAAACAGTAAATTACTCACTGACTTCTTAAATAGTTTAAATTTGACGCAACACATTAATGAGCCAACGCATTTCACAAATCGCAGTGAAACTCTCTTAGATTTGTTTTGTACCGATGCAGATATTTGTCAGGTCTGGGTTGATTATGTATGCACTTTAAGCAGTCACTCATTTATATCTTGTGACGTCACTATAACTAGAGATAAATTTACACCAAAAAAATTTTTTTACAGGGACATTACATCTATAGATCCAAGTGAATTAGACAAATGTCTGGCACTTGTGAACTGGGACTGCATTGCCGGACTTCAATGCGTAGATGATATGGTAGGGCAATTTAATACAGAGATTCGACGCATTTATGACACACTTGCACCTCTAAAATCCTTGCACTCTAAGTTCCGTCATTATCCCTGGATCACATCTATTATTAAGTTTATGATGAGACTACGGGATATTGCGCATATAAGAGCACGTAAAAGTAAAATAGACGCGCACATTAATTATTATAAAGATTTGAAAAATATAGTTCGTGTTTCAATTAAAAATGAAAAAAAGGCTTATTTCGAAACTTTTATTAATCAAAATTTAAAAAATGCAAAAATTCTTTGGAAACACATTAAATATAATGTTAACATCAATAGAAAAGGTGATCTGATTCTACCAGAACAGTTACGTGACCCAAATGAAGTTAATAATTTTTTCCTTGCAATTCCCGGTAGTCTAAATGCGGATCGATTAGTTATTGAATATTTTCAACGCAATAAATTTAGTGACGCAAGCTTTTACTTGAAAACAGTTACAGAATCCGAAATTTTTAAAATTATTAAAACATTAACTTCTAATGCAATCGGGGCAGATGGGATCTCTCTGGACATGATATTACCAACCCTGCAATACACAATAAAGGTAATTACTGCAATCGTCAACTCCTCCATATTAACATCCAAATTCCCAGATCTTTGGTGCAAAGCTATTGTAAGACCTATACCTAAGATCGACATGCCCTTAGAATTTAAAGATTTACGTCCAATAAGCATTCTACCATGTTTGTCCAAGATTCTTGAAAAAGTTGTATGCAATCAACTAAGAGACTTTTTGGAGTTAAATAAAATTTTGCCAGATAAACAATCAGGATTTAGGAAAAATCGAGGGACTACGACTGCTTTAGCAGACGTTGTCGATGATATCCTATCTGCTCGAGACAGGGGCGAGGGTACTATACTAGTACTCCTAGACTACTCTCGTGCGTTTGACACCATAAACATTCCATTGTTGATATCAAAGCTGTCATATTATGGGTTCGACGACAAAACTGTACAATGGTTTGCGAGTTATATGAGTTGCCGCAGCCAATACGTAGAGATTAAGTCAGAAGATGGGAGTGTTGCTAAATCTGACATAAGGCATGTAACTAGAGGAGTACCACAAGGCTCTATTTTAGGACCAATTTTATTTACGATTTATACAACTGATATTGTAAAACAAATTAATCACTGCAACTATCACTTGTATGCTGATGATCTGCAGTTGTATATTTCTTTTAAGCCATGTAAGGTACAAGCAGCTTTGCAACAACTCAACCAAGATTTGGATCGTATAGCCCGCTGGTCAATTTCAAACACGCTAGAAATGAACCCTAACAAAACTAAATACATGATACTTGGTACAGAGCGGCAAATTCAAATTATTAGTGATTGTGATCCAAATATTGATATAAAAGGTGTACGTATACAAAGGGTGACTGAAGCGCGCAACCTAGGTGTTCTATTTGACGAGGAACTTCGTTTTGAAAAGTTACATGCTTTATGATATATAATATTGCCAAAAACTGTTTTTATAGGTTGAAAATTCTTTATAATATTAGAGACTCCATTTCTACCAAAGTACGCATTAGACTTTGTGAGGCGTTAGTTCTTTCTAAATTTAATTATGCAGATGTAGTTATAGGGCCCCGTTTACTTGAACGTACAAAAAAAATCATCCAACGAGTTCAGAACGCCTGCGCTCGCTACTGCTTTAAAATACCGCCACGTACACATATCACACCATATTTTAATAATGCTAACATCTTAAAAATGAATTATCGTATGCAATTACATTTCGCTACGTTACTTTTTGGCACTATAAAATACCAGGTTCCACCTTACCTCTATCATAAATTACAGTGGTTAGGAAATAATGATAGTGAGCATGTCACTAGAGCGTCATTGATAAAACTTAGAATGCCAATACATAGAACGGTGAGTTTCCGAGGAAGCTTTAGGTTCTGCGCCACTAGGTGCTGGAATGACCTGCCTCCTCCTCTTCGTAACCTGAAAACAATAACAAATTTCAGACATAAATATAAATTATTTTTATTAGAAAAACAAAAAGATTGTAGTTAATTATTGCCTATTATTATTAATCAAAATGTTATATAATTCATATATGTATTTGTTAATTTATTTAATTTGGTTCTCTAACAATGAGTATGTGTAACAATAACGTATGTATTTGTATCTATATATGTGTGTATGTATATATACATATATAATTATTATTTATTTATTTATTTATTTATCCTTTATTGCACCCAAACTTAAAACTAACATATTTTTAAAGATCTAATTACGCGAACCTGTCTGTTTGCGGCACGAAAGCAATAGGCTAGGTCTGGTCAGCGCTTGGGGAACTCATCCCTTGACCTTGGCTTCCTCGTACACTTCCACTGTTTTAACCGCCCGTTTTTTACTGTAACCATCTATCCTCCTTTGCTTGTATGTAACTTTAAAATCCTTAACCTAAAAAAAAAGAAGGCAAGATAAATTACCTATGTCTAGAATATTAATCATTGGCCAAGTCAATATGTGTGTAAACACAACAACGAATACTATATATACAATTTCTTACCTGATATTGTTCTGTCCAATTTTAACCTTGAATCAATATGTTAATTGTGTCACTATTTGCATTTGTTGTAATGTTCGTGAATGTGGGACAAGCGAGCGGCGCGCGGGAAATACGGTGTTTGCTGTCAGACGCTGCATTCATACTTAATAAAACTTAATATTTATTATTAACTATTAGGTATACTACGCTTATGCCGTCCTCCCGCGCGCCCCGATACGCCCCGCGCCGCTGAGCGCTGGCGCGACAATTAAACATAATTTTATTGTCCTTAGTTCTTTATATTATATAAATTTACTTTCTATGTTTGGTTCCTTCATGTTCAATTTTTATAAATTTATATTGTTTTTTTTCCTTTTAAATTATATCTTTTATCTGCAACGGCTGTCAGTAATGACATTAGGAGGCCACTGAAAATCAGTGTAGAAGCTAACATGTTTCTACGTATACTGAGTGGTCTCCTTTTGGCTGAATTACACTGCTGCGCACTTATACATACCTACTACTATTTCTTTTCTAAGTTATTTTTATTTATTTGTTATTTTTTTTTTTTTTTTCTCTTTTGTTTTGTGTATAATTTTTGTATTACATAGAATAAGTTTCTTTTTGTTCTGTTTTAATTACTATACATTTTGTGTCTGTAGTAGTGTAATTTATTCAGCCAATAATGATTATTATTATTATTATTATTAATTATTATAATGTCTAGGTCATTTAATAATGTAAAAGATTCTGGTAGATCTGTGGTGAATACATGTCTATCACGGCTCCACAAGGCCTCCCAACGGTATCTCATGGTTCTCTGTGGATACATCAAGGATCCGTGGTTAGCTCGAGGGTAACACGTGGTTAGCTCAGAGGTATCACTCTCCAGATTATGTTGTGTACATGTCTAGTTGTGATTCCACCAGATATTTCAACGGTATCTCAGGGTTCTCTGTGGATACATCAAGGATCCGTGATTTTGGCCAGTGGAAACACATAACCAACTCAGAGGTACCAATCTAAAGCCGGTGTGTAAGTGTCTAGTTACGGTTGCATGAGGAATCTCAATGGTATTGAATTGTCGTGGTTTATAGCACAATGGTAGCACATTACTAGCTCAAAGGTACCACTTTCGTAGATATTGAGAGGTAAAGTAAGTAAATTTTGCCTTACAGTTTTAATGCGATGATGAGTGCTCGTCGTTGTGGACCACTGGATCGGAATCAGTTTTGGCAGCACTGAAGAATCTCACCATCTTCTTCCGCCGACACGGTACCTTGGTTGCCCGGCTGCGATGCACGACGAAGCTGATCACGAGAAGCCTGTCGGAGACGCCCTCTGCCGACCACCGTCTGCACTTTCGTCTTTTTTATGAAACCTGAAAATCTTAAAAGGCTCACTGAATTAGTCAGATCAAGTAATGGTTAATTACGTGGATTCTTAATCTTCATGCTGAAAATAATAATTTTTAGCTTTGTGGGAATTGAAACGTTGTCCGTTATATTCCGAGTCATTCGTTGCTGAACTTGTGTTGTTAGCGGTTCAATGTCGACTGTTTGATTATTGATGACGACCAGGAAGCTCAAATGCTACGCAATGTATTCTTTACGTAATGAATGTGAGCAGCGCAACTCCAGTTACTCGATGCACAGTGCAATTCATTGCCAACTGTAGTTCGTCCAGTACACTGTGCCACTGTTCAGTCTCATAGTTCTCGATTATTATTAAAGCGTTTTTTTAGTGTAGCGACAACTTTTTCCAAATAGCCATTTGCTCGGCTGATTCCTGGCGTATTGGTCATCTTGAGTTTACTTTTCCCCGTGATATCTATGTGAATCATCTGAAAAGCTTCCGTTGGTTTTTCAATTGAATAAAGCAGTGCTCACATGATGAATCTTCGGTTGGTGCTTCAGTTTGGTACCATCTGATGTTATTAATATGCTGAGGTTTGTACTATGAACCACAAAGAACAGTATTTGTACCCTGATGGAGTCAATGTTATAAATGCTTTTCAACTCGATCAATGATTTGACTGGATATTGGCCAAACCCCTTTAAATGGTTGATTCCATGAAGATGTGGCTATTAACCAATCATCTATCCACATCTTGGCACGTCCTTTCATTGGTCTTGGGTCTTGGAGCCGATGAATGATTTATTGGAGCCATGGCTTCCGGCATTTCCACCAGGCAGGTGTGTGGTGCTTAGAGATACAGCACGTCGTAATATGGTTCTGTCTTGTAGTGATCCTGATGTGACAGGTGGAATCGCGGCTGATAAGGATTTGGCTGAGATCGGAGCTTGTTCCGATCCCACTTCTGATGACGGAGTGGCTTGTCCCGGCTTGTTTTAAAAAAACATGACGTCAGCATTGCTGACGTCACGAATGTCAGGGTTTGTATTTCTATCCATCCTCGAAGGTGTGAAATTAAACTCAGGAAATATTCTTCTCTGATTTATTCCAAACTGAGAAGGTCCGATCGCTCCGACGGCTCGAACAAGCCTCCCGATACCGGCAGGCGTTCGGCCTTTTATAACAAAATTAGGTGGGGGCACTATTCACTCAATATAACAACTATTTATGGACGGTAAAATATTTCAGACTAATTTAACATCTTAAAATTCACTAAATATTATTAATTTAATAATCAAACAGTTTTCAATTATTAAAATAATTAAAATAATTATTTTCGGGCACGTGGTTTTCTTAAATATGTGCTTTTCCGCCGACATATACATAAATATAAACTACATATTAATTCCTACTTGCATACATTCTTGAGATAAGGACAGATTTTCAAACGATGTTTGAAGATGGGCAAGGATTTCGATTGCCCAATATCGTTGGGTAATGCATTCCAAAGTTTGACGGTTTTCACAGTAAAAGAGTTACTGTAAGTTTGTGTCCGGCTGCAGGGTGTTACAAGCTTGTTATCGTCACTAGAACGCAGGTTAAGTGTGTTGTCACACCCAAGAAATTTAAAGCGTTCTTTAAGGTAAGGTGGTGTATGTTCAACATATAGTAAAGAGTAAAGAAGAGATAAGGCGTGCAAGTTTCTTCGAAGCCTTATTGGCAGCCACTTTAACTGAGACCTATACTGCGAGACATGATCGAATTTACGCAGACCAAAGATAAATCTAATGGCTAAATTTTGCAGTCGTTCTAATTTATTTAGAAGCTTCTCAGTTAAGTCAGTGTAGCAGGCCTCAGCATAATCCAATATTGGTAACAGGAACGAATTGGTTAAGTTGATCTTAGCCTCGATTGGCAGTAGATTTTTCCATCGCATTAAAAAACCAATGATGGAATAGATCTTACGGCTCATTTCTGCAACCTGAGGGACCCAGGAGAAGGAAGCATCCAGAAGTAGCCCAAGATTTTTAACCGTTTCTTGCAGTGGTAGTATGTGACCATCAAACATTATTGGAGGTAGATTTTTGTCTTTAATGCTCGATAGAAGCTTAACACTGCCAAAAACAGCCACCTGCGACTTCCTCGGATTCACTTGGAGCCCATAAGATCTACACCATTCACAGATTTTTGCCAAATCATTATTCAACATTGCAACAGCCTCGTCGATACCGTCCAAGGGGCGGTAACATAGATTTGAAGATCATCAGCATATAGATGAAATGGAGGAAGAGATGAGTGTGGAGAGAGTATTGATGAAAATAAAAAAGAGAAGGGGAGAGAGTACACTACCTTGCGGGACACCAGAAGGAATATCTATATAAGGTGAGAACCTACCATTAGCCTTTATGCATTGCTGTCTATTTAATAAGTAAGAGTGAAACCAGTCTATAGCAGTAGGATATATGTTTAGAGATCTTAGAATTGCCAAACATATGTCGTAGTCAATACTATTAAAGGCATTTGAAAAGTCTAGGAGAGCTAGTACAGTATAGTGCTATTTTTCTGCGGGTAGGCACGAAAGCATAAACACGCAAATTTTAGAGCTCTGTATTTTTTAAATATTTAAATTATTAATTTTCATATATGTTATAATTTAAGTGTACCTGTGTATAAGTTGGCGGTCACTGAACTTTCTTACAAATCATTACCTTTTCACTTTAATCACTTCACATAAATATGGACAACAGCTGAGCAGCTTTTAAAAAGCATGGAAGAGCTTTCAAAATTATTTAACTCGAGGATGGGCGAGTTTGAGAAAAATTTGCCGCAACCCACTTCTGCTTCCAATCCAACAGTGAAAGCCATAGCTGGAGTGTTCCAAACCTTTAAGACCTTTGTTTGGAAATCATTAGGCATTCTCAAATCCCAGATTGAACTTCTTGTCCTTGGCTTCGATCGCTTGGAGACACAGTCTAGAAGAAAGGTCTTACTTCTTCATGGCATTACGGAGAGCGTGGATGAGGATGTGGTAAAGAAGACGATGACTGTGTTGACGGAGTAGATGAAACTGACTAATGTTAAACCTGAGTCACTTGAACCTTGCCACAGGTTAGGTGCCAAAAAGAACTCGGCTCGGCCTATTTTAGTGCGCTTCACAACTGTGCAACTTCGCTCAAATGTCTGGAGGGCTAAAACATCGTTGAAAGGTTCATCAATTAAAGTAACGGAATTCTTAACAAAGTCCCGACAGGAAGTTTTTGTTGCGGCTCGAAATCATTTCGGGATTCGAAGATGTTGGTCTGCAGATGGCATCATAATCATTGTTCTGCCGGACAAATACGACAAATATGTTAAGGTCGTGTCTCAAGATGAACTAAAGCAGCTAAGTATCCTAAAAACACGACAGCTCCATAGTGTTAAAACATATTTGTTAATTTCTTAAGTTTGTTATTGTTACCATAATTATTTTCGTCATGTTTTAACATTCTAAATATTTTATATTGTAATTGAGGGTACGCTGAAGTCTCTTTGTTCACTTAATTTATCTTAATTTCAAACAGTTACACGTTATCTTTTTAAATTTCACTAACTTTTTAGTATATTAATTTTTTTTTTTTTTTTAATTTTGGCTTTTATTTATGCCAAGAGGGCACAGATTATTTCGCCAATGTCACGTGCGATGGAGAAGACACGATGGAGATTGATCGGTGCGGTCGAGATTACAGGCTTAATTTAATTTGAAGGCATAATAGAAGTTGACTCTCTGTTAGCCCATAACCTAAAACAACACAATAATAAATAATTAGATAAACATAAATTATTATTAAGATAACATGTATGAACAAACACAAAAATATTTACAACTTAGTTATGCAACCAGTACCACGAAGAATATTCACAGTAAAAACCTAAAAATTGCATTGTTGCATTCTAGCGTTGGTTGGTCGTTGTACTGGGAAACATAACAATGTAAATGGATTCCTGGAATGTAAGATTTTAGTTAAGACAGTGGGAAACATGTATCTTAATATTTAATTAAACTGAGCATCCAAATCTGTTCAGACGTGTTTAATTCAATCCTCAATTATTTTAAATATATATATTTTTTTATTTTTTTAAAAAATCAATTTGCCTCTTCGTAAACTTGACTGGCGCTGCGGACAGGATCGTCGTAATTATAGCGCATTCGCGTAAATATTCGAGTATCTAAATTTACCGATTTTCGCGATTTTCCGGCGCGGACGGCGATCCATCGAACAAATAAATTCGTCAAGTGGTTGGAGCGATGCTGATGGCGTTGGCTGGTTGGTGAGTAAGCCTTTTCACCTTCCTTACCTATTTCATGCCTATTCAAATTGTAGAGTTTTGTTATCTAGAGATTGGAACTCTCTCTTTTTAACTGTTTTCTGGTTTTCATATAAAATCTGTGAAATCGGAATTTAGTTATACGTATCATATTTGTATTTTATCTCTCACATGAATTTTTGTGAATAATACTAAGTAAAATTCATTTAAAATATAATTTTACGAATTAATTATAAATTTAGATATAATTTAACATTGTATTAGTGTAAAAGGTAATTATAGTGATTTTTATTTTATTAAATACCGCGATATTCATCATTAAAACGTCTACTAACGAACATCTGGAGAAAATAGTTCTCATCCCAACTGAAATTCTAAAATTAATCCCACTTTTTGGCGGAGATAAACGTCAATTAAATATTTTTATTAGACAGTGCGAATACGTTATTAATAAATATGTAGGGGGTCCGACACAAAATATGTATGTTATGCATTCGATAATGAGCCGACTTAAAGACAATGCGGCGGCCCTTATCAGTGAACGCGAGGATATAACTACATGGGACGAATTCAAGGAACTATTAACTTTACACTTTGGGGATCCGCGTAGTGAGGAATGCATGGCTATCGAACTTGAATCCATGAAAATTAGGCAAGGTGAATCGTATTTAGAATTTTGCAATAGAGTACAGTCTGTTCGTTCAGCTTTAATATCGAAAGTAAATTTAATTACGGATTCTAATCTTAAGCAGAGTAAAATTATCATTTATAATAACACTTCGTTAAATGTTTTCCTGTACAATTTACCGGAAAATATGGTTAGAGTAGTTCGGTTAAAATCACCGCGTAGTCTCGAAGAAGCCTTAAGTGTTGTTATGGAAGAGGTTAATTTTCACGACCAATATACCGCACGTAACAGAATGAATAATAAATCGAATATCGTAGCTCCATTCCCCGGTATTCCGTCGACATTTAAATTTGGAAATAACGTGCTTTCCCCTAGACTAAATAGTTTTAATTCGACAAACCAATTGTTAGCCCCCAAGTTCAAATTTGGTGTACCACGAATTCAAAGTCCGGCTCAAGCGCCTTCAAACCAACCTCAACAATTCTCAGGTTATCAGCCACCACAACCGACAGGTTATCGACCTCAGTTAGGCTATCGACCATCGTTTGGCTATCAGCCCCAGTGGGGCATACGTCCCCAACAATTCGGAATGCGTCCACAGCAGCTTGGTATGCGTGCACAAAATCCAGGTTATTCTCAATTCGGCTATAAACCTAATAATCAGGCTAATATTTCAACAGATGTGTCAATGCGTACTATACCATCTCTAAGACCGCAACAAGGTTTTAAAGTTAACGAGTTAGAGTTTTACGATAACCAACCAAATGATTTATGTTACTACGATCAAAACGATTATAGTGAAAATGATTACTGTAATAATAATTTTGTTGGATCGGATACGCAACAATTCGAACCTCAAGTGTCATTTCCCGATAGTCAGGATGTTGAAGTAAACGACGAAACACCTACTCCTGTAATTTCTGAGGAGGCACAAAATTTTCACATGCGTCTAGCAACAAACATTATGAAGTAATAGAAATTAATTGTGATCCAAACCTAAAGTTACCGTACATATACATCCCAGAGATTGATTCAAAATTTATGATAGACACAGGTATGATATCTTTCATTAGTCCACGAAAAGCTTATGAATATTTTTCATATGCAATCCGTCACGAACCATTTCAAGTCATAAGTACAGACGCATCTAGCTCACACTCAGAAGTTATAGAGATACCGCTACCACCGACGTTTAATTGTAACGATCAACACAAGTTCTATCTCTACGACGTAGATTCCCGATATGACGGCGTTGTAGGTGACGATCTATTAAGACAAATTGGTGCTTTGATTGACCTAAAACACAACATTTTACAAACTAATACAACATTAATTCCTATTATACATAATATGAGTAATTATCAAATACGAATAGCACCGCGTACGGAACAACGTGTTAAACTTCCTACAGACTTACACACAGGCGAAGGCGTATTAGAATATAAGGAATTTTGTAAGGGTGTGAGAATGCCTAGCGCTCTAGTTAGATGTATGAACGGTTATACAACGACAGTAGTACAGAATAGTTTAGACACAGAGGCAATAATGACAGTAACAAAACCATTTAAAATTATAAAGTATGAAAGAAGTGATTGCGAAGTAAACTGTACGAAGGAAAAAGGGGATATCGAAATTGATGCTATATTAGAAGAAAACTTATTAAAATTACGATTGGAACATATGAATGAAGAGGAGCGAAAGAGAATATTTGATTTATGTAGAGAATTTAAAGATATATTTTACAGTGAACACCTCCCTCTCACATTCACCAATCAGGTAAAACATGCAATTAGAACTAAAAATGAGGATCCGATTTATGTCAGACCATATCGACAACCTCCTGCGCAAGCAGCGGAAATAAAAGATCAGGTACACAAACTATTAAAAGATAATGTAATACAGGAATCACATTCCCCTTGGAGTGCTTCTGTACACCTTGTACCAAAAAAGCTTGATGCATCTGGTCAAGCAAAATATAGGATGGTGATTGATTATAGGCGTTTAAATGAAATAACAGTAGACGACAAATACCCTCTACCTAATATCACAGACCTTTTCGACAAATTAGGAAAAAGCGTTTACTTCACTACATTAGATTTGGCATCTGGATACCACCAAATTGAAGTCAATGAAGAGGATAGGCAGAAAACTGCGTTTAGCACACAATTCGGCCATTTTGAGTTTCTCAGAATGCCATTTGGCCTTAAAACGGCACCTGCCACATTTCAGAGAGCAATGGATAACATTTTAAGAGGTCTACAGGGTATCCATTGCCTCGTTTATTTAGACGACATAATAATCTTTTCGAGTAGCTTACAGGAACACCTAGAGAAATTACGAACAGTATTTGAACGACTTAGAGAAACGAATCTTAAAATACAACTTG
Source organism: Vanessa atalanta (assembly GCF_905147765.1). NCBI lineage: Eukaryota > Metazoa > Arthropoda > Insecta > Lepidoptera > Nymphalidae > Vanessa > Vanessa atalanta. Next base: position 7,494,268 of record NC_061901.1, read on the forward strand.
ACAAATCCGAATTTCTGCGTAAAGAAGTGCTTTATTTAGGGCATACCATTACCAAAGACGGACTGAAACCTAATAATGACAAAATTCAGACAATACTTGACTATCCTCTACCCAAGACCACGACTGAAATAAAAAGCTTCTTAGGATTGATAGGGTACTACAGACGCTTTATCAAGGACTTTGCCAAAATAACGCAACCTTTGACTAACTGTCTAAAGAAACGCAATAAGATAGTCATTGACCAAAAATACATTGACGCATTTGAAAAATGCAAAGAGCTACTCACGACTGTTCCCCTATTACAGTACCCAGACTTTGACAAACCCTTCGTTTTAACGACTGATGCCTCGACTGTCGCCCTAGGTGCAGTTTTATCACAAGTTCCGATTGGCAGCGATAAACCGGTAGCATATGCAAGTAGGACATTGAGTGATACTGAAAGTAGATATAGTACTATCGAACGCGAGCTATTGGCAATTATTTGGGCAGTCAAACATTTTCGGCCTTATCTTTATGGTCGTAAATTTGTTATCTATACTGACCACAGACCGTTGGCCTGGCTCTATTCCCTAAAAGAACCAAATAGCAAGTTGACGCGTTGGCGATTAAGACTACAGGAATACGATTTTGACGTTATATATAAAAATGGAAAGCAAAACACCAATGCGGACGCGCTCTCTCGCATAAAAGTTAACGCACTAGACTCTGACGAAGAGAATCAATCTTTAGCTGTTAATGTTAGCGACGTTGAGACAGAATATCGTAAAGATCCTAATAATGTGACTAAAAAGACAGATAGACTAGCGACTGAGAAACGGAACCGTGACTCGTCTGAGACTGTTACTATTTCGGATTCGGAAAAGACAATATCGATAGACTCCATAGAAGAATATCCCGTTAGGTCAGATACTAGCAGTACAATAACAGTTCATTCGGCAGATGATTTAGAATCACATGGTATCCCAATACTTCAAGAGGCTATTGATACAAAACCCAACCAAATAATAGTATTAGAATGGTTTAAAAATCAAATCCAAGTTAGAAATTTATCGCGAGAAAAACAAAAAATTTTAGAAGTGTTCTTACCTGTAGGTAATGCAGATTTGATTAAACAATTCCTTAAAGAATACATAAAACCTAAAACCAAATACTTTATATACTTTGAAAAAGAGGAACATAGGCGCGAATTTTCAAATATCATTATTAGCCTTTTTAAACAAGGAATGGTAAATTTTTATGAATGTACGAAGCGTGTAAGTTATATAGAAGATGAAAACGAACAAAAAGCTATAATCTTAAAATATCATGACGGAAAAACTTGCCATAGAGGAATAAAAGAAACAATGTTAAGGATAAAGAGAAATTTCTATTGGGATAAGATGCAGGAGACGATTTCAGCAGTTTTGAATGGATGTGAAGCATGCAATAAAATGAAATACGATAGGAAACCCATTAAACCTACACTTCAATTAACGCAAACACAGAGTGCCCCCTTTCAGGAAGTTTTCATAGATTTATTCAATATAGAAAATAGGTATTATTTAACGATAGTTGATGCATTTAGTAAACTCGCACAAGCCATAGAAGTTAGCAATAGATCGACACCCGAAGTTATTAGAGCCTTAATAAAGTATTTTTCTATGTATGGAGTACCCACGAAAATAAGCTGTGACCCTGGTTCGGAATTCAATAACGAAATGATAAAAGAAATGACCGCTATGTATAAAATTCAGTTACACATCACTACTGCTAATAATCCGAATTCGACGGGTATAGTAGAGCGATTTCATTCCACAATTACAGAAATACATCGTTTGGCTAGGTATGAGCAAAAGTGCACAGATGCAGCATCTGTTATGACGTACTCTATTATGGCATATAACAATTCTATTCATACAGCCACAGGTCTAACACCTTTTGAAGTCGTATTCGGCCACACGGATTCCAATCAAATATTTAGTGCGGATTTTGATAAAGCATACACACAGCAGATATTAAAGGATCACGCGAAACGAACAAAATATCTATATCAATATTTGACTAGTAAAATGTTAGAACAAAAGGAAAAGGTAAGGGATAAAAAGGGCGGAGAGAGTAACGTTAATTTCAAAGAAGGGCAGGTTATTTTTACAAAAGACGTTAACACTAGAAAAAGTAAAGATAAGCCTCGCTATCAGAAAGCAACTGTTAGAGGACAAACAGAGCGTAATATAGTCCCTGTTACAGTAGGACACAGGCAAACTAAAGTGCCTATTAAAAATGTTAAACGTCCTCCACAGGTGCAGTCTGACCATACTGACCTTGGTAGTCCAAAACCAGGGCCTTCAAGTTCAAAAAATTGAACCAAATCCGGGATTGCTTCCGATTAATATAGGACAAGCTTATAAACAAGAAGGACAGTTATAAAGGTATTAGATTTAAGCAGAATATATTTAACACTAGATTTCAACTTGAAAAAATATGTAGAGTTTAGTAATCTAATTGATAAGAGCAATCAGTCTTCGATTGAATTTTTAGGCTTAAGGAAACAAGTAGAGTATTTACGTAGTATAACGATAGACAAGCTAGGACAACTATTGCCCGCTGTGAGAGTAAAAAGAGGTTTACTAAATCCCTTAGGATCGATAATTAAATTGATAACTGGTAATTTAGACCATGATGATGCCAATCACTATGATTCCCTTATTACACATTTGCATGATAAAGAACTGTTAACCGATAAGAAAATAACTGTAATTTCGAAAATGTTAGATTCTTTTATAAGTAGCACAGAAACATTACAGTCAAACGTTAATATGTTAGATGATAAACTCCGAACAATAGAAGACTTAGTTAAGAAAGTAATAACTAAAGAGGTACATTCTATTTACTCTATTCATGTTCTTATGGTATTTAATATATTTAGTGTTAATTTTCGTTCAATATATATAACCTTAAGTGAAATTGAAACTACATTAGCATTGAGTAAAGTTTCTGTTCTACACCAATCCATAGTAAACTCTACAGAATTGTTAACTATTTTAAGAACTATTGGTAATACAGAAAATCTAATGTACGAAGCCAGTGTGAGTAATTTAATTAAATTAGAAAGGGTTATTGTAGTTAAAGCATATATAAAAGGAAACCAGATTACATTTATCTTAGAGATTCCATTAACCGACGGTAATATATATAACTATTTTAAGCTTTATTCATTACCTAGATTTGATAATACTATTATAAAACTCTCACAATTATTCCCAAATTCCCATACCTCATGGTGAAAGGGCTGAAATACCTATCGGTCGCGCAGTCCTGCGAGGAAATCGGAGAAAAGGAATTCCTATGCACCGAAGATAACGTCATACCATACACGGAGGAAAATTGCGTAGAGCAATTAATGAAATTTAGAACTAACATATCCAACTGCAATGCTGTTTCCGTAGATGTGGAAAATATTAAGGTTCAACGAATCAAGGACAATGATTGGATAGTTTACATAAGGGATACAATTATTCTAAAGGAAATCTGCGGTGATAATGTAACCCACAAATCTCTACATGGCTCTCTTATATTACACATTGACGAAAATTGTATAGTATTCCTAGAAAATATCCGACTCTATTATCGTCGATTCTACGGGAACATCGTTACGACGTTAATACCGATTGCTGATCTTCCCATACTGAAATCTTCAACTGTAAATTGGAATAAAACGCTAGATATGAAGGAGATTAACTTCGATGACTTAAAACAGTTATCTTACATGTTAAAAGTTCAGAATCTGGAAAGTGAAAGTGTGGAAAGCGAAAATAGTGTAGTGAAAATTAATAGCCTAAGTTTGGCCACGGTGTTACTGTATACAATTCTACCCATATGTGTTTTAGGATATATTATTTTTAAGTATAAATTAAAATTGTTCACTTTCTTGCGAAATAATCCGAATCCTGTAAATCCTAATTCGGATAATTTCGCGCTTGGGGAGGGAGAAGTTATGCAACCAGTACCACGAAGAATATTCACAGTAAAAACCTAAAAATTGCATTGTTGCATTCTAGCGTTGGGTGGTCGTTGTACTGGGAAACATAACAATGTAAATGGATTCCTGGAATGTAAGATTTTAGTTAAGACAGTGGGAAACATGTATCTCAATATTTAATTAAACTGAGCATCCAAATCTGTTCAGACGTGTTTAATTCAATCCTCAATTATTTTAAATATATATTTTTTTTTATTTTTTTAAAAAATCAATTTGCCTCTTCGTAAACTTGACTACTTAATGTTATTACGCTCCATATATTTACATAAAAATTTACAAAATGGACTGAACACAAACATTAACAAACATTGAACATTAATAGGGCGAGGAGCTTTAGGAGGGAGAACGTCATATAAGGGTTGGAGGAGTTTGGGGCAAGAAAACAGTATATGGGATAAGGAACCTTCGTCTAGGCCACATTCACACAAAGAGTGATCTCTGACTCTAATTTTACAAAGATGTATGGGGGTACATGCATGTCCAAGGCGTAGTCGGCAGATAGTTGTGGTGACCCAACGATTAGCTTGCCTGTGAAGAGAAAGCCAAGGTCGCCTTGGAATATCTGGTTGTAGAGATGCGTAAAATCTACCTTTAGATTTTGATGAAACTTTCCAAATAGAGTTCCAGGATTTATCCAGATAAGTTTTCGCTAGAGCACACAAGTCCTGAGATGAATTTTTAAAATGTTCAAGAGAGCCAGTTGTTATAGCAGCTCTAGCGAACGAGTCTGCTGCATCATTATCGGATATACCAGAGTGGCTTGGTATCCAGGCAAGCGATATTTCCAGCCCCTTTTGATGACAGGAAAACAATGCCTCCCTGATCTTAAAGATGATAAAAAATTTTCGCCTACTACGAAACGGATTTTCCTTAATTGCCAACAGACAACTCAAAGAATCTGTCAGAATTACCGTATTTCTGAGGTCATGGGAGTGGGCAAAAAGGATGGCTTCCAAAATCGCAATCGCTTCACCAGAAAAGATGGATGTTTCAGGAGGGGATTTAAATTGAAGGACAATTTTGAATTTAGGGATCCAACAGGCTGAGCCGACGCAGCTATCAGGGGATAGTTTTGAGGCATCAGTAAATATAAGTAAATGATTTGACCAATTTTGATTAAAAAATCTTTGAAATTTAGAATTTGAATCAGGGGCCCCTTTAATAAGACCAAGATCTGTGATAATAGATGGATTATAGACTAGAGCTCTAAATGGAGTGGAAAAAAGAGGATTTGACTGGAACTTTAAGATAGGATGTGGGAGTTTCGTAAATTTTAAAAAACTGTCTAATAGTAAGGATGGACTTTTGGGGTTCGCCCCAACGCAGAGTTGGGACAATTCGTTTAAACGGGACCAGAGAGGATGAGAGGATAACTGTAATGATTTTACCACAAAACGGTCGCATAAAAATTGTCTTCTCAGTTGGAGTGGAGGATCAACACATTCAACTTGCAGAGCGTTAGTGGGAGAAGTTTTCATAGCTCCTATAATTATCCTAAGGCATTTGTATTGAATTTTATTAATCTTATCAGAAACGGCTTTATTTAGGGGTTCTAGGACAAACAGTCCATAGTCTAAATGACTACGAACTATTGCATTGTACAGTAGTTTAAGAAAATAGGGGTGAGCTCTCCACCAGACTCCTGAGACTGCTCTAAGGACGTTAATGCCCTTTTCACATTTTTTAATAATATGCTCAGAGTGATAAATTCCGTTCAGTTTGTTGTCGAGTATTATGCCTAGAAATTTCGTCTTGTTGACAAAGTTGATTCGTTGATCCCCACAAACCAAGTCAAAGACAGGAATTAGTCTTTTCCGAGTAAAAACAACTGCCTGGGTCTTATCTATTGATAAAGATAAGCCATGGTCAGAGAGCCATAGGTCAAGATAATGCAAAGCAGAGTTTAATCGCAAAGTTAAATTTTGAATAGAAGAAGATTTAAGATATAAAACAATGTCATCGGCATATTGAAGAATGTTACAAAAGTTGTTAACAGACAATTCGAGATCATGGGTATAAATGCTGTAAAGCAGAGGGCTGAGTACCGGAAGAAGAACATTATCATATGCCGAAGAAATATCTAGAAAAACACTCACAAGGTACTCTCCGTTAGAGAAGGCTATTCGAATGTCTGTCGTGAGAATGCTGAGACTATCAAGAGTGCTCAAACCCTTTCGAAAGCCGAATTGAGAGGGTGAGAGAATATTCCTGCTTTCCATTATCCATTCCAAACGGTTTTTTAGGAGATGTTCAGTAACTTTCACTAATGTAGACGATAAAGCAATGGGTCTATAGGAATTTGGATCCAAAGGGCTTTTTCCTGGTTTGAGTATGGGAATAATAATTTGGGACTTCCAAGATTCCGGGACGATTCCTGTTAAGAAAAAAGCATTAATTATATTCAGATAGACGCATTTAGCTTTATCACTGAGGTTTATTATAAAGGAGTAGGGCACGCCATCTTCCCCTGGTGACGAGTCCTTAAGTCCATTTAGAGCTGTGTGTAGCTCAGAGAGTGTAAACGGACTATCCATATCCTCTGAGACTGAGGTTGGAGTAAAGTTTATAAAACTATCTTGGCATGGTACAAAGGGAGGTGCAAGTTTGGTAGTAAAATCATTAAGCCATTCGGACGGATTATAGGCGTTTAGGTTTTCTGAATTGAGGGAGCGGCGAAATCTCTTAAGATTTCTCCAAACTGTTTGAGGGGGAGACCGAGGACTAAAGGATTCACAGAAATTGATCCAACCCTGCTTTTTCTTTTTAGAAAATAGTTTTTTAATTTTGGCATCTATACGCTGATATTTGATGAAATTCTGTGTAGTCATAGATGCAGTATATGACTCTTCGGCTTCAGATCTCTGTTGGACCAAGGCATTACATTCTTCATCCCACCAAGGTGGGGAGAAACAAATCTTTTTATTAATATTTTTTTGTGGAAAATGGGTATCAGCGGAGGATTTGATAATATTAAGGAAAAGTTCGTAGTATGCAACAGCATTTTCACCATTTACAAAATCAGGGAGGGAGTTCAACATGACATCAACAGAGTTAGAATATGCTAACCAGTTAACGTTCTTAAGTCTATATTTTAGGAGAGGGGATGATTTGGTAGGAGCAATGGATCTGTTGTTTAATGAGAGAAGGATAGGGAAATGGTCACTTCCAAATGTCGATGGAAGGATGTTCCAACATATTTGCGAGGATAGGGAGGGAGATGCTAGGGATAAATCAACAGCAGAATTAGGATTCTGATTAGGATAAACTCTACGAGTAGGCGAACCATCATTGAGAATGCAAAAATTTACATCATCAGCGATATCCACCAACAAGGGAGCAAATCCATCACAGAAATAGGAACCCCATAATGTATGGTGGGCATTAAAATCCCCCATAACAAGAACAGGGCTTGGGAGAGAAGATAAAATGGAATGTAACTCAGGAGCAAGTGAAGGAGTAGGACGGGGAATGTAAATAGATAAAAAGGAAATGTTGAAGGCTTTTATAGCTACAGCATTGATGTGCTGGCTAAAAGGAGGTAAGGGGATTTGGGAGAAGGGAATGGAGTGCCTGATCAAGATGGCACTACCTGCATACCCATCACTTCTGTCATCCCTCAAACAGGTGAAACCCGGAATCCGAAATCGAGAACCGGGAATCAACCATGTCTCAGAGATGGCAATAATGACAGGTTTATACAAATTAATAAGTGAGAGGAGTTCAGGTTTCTTAGGACGGACGCTTTTGCAGTTCCATTGAAGGAATCTGATTGGGGCCATTGTGGAGGATGTTAAATAATTGATTTAGGTCATTAGCAACGTTGGACGGTAAAGGGATTTCATTGCATGTACTGAGGATTTTTGTGAGTAGTTCCAATAAGTTAGGATTATTATTAGGAGGGGACGGGTTAGCAACATTTAAGGCACAACCATTAGGAGAGGAGGAGGGGCAATTGCCAACTATGGCTTGATGGACATGTTTATCATACCCCTTCCCTTGAGGAAGTCTAGGGGAGGGAGAGCGGACAATGGTTTGTCTGTATGATTTACTAGGACAGGGGGTGGACTTAGAAGGACCAGGGTTAGTTGAGATGTATGTGGGAACGGAGAACAACTCTTTTGCTACCTCTGCATAGGATCTACGGACACTAGGAAAGCGAGAGGCAGCTTCCATGTAAGAAACATTATCCTGAGACATTACAATTTTTATAGAGTGCTGTCGCGAATACTCCGGGCAATCTTTATCTGTGGCAAAGTGTTTGCCAGAGCAGTGTAGGCATGTAGCATTATCTTTAACAACCTCACACAACTCACCTGTATGAGATTGGGAACATTTAAAACACCTGGGAGTGGATCTACACTGAGTCTTAATGTGGCCATAACGACAACAGTTCAAGCATATTATAGTGGGGAGATTATAGGTTTCGACAGGGAGGGATGTATGGTAGGAAAAGATTTTACCAGGAAGGATTTGACCTTTAAAAGTTATAACAACCGATTGAGTTGGAATCCAGGACACAACTCCTTCGTTAAAAGTCTTACGGTTTAGTCGTCTCAATTTGATTATATCCCCACATCCATGAGGGAGCTCAATTGACTCCAAGAGATCCTCCATAGACCAATCCACTGGGATGCCTTTTATTAGACCCATTCTGGTAACGTTATATGTGGGTAAACTAGCCTTATACTTGCAGAGATCTAATATTGGGTTTTTAATAAAATTATTTGCCGCTTGTGCTGATGAAAATTGTATTTCTATTTTATTGCGACCAACATTTTTAACACCATCATTAACAATTGAGCCAATCTTGTGATTATGTAAGAACTGTCCGAATTTAACTGTACTATCTGTGAGCTTTGCGTTTGGTTATTGCATTAACCGCTTTTTAATTTTTAATTTTTGATTTAACTTTTATTTTAACTTAGCTTGTTATTATTTATTTTTTTTCCTCTTATTATTTTTTCCGTTAATTACGTTATTGATAAAATTCATACCTATGTTTGCCTTGCAGTCAACTTATACATAGGAATAGTGTTGTTATTTTTATATATATTTATTTATTTATATATATTTTCTTTCTATTTATTTCTACTTTGATGAACTTTGAAGATGATTATTTTTCTTGTACGTCAGATGATTATGAAAGTGCCTTAAGCAGTAACAATGACTATCTGATACTGAACTTCTGGAGACAAAACTCCAGAAAGTATTCCTCCCAAATAAGAACCTCCTTTCACTGGTGCATATCAACGCGCAGAGTCTACCAGCTCACCATTCTGATCTTCTCACATCCTTTGACACTAGTGTAGTCGATTGCATTCTAGTTTCTGAAACATGGCTAAAACCCTCCTCCCTACCGTCTACTTCTTGTTCTCTACCCGGCTACCAACTGTTTCGCCACGACCGCGTTGGGCGTGGTGGAGGTGGGTATTTATTTGCGCGGAGACATTCCGGCCAACATTACTCTCTGCTCCCCACCACATTCTGTAGACTCTATAGAATATCTTTTTTTAAGTATTGAGATACATCATAAAAAAATTCTACTTGGTGTTCTTTACAACCCTAGTGATAAAATTAATTATTTTAATGACCTTGAAAACATTTTAGCTAATCTTTTACCGAACTTTGATCATGTAATACGCATGGGCGATCTGAACACGTGTATATTGAAAGACGATTCACGAGCACAGAAACTGAATGCATTGCTGTCTTCTTTTAATTTACATTTACTTTCAATGTCTTCGCCCACTCATTACTTTCCTGGCTGTAAGCCTTCATTGATTGATTTGATGTTTGTCTCTAACCCTCATTTTGTTATTTCTCACGGTCAAATGACTGCTCCCTTTTCCTATCATGACTTAATTTTTCTTACTTATAAAGTGCGCCCTCCTAAGGTTAGAGGCAAAGTATCTATTCAGCGCGATTTCAAGCATATTAACCTTGAACGTTTGAGAGAGGACGTAAGAAGTATCGACTGGTCGTCACTACTATCTTCGAATAACATTGATGCCATGGTCAACGATCTAACTACTGAACTGATTCGTATATATGACATCCATGCTCCTGCACGACCAGTGCGGATGAAGCATGCACCAGCACCCTGGTTAACACCAGTAATCAGAAACACCATGGCAAAACGCGATGAAGCCAAGAGTCGGTATAAAAAGTATACATCTGAGGAAAATTTTGTAGCATACAAAAGATTACGTAACATCTGCAACAGAATGTGTAGGGATGCAAAACGTCGCTACATTCACTCAACAATCAAAAATCTCTGTCAAACCCAAGTTTGGAGTTTTTTAAGGTCAATGGGTGTGGGCAAAACTCCTGTAGCCTGCCACAGTTCCGTTGACCTTAAAGCACTAAATTCTTTCTTCACTAGCCCTCCCACTACTGTAGATCCTATAACGAAATCAGATACTCTTTCTTATTTATCTTCTCTTGAACCACCAAACTGTCCCTCTTTCTTTTTCCAGTTGGTTTCTGAAGATGTTATCAAGAAATGTGTCCGTTCTATTTTCACCAAAGCCATTGGTAGCGATAGCCTCAGCCTTAATATGATACTACCAGTGTTGGATGACATTGCACCAGTGATCACCCACATTATAAATTATTCACTTTCATGCAATGTCTTCCCAACACTCTGGAAGAAGGCTATCGTTATACCTCTTCCCAAAACCAGCAATCCTACTTCTATGTCCCAATATCGTCCTATATCTATCCTCCCTATTCTCTCTAAGGTAATTGAGTCCATTGTACACGAACAACTTTATTCCTTTCTTACAACTTACAACCTGTTATGTCCTTTCCAATCTGGCTTTCGTCCATCCCACAGCACTGTTGGTGCCTTGCTGAAGATAACGGAGGATGTGCGGTGGGCTATGGATAACACCAAGCTCACTGCAATTGCTCTGTTGAATTTTAGCAGCGCCTTCAACTCCGTTGACTTTGACATACTTCTTGGTACTCTTCGTGCAGTCAACGTCTCTCCTCTTGTTATTAACTGGTTTCATTCATACCTCTTCGGACGCCAGCAATGTGTAAAAACCGACGATTCCTCGTCAGATTGGTTAGAGCTCACGGCTGGTGTCCCTCAAGGCGGCGTACTTTCACCATTACTGTTTTCTGTTTTTATTAATAACATTTCCTGATTTATTACTTCTCCCTTCCATCTGTATGCAGATGATCTACAGCTTTATCGACATTTTAGTTTGGCTGAGCTACCCAGGACTGTTGATTTATTGAATATGGACCTGTCTGCTATTCAGTCGTGGGCTATATCTTTTGGCCTTTTTGTGAATCCCAAAAAATCACAAGCTATAATTGTAGGCAGTAGCAGGCTTAGAAGCAAGCTAGACTGGGGGCTAGTCCCCAAACTACTTTATGACGGGATTCCAATTTCTTACTGCGATTCAGTAAGGAACTTCGGTCTTATTATTGACTGCAATATGTCCTGGGTAGCCCAAGTCAATGATGTTAGCAAGCGGATACACTACACTTACCACTCTCTTAAACGTCTCCAATACTTTCTCCCTTTCAGCACAAAAATTATGCTAGCGCAATCTCTTCTTCTACCAATCCTCGACTACGCTGATGTGTGCTATTTGGATGTGACTGAGGAGCTACTTAATAAATTAGAGCGTCTTCAAAACCTGGCTATTCGTTTCATTTACGGCCTACGTAAATATGACCATATATCTGCATTTCGTAATCAACTTAAATGGCTCCCTATCCGCCTTCGCCGTGATATGCACATCCTTTCAGTCCTTTTTAATATTCTTAATGATCCAAATTCTCCTGCTTACCTTCGCTCCCGTTTCAACCTTCTTCCTCCTCCAACACGTTCCAGACGTTCCTGTATTACTTCAGAGTTAGTGGTGCCTAGAGGTAATACAAAGTTTCTGCTCAACTCCTTCACGGTACGTGCAGCAAATCTCTGGAACAGTCTCCCAAAACATATTCAAAAGAGTCCAAACATCAACCTCTTTAAAAAAAGAGTAAAAGAGCACTTTCTCTCACTTCTTTCATAAATTTGACAAATTTACTATTATCTTTTATTTTATTTTTTCTGTAGATATATTTATAATATTTGTGTATTTAGATGTAGTATAAGTATAATAATTTTGTATATATGTATTTATTATATTATAGATATTTATGTAAGCGTAATACATATTATATTAAAATTATTTTATATTATATGTATTATATTATATTAAAATTGTTTCTTTTATATAATATTATTAAGAGTATCTAATGTTGCACTATTTATACCTGCTACATAACACTATCTCTTACAGCTGTGGGTTGGCTGGAAGAAATTTCTTTTAGAAATAAGCCCGCCATTGTGAACAATAATTTCATGAGTAAAATTACTATGTAAAATTTCTCAGTGCAATAAAGAGTATTATATATATACAGTTACAGATTTATTATCAATACCACAGCGTATATCGTCACATACTTTAGTGAGCGCAGTAACTGTACTATGGCCTTTTCTAAACCCCGATTGGAAAGGGGAGAGGATTTTGTTAATTCAGAGAAATTGGTTAAATTGAAAATGAACGACACGCTCCAACACCTTTGAGAGAAAAGGAAGAACAGATATGGGTCTAAAATGAGAAGGTAGCGAAGGATTGGAAACTTTAGGAATAGGAATCACTAGGACTATGCGCCATAGGGATGGGAAAGTACCAGTTGATAAGGAATAGTTAAATATATGACATAAAGCAGGTAAAATGCTATTAAGAGTAAGGATAATCAGACTTCGACTTATTCCATCACAACCAATTGAGTCTGATTTGATGCTAAAGATGTGCTTCTTTAATTCGCCAATGGTGACAGGACTGAATTGGAAGGAAGGATTATGAGGGGTGGGCAGTGTATTAAGATATTTGATTGTATTAAGTTTGTCTTGTGTATTTATAGAGGAAGAAGAAATTAAATGTCTGTTAAGATTATCGAGATCAAAATTACAAGAAAAGTTTTCCCGTTGACACCCAATTCCCAATGATTTTAAAAACCTTGGATGTATCACTATTCTCAATAGCATTTGCAATAAACTTGCGCTGAGCATCACGGCAGAGCTTATTGCAACGATTTCGCAGCTGTTTATATTTTTCCAGGTTACTGGTAGTCGCATTTCTTTTATATTTGGCCTTCGCAACATTACGTTTAGCCATGAGTGTTCTAATGTCCTGAGGATGCCAAGGCGCTGGTAAATGCTTAAGCTTTATAGGTCTTAACGAATAAAAATACTCATTTTTTCGTCAATTGAGCTGGCATTATAGATAGCAGTCCAGTCGATATTGTTCAAATCACTCATAAAATTGGTGTTATTGATCTTTTGGAAATTACGCCGCATCACTATTGTTGGTTTCGCCCGCGGAGGCCGAATATTATAGGATAAATAAATTAAATCATGGTAAGAAAAAGCTTCCGCGGGAAACTGACCATGAGTATGAACATGATTAAGAGAGGAAACAATCATTAAGTCCAACAGCGAAGGAGAACAATTCGGAAAGAAATGAGTTGCATTCGTTGGGAGTAAATTAAGGTTGCAGCTATCAACTATATTCTTTAAGCGTCGGGCACGTTGGTCATCTTTAATTAAGCAGGTGTTGAAGTCGCCCATAATTATCTTGTGATCAACGGATGTACTAAATTGTTCTAATAGAATTTCAAAATCGTTAAAATAATTAATATTGAGTGACGGACTGTAAAATACGCCCAGTAGTAGTTTGATATGTCCGAATAAGACCTCAATAAAAATATGTTCCGATGACTCAAAGTATTGTGAAGGAGATTTACTTAAAATTGTAAAAGGGATATGGCTGCGGAGGTAAATAGTTACACCACCGCCACCTTTACCTATGCGGTCATTCCGGATCAGGTGGTAGCCAGGCAAACAGTAAGAAGTTGAGGGTAAGCTAGGTTTCAAAAAAGATTCGGATACAAGAATGGCATGAATATTTTGACTATCGAAGGAAGACAGGAAATCAGAGTAATGTGAAGGAATACTCTGCGCATTTATATGCACTACATTAAAGTTTCTAGAAAGACCGGAGAGATTTGATTCTAAAAGAGAATTTAGAGGAAGTGAAGCACTATGAAAACTATAATCACTAGATAATACTGAGTCGCTAAAGTAGGTACTATTATCATTCAAATCGCTTACGCTGTGAAAGTTTGAAATCATACTAGTTATATAAATAAATAATTGATGTATATAAATATATATGAATTAATTAAAATAATAGATATAATTGAAAAAAAAATAATTGTAATAATACTGAAATACCAAATAAATCAGAATACTAATATTAAGTTCTCAATAAGCTACTTTTCCATCCCGCCAGCAATTTGTGATTAAGAAATAACAACAAAAAAAATAAAGTAAAACACCTAATATTATTATGAACATTATAGCCACATCGGATAAGAAATTAAGAAATAGAGAGAAAACAAAATAACAATTTAAGTAACATAATAAATAATTATGTAAAGGCAACACAACGTAACCAATAAAACACAAAGCACGATTTAAATCCTAATGGTAAATGTTATATAAAAAGAAAAAAAATAAAATAAAAAACAATACTTGGTAAAATAATGCTAAATAGATATTATTATAAAAATAATGATAACTACTGCTAAATGACAAACTATAATAATCCAAAATCGATTACTCAACAAAGCAGTCAGTAATATTATCAGACCAATTACTAAACGCAAATCAAACGTCAGATTGATGACATTAACATTAAACTTCAGATAAAAATATATATATATACGAGTATATATAAATATCGACATGTTAATGTTTACAAGTTAATACTCGAAATCCGAAATATAGTTATAATTATATGATTAAAGTAATGAAACTAAAATAGAACATCTAAATAACTTATGTTTATGAATAGTAAAAAACGATTTGAAGGATCGCGGACGAAGACGCGGTCTAGCAAAACCAAAACTTACTTTTTAATGGTTCTCTTGCTTCGTATGGCCAGAGTAGAATTGGCGGATTTTGGATTCAAGTCGGTAGAACTGGTACCAGCAGCAGCAGCAGCAGCAGCAGCAGAGTTAGTTGCCAAAGGAATGTTATTCGGTGTGCGATTGATTGCGTTGAGCTAGTGGTAGTGCCACACTGCATACTTTCGGGTTGCAGCCGAATGGGCCGGCACGCCCGGGGAAGTACCACTCTCTCACTTAAAATCGGCGTGAAGTGGTAGCTATGCTACTGCGTTTCGTCCGGTATGTGAGAGTCCCGGAGGCCCGATCCCCCTCCCCCCTAAAACATAATGGTTGTGCAGAATTTGGTTTTATTACCCCAGGAGGGTACCATCAGCGACTGCGGTGGAGAATCCTTCTCTGAGCATCTATGCTCAGGACATACACAACCTGAGCAGGGATGCCCAGGCTGCCCTCCGAATTCTGGGGGGGGGGGAATTTTGCGCTCGCCACTGTTCGGGGCAAGCGGAGCAGGCATCATAAGGCAACCCCTACCACCCTCACCGTGGACTTCTGCAACATAAGGGGACTCAACTCTAACTTGAACGCCGTTCACTTTCAACTTGAAACGGCGAAGCCGGCCTTGCTCTTTCTTACCGAGACCCAGATATCCTCTCCTGCCGATACGACTTTTCTCTCTTACCCCGGGTACAAATTGGAACATTCCTTTGTACCACGAGCTGAGGTGTGCGTTTACGTCAGAGATGATATCTGCTCTCGACGCCTCGGCAGCCTTGAAGGGCAGGACCTATCGATTATCTGGCTGCGTGTAGACTGCGACGACCATCCGCGAATCTACGCGTGCCTTTATAGGTACCATAGCGGTAATGCCGAAACCGACCGATTGGTTGAGCACGTCCAAATGGCTACAGATTCCGTGCTGCAACAGATCCCACCCGCAGAGATCGTAATTCTTGGCGATTTTAATGCCCACCATGCCGAATGGCTTGGATCGCGCACTACCGATCATGCGGGTAGATCTGTTCTCGACTTCGCTTTAGCATATGATTTGACACAATTAGTCCCCTCGCCAACGCGAATACCAGATGTGGAAGATCATACACCTTCCCTGTTGGACCTTCTGCTGACTTCTCATCCGGATGGCTACCAGGTTACCGTCGATCCCCCTCTGGGCTCGTCGGACCACTGTCTCGTCCGAAGTACAGTGCCGGTTGCGCGGTACTCACGACCTCGTTTCGTGGGCTGCCGCCGAGTGTGGCACTACAGGTCAGCAGATTGGGATGGGATGCGGTCCTTCTTTGCATCCTACCCATGGGGGCAGGTTTATTTCTCGCCGGATGATCCGAGCGTTGTTGCTGACTCTGTCGCCGATGTGGTGCTTCAGGGTATGGTATATATTTGCTCCTCACATTATAGGTTCTTAGTTAAATCTACATTTATGGTAGAAACGGATAAATGTTTAAGTCGTGAATTTGTCATCATCGTTCTTTATTTATTCTCTACTAGTTGTGACCACAACGCGTGCGCGTTTCGTGCGCGTTTGAATTTAAGAACATTGCAGCGTGACTTTATTATTATTTTATATATAATTCTAAAATAAAAGTAGCCCAAGTTACTCCTTATTACCTCAGCTATCTGCCAGTGAAAGTCCCGTTAAAATCGGTCCAGCCATTCCAGGGATTAACCGGAACAAACAGACAGACGGACAAAAATTATAAAAAAAATATTTTGAATATGAAACCTTAATAAATTATATGCATATTGTTGTTTTATTATCTGTGCAATACAGTTTTTGTATATATGTACATATAATATACACATTATTATTATGATATTTTTAGTATAGTTAATTCTCTTCTTTCTTGAAAAAGGATTATACAACTATGCACGGGCCTGAACCAAGTGCATAGTTAGGGGAGTTAGCTTAAGAATTTTCTAACAAGACGGCATGTATTTAAAATTACAGCTTTCTGTAAAAGCATGTAGACGGATTTACGGATATTCAGCGATTTTAAACAGCCATGGAGAGTGTGAGGTATAACTCCTGTGGAAGATAGTACTATAGGCACCATTTTGGTGTTCTTAACTTTCCATTATTTATTCCGTGTCGACATCCGGAATTCATCTTGAGTCAAGCACCTGTCTTTTTTAGCGATTTTCAGCTTGCGACTTCCTCCCTTCGTACTTTCGGCGCCACTATCGCTTTTGGCGGCACTAATGGGCGCACTTTTTTCGACACCAACTTTTTAACTTCATTATAGCGTCGTCTTTCATAGCGAAAACAATGGTTTAGTAATTTATACTTTAAGTATAATTAAGTATAATTGTGAAAGTTCCTCCCTTCAAAATGGAGGGTGAAAATAATGGTGAAACATCACAATCAAGAAAACGCGAGTCAATTTCGTCGAGCTCGGGGTCTAGTGAAAGTTCATCCCGAGATTCCAGCCCAGAAAGACTAAGCAAAAAAGTCAAGAGGTCCCGTCAAGATGTAAGTGATATGCAATTTCAATTTCTTACACAACAAGTGACCTTCTTAACCAATCTTATAACTCAAGGAGCAAGGACTGCTTTTACACCTACTGATCCATGTGTTATTGAAAGCTCCTCTAGAAATATTAATGAAATGACCTTACATCCCCCAAAGACACAATCAACCGAGGTCGAAAAACAACAATTGCAACTATGTGAATTGTCGACAAACATCAAAGATCCCACATATGCTAAGTCTAAAGAATCTCACTTATGCAAACTGTCTCAGATACAAAGATTTAAATGCGATGATTGGAGTTCTATACGCTTTTTTGAACAACAAAAGAAATATGTTGCTACCCCCGGTTTCATAGAATTAAGTATTAATGATGAACTAAGACGTTTCGGTTCCCCAGCGTTCGGAGATGAATCACGATTGCATCTATTAGAACGTTCGTTTGCTGCTTTATCAAACGCTTTAATTCTTCAAAAAGAAGAATTACAAAAAACTTTGCAAAATTTGATAGATTGGTCCAGTGAAAATAATACTGCATTGAATTCGAAAACCTTATTCGATAAAATTGAAATGTTATTTAATAAAGATTCGGGTTACTCAAAAGTGACAGATGATATTCTTCAAATAGTTTGCGGCAGACGAGCAGACTGCATAAAATCTAGGAGAGATATTTTGCTTAAACACATTCCAGATGAATTTCACTGTGGAGCACCACAAAAAATTCCTCCATCTTCCGAGTTTCTATTTGATGATAAATTATTGTCTAATTATATTCAAAAAACAGGGGGGGGGGGGGGGGGCAGAAAAACTAGCAATTTGTTCACAGAACCTCGTATCAAACATCTTTGAATTTAAGAGCGTTAACTTCTCATGAAAGTGTCATGAAACCTGGTTTTAATAAGCAACCTGAACGATTTTTTCGATCTAACTTCACCAGTAAAAAAGGTAAAGGAAAAGGAAAGTCTTCAGGGAAAAGACCGTCCTATAACAGAAACCGACCTACTCTGGAGTACAAAGGTAAAAAATTTAATTCTACCTCACCAAATAGGAACAAGAATAAATCATGACTATACCAGATTTCAAGGTGGATGTCTAAAGCGATTTCTGCATGTCTGGAGCAATTTAGGAGCACCGGATTACATCTGCCAAATCCTGAATGGGGTTCGTATATCTTTTGTAATGAAGCCACCTTTAATAATGCCCAACGATATGGTACTAAATGCCTTTCAGACCAAGGAAAGTACACTAATGTCACAACAAATTCAGGAAATGTTAAGCATGGATATATTAGAGAGAGCCAATATATCCCCCAGTTTTCTGTCAACATTCTTTCTAGTTCCAAAGGTGGACGGATCTTTCCGTCCAATATTCAATCTGAGACAGCTTCGAACAACTTTGTTCGAATAAAACCGTTTCGGCTGATAAATCATTGTCGAATTCCAGGATTTTTACAGGAAAAAGACTGGCTGGTGAAGCTAGACCTGAGCCGTGCTTACTTTCACCTAAACATTGCGAAGGAACATCGGCGATTCCTGAGGCTCTCTTACAAGGGCGAACTGTTACAAATGACATGCCTGCCATTTGGCCTTTCTTCAGCACCTCGAATCTTTGCTACCGTAACCAATTGGATAGCCGAATACCTGCGACGTCACAACATAAGGTGCGTAGTGTATTTGGACGACTTTCTGCTAGCCAGCCAGTCTCCAATTTTACTAAGCGATCAGATAGCATTTGTCGTGAGCATTCTAAAGCAATTGGAATGGTCAATAAATTTCGACAAATCTGTGCTGATTCCGACTCAACGCCTGGAATTTCTGGGTGTGACTTGGGACACAAAACTTAACACGAAGTCCCTGTCGGAATCGAAGTGCCTAACGCTCCGCAGGGCACTTCAGCATCAGATCGCAAGAGGCAGTTGATCTCTCAAGCAAGCCCAGTCGCTTCTAGGGAGACTCAACTTTGCCTCATTTGTTATTCGCCGAGGGAGAATGCATTGTCGGACAATGCAATATTACAGCCGACAACTCTCCAGGTCTCATCCATACAGAAAAATAAACCTTACAGATTCTGTAGTGAGCGACATGAAATGGTGGATGACGGCTGCGTCAGGCACCTTACCCATTCACATGGCCTCAGTAAGTCATCACCTCACAACTGATGCTTCCGATATAGGCTGGGGAGCGCAAATTGGGGACACCAAGGTATCTGGTCAGAGGACCACAGCACAGCAAACATGGCATGTCAATCTCAAAGAACTGTTCGCAGTCCACAAAGTCATTATTCACGAACAGGACCAGTTATGCAATGCTCATATACTTCTCTTGACAGACAATCGTACTGTGGTGTCCCATCTCAACAAAGAAGGTGGTACCAAATCGAAGAAGCTTTTAAATCTCACAATACAGTTATTGAAAGTAATGGATCTCCTGAACATTCAACTGACGGCTCAGTACTTTCCAGGCCGTTACAACTGCGAAGTAGATGCGTTGTCCAGAATGAAACCATGTCCGGAATGGCATCTTCTGCAGCAGGCTACTGGGACGATTTTTCAAATGTGGGGTACCCCAGATGTAGATTTATTCGCTTCAAGAACAGCCCACGTTGTACCGAAATATGTCACGTTAGATATATCGGACCAGACGGCTTTCCTACACAACGCTTTTTGCCACCATTGGGATTACAGACTAGACTTGGCTATTTCCACCTCCCAACTTAATTCCTCGGGTTCTGTTTCAGCTAAACAGTGCGAAAGGTCTATATATCTATATACTTATTGCGCCCAAGTGGGAGAAAACGTTCTGGATGGCAGATCTACAGTGCTGTGCCATTCGAGAACCTTACCACATTCCGAACCTTCAAGAAGTGCTACTGGACACGGTAACTGGATTCCACCCACAAATTCATTTGGAGGCTTGGTTGATTTTGGGTGGGCGGAAATGATTGAAAATTGGACGCCAGAAGAGAAATCTCTCTTACTATCAAGTTGGCGACAGTCGACTTTAAAAACATACCAACCAGCTTGGCGAAAATGGAAATCCTGGTGCATGAGTAATACTGTTGACTACAAAGCCCCAAATCCAACAGAAGTTGCTCGTTACTTAGCCTATTTGCACACCGTTGAAGGTTTGGCATACAAAACAATACTAGTTCATAAATCGGTCATATCAACTTTTACAAATATTTCATCAAAAATCGAATTATCCTCTAACTTCTTTATCAAACATATGCTAAAAGCTATTTCAGTTGCAAGAATAAGGAATGCTGCACCGCCTATATGGGATGCTCAAATGGTAATACAATACCTGAACAATTATACACCAGATGAAACAAACTTGTATCAAATATCGAGACGAGCAGCAATTCTACTTCTTTTGTCATCGGGACGCAGAGTCCATGATTTGACTTTGCTAAGTATTAAGGAAGGCAGATATATTAAGCAAAGTAATGCTATTATTTTTTGGCCACGTTTTGGATCTAAAACGGACAGCGTAAATTATAGCCAGTCGGGATGGAAACTGTTGCAACTTCCAAGCAAACCTTTGGATTGCGTTTATTGGATTCGTTGTATGATAAATCTCTCCAACGAACGCCGTCACGTATCTGGAAATTTGATGGAGTTATTCATTACAACAAGAGGAAATCCTAAGGCTGCATCAAGGACTGTGATTGGAGGCTCCGTACGGTCTGCGGTAGCATCTCTTAATTGGATCGAGGACTTTACTATTGATAAAATTTTAGAAACTGGTAATTGGAGGCAAGAGCACACATTTAGAAAATATTACCAAAAAGTGGTCTTGAAACAATCTGATATGAATACTAAAAATGTTTCTTTATCAAATTATTTTAATCCGATTCGCTAAACTTATTTATATTTTGTGATAAATATTATATATATTTTGTGATTAAAGTAATTGTATATAATATGTATATTTTAATTAATAACACATTATAGCATCGTCATTTTAGTCATCACCAGGAGATAGCAAACACGTCACTCAAGATGGATTCCGGATGTCGACACGGAATAAATAATAGAGAGTTTTACCTTACAATAAAACTTACCTATTATTTTTCCTTAAGACATCCGGAATCCAGGTAATTTCTACCTGGTGCATCTCGAGTTAATAATGAAGTTAAAAAGTTGGTGTCGAAAAAAGTGCGCCCATTAGTGCCGCCAAAAGCGATAGTGGCGCCGAAAGTACGAAGGGAGGAAGTCGCAAGCTGAAAATCGCTAAAAAAGACAGGTGCTTGACTCAAGATGGATTCCGGATGTCTTAAGGAAAAATAATAGGTAAGTATTATTGTAAGGTAAAACTCTCTATTTTGTTTTTATTTCTATGGATAAATCAGTGTACTTAGATATTTTTTCGGTAAAAGTGTTAGTTAAGTAAGTAAGTAAGTAAGTAAGTAAATCTTTATTTGGGACATAAATATTTGACAAACATTGAAGACAAGAAACAAAATATAATAAAACTATAATATAAGTAGGTACAAAAAAAATAACATAAAAAAAAAACTAAAACAAAACCAAAGTATAAAAAAAAAATGCGAAACATACTTAGAACCAAAGACTTAATTAAAAAAAAAAATAATAATAACAAAAATAAAAAGTACTGCTTATGTCCCAAAAAGGTATACCACTCAGCATAACCTAGGAAATACCTAGAAACTGGTTTTCAGTGGCAGCCTTTTCATCCATGACGTGCAGTGACAAAACTAATTTCTAAAATTTATTACTAAAATGGCAATCAATTTATAAAATCAGACCTGAATTACAAAACAAAAAAATAAGAAAAAAGATTAACAACATAAAACAATATACATTACAAAATTATACCAATTTACTTATCCAAAACTTTATTACAACTTTATTAAAATTGTTCCTTAACCTAAAGTGGACTTAACACTTAAAACGAAAAAAGGCTGTTTTGTGTTAATTAATATAAACTTAGAAGGTCGTAGGTAATCTATCCTAAACTGGAAAAAACCACTTAGTGTTAGGTTAGTTCTCGGCTCAGAGGCCTCCGTGCGACGATGGCGGACGGTCGTATAAGCGTGAAAGCAAGAATAATAATAATTATTTAAATACGTAAATATATATATAAGCACTGATATCCAAGTTCAATTATACAGTTCAAACTTGATATTAACTGAAATCACTAGACGTTCCGCGGACAACGTGGCGCATGCGCCGAATATGACCGGACTCTTTCACCGACCCGAGCACAATGCCGCCAGTCACCCGAGTTCCGTCAAGCGAGATGTCCTCTAACCGAGCTGTCAGTAACATTCGCTTTGCTAAGGCGCTAAAACTACCCTCAATTTATTACAAAATAATCAACTTGGCTTCCGGGATTACGAATGCGCCGTCATATAAATACCATAGATAATAAATATAAACATTTGACGTCCTAAACTGGAAAAAACCACTTAGTGTTAGGTTAGTTCTCGGCTCAGAGGCCTCCGTGCGACGATGGCGGACGGTCGTATAAGCGTGAAAGCAAGAATAATAATAATTATTTAAATACGTAAATATATAAATACCATAGATAATAAATATAAACATTTGACGGCAAAATCGAGAGAAAATGCATAACATAGAAGTATTATAATGCGAAGATGTCAAATTTGAATTTATTTTAAATTATTTAGTTTTAAGTGTTTTAATAATAATTGGTGTAGAAATTCTGGATTATAATTCTTAAAAATAGTGTCCATAGTGTTTGTAAGGCAGCTACGCCACTATATCTAAACAAAAGAAGAATCGAGTCGACTGTCATACTCTAACGGTCGCTTGACTTGAAATCTTATACGTAAACCCGGGGAGTATTTTGTTTTAAAGTTTTATATAGTCATTTTTATACGTTATAAACCTGATTCGAACAAGGCTTACATGTTGTGGACAACATCTGTCTTCCCCTTTGGCGTGATTACTGTCTCACTTTACTCGACAATTAGCTGGAAGCAAAGTTGAAGATTTTAACATAGTCCTCAGATAGTTCTTCACAATATCTGTGCTGTGCATAGGACTCGGCTTATTTTGTAAGCTGTAATCCTTGTGTTCAGTATACACTAAGCTTATAATATTGTTTGAATCAGTTGACAAGCAAATAAGCAAATAATTTAACACATACATATTTATTAAAAGAAAATAAGAAATAATTAAAAACATTATATGTGACTCACATTGTATACATTTAGTAACTGATATAACATAATATAAAAGATCACATAAAATTCCCTAACTTTGTCCAAATTAATTGCTATTACCTTAATTGATAATATATAATTAATCACATTTTATTATATCACATAATTTTAAAGTAATCATATATTAAAATAATAATATTATTTATCTTTTTAATTATTTGAATACATTTACAGTTAAACATAATGGAGTATACTATTATGACCCGCAAAACATCAATAAAAGATATGGCAGCCAAATTCCAATTGACCCTTAAGGAATTACAATCCTCCAAAGAGTTAAACAGTCAACTTCTTCAAGAGCGTGAGGACAGTGAGGAAGAGATTAAAAAAATTGTGAAAAAAAGCACTGAACTCAAAAGTGAACTAGCTAATTTGAATGAACATTGTTTAGATGTTGTTAGCCAGCGGAACAATCTTCTTGAGATTGTGACCTCATTTAAAGAGTGTAGCAATGAACATGAAAGGGCTTTGAGTCGCATTTCAGAACTGGAAGTAAGTCTTATTAATGCCCGAAAATTAGAAATAGAACTAGAACAAATTAAAACAATCCAGAAATGTGATGCGACTGAAAGGTTGTATCATGAGTTAGTTACACATGCCTCTGACTCCAATACCACCTTGCAGGAGTCTGAAGCTAATCATACCTATATGAATTCACATAACAAGATAAAAAAATACATAAAATTAAATAAATTCATTAAAAATACAAAAAAAATAATTAGTAATACTTATAAATATCAATATGTATACAAATTGAGAAAAGAACGGTCACATTTGATTAATAAAGTAAAATCATGTAATAATAAGTTGCAAAATAATAAATTGATATATGACAATAACATTGAACATCTGCAACTAGAAATTTCTAGCCTCCAGAGATCGTTAGAATTTGTGAATAAAAAATATGATTTGGCTCAAAAACAGATAGAGGAACATATACATGCAGCCAACAATCTTCTTGAGCTATGCACCTCGAACTTGGAAAAATTTGAATCCTTATCAAAGGAATCCATGTGTAACTGTTTGCATGCTCAAGAAGATGAGTTGGCCTCTGCTAATATTAACACAGTGCCCCAACCTCTCAAGTTGAGTCAATGTTCACCAGGGTTCTATCACCACAATAAACTGGGGTTAGAAATAAATATAAATAAAAATGTTATAGTAGTATCTGACAAGTTAGGTCAGGGCTTTGGCTCAATACTAAAAAGTGACATAAAAAATGTAGTCAATACATGCTCACCCGGGGCAACCTATCAGTACCAAATAAATAAGATAAGTTCTATGCATCTAGATTACAATAATATAGTTGTATTAATGCATGGAGACAGCTTGTCTCTTAACAAAAATTATCTAATTAAGGATATAAAATTATTTTGTGAAATTCAAAATCAAAAGAAATGCAAATTTATAATTAGTACATTTCCATATTCACATACCTTGACAGATGCACAGAATTTACATATTTATGACTTAAATGTGTCTTTATACAATTTGACCCGACATTGTAGCAATGATTTTATGTTATTTGACATTAATAAATTCATATATAGATTTAAGCTGACAGAGGGTACTATGTACCTACCAATAAAATCGAGAAGACAAATTGGTAACCTAATTGCTTACAATATTAATAATTATTTTATGCCTAATGTTACCAAGGATCATATGCTTATTAAAAGCAACAATTTAATTTATATTAACACTGATAAAAGTAATTTAAATTGAAATTTAAGACAAAAGAGGTAGTCTCTGGCTCAAGTATTATTAATACTAATATTAATTTACCTAATAGTAATTTAACCTTGGATAAATCCCTAAATTTTAAAATTAGAAATAATCAAAACAATAATAATAATAGTAAACTTGTAAACCTGGTGCACCAAAACATTCAAGGAATGACAGGAAAAGATTTAGAAATTGAGTTATTCATAAACAGTAATGCCATTGATATTTTATGTGTAACAGAACATTGGGTTGTAAATTATCAGTTTATGTTTAACTTCAGTGGTCACCAGATGGCTAGTATGTTCAGTAGAAAAAAAGCTATACGTGGTGGCTCATTAATACTTATTAACAAAAATCTAAAATTTAAAGAACGTAAGGATGTTGTGAGCCTTTCTATTGAGCAGACTATTGAAATAGCCTGTGCAGAGCTTGAGCATGTCATTGTTGTATGCGTATACAGACCTCCTAGCGGGTTATATGAAGCATTTGAGAAAATATTGGAAAGTGCATTATTAAAATTATCTGGATCAAGTAAATATATTTTTATTTGTGGTGACTTCAACATAAATTTATTAGAAAACTATAGCACAAGTATTAGATTCAGATCATTATTATATTCATATAACCTAATTAACTTATTCTTAGAGCCAACTAGAATCACTGAATCCACTGCAACATGTATTGACAACATATTTACCAACTGTGTACCTAATCATAAATGTATTATAAATATGTTAAGTTCTGATCATTGTGGACAGTTGGCTTCATTTAATTCGCAAATAAAAAATAATGCTAAGGATTTAAAACAGACATTTGTTCCAATCAATTTGTATCGGATTGAGAAGTTCAGAAGTAATATCATGGCAAAGCTCTCATATTTACAATTAAATGATAATTCTAATGAGCTTTATAACAATTTTTTTTAATTAATTAAAACAGAATTTAATGCCATATTTACTTCCAAGACAGTCTATTCTAGGAATTTTCTTAAATTTAATGATTGGGCGACTGTCGGAATTAACAAGAGTAGGCAGAGGTTGTATGAACTTTATAGTGAAAGATCATACAACCGGTCTTTTTCATTTATCAGTTATGTTAGTGCCTACTCTAAACTATTCAAACGTGTATGTCATACAGCAAAATCATTGCATATAAAAAAAAATTATTGACGCACCTGATAAAATTAAAATGACATGGAAAATTATTAATTGTGAAACTGGAAGAGTCAAAAATAACATGTCCTACTTTAGCTTATCTATTGACAATTTATTTTCCTCAGATCGGGATGTTGCAACTGTTTTTGAAAAATTTTTTGCTGACATTCCATTTTCGACTACTAACTCATTAAATTCCTCTCCTACCGTTGCTGAATCATTATTAAAAAACCATGTGGAAGAATGTAATATTAGCTTTAAATTTAATACAGTAAGTGTAAGTGATGTAATAAGTTCCTTCAGATCACTAGATATTAAGAAAACGGCCGATCTGTGGAGGATCTCTGTCAAGGTAGTCAATTCAATAATTGATGTAATCGCACCCTACCTTGTCACTATATTTAATAAATGTGTCCTTAGTGGCGTGTTTCCTGACCTCATGAAACATAGTAGAGTATTACCAATATTTAAGTCAGGTAGTACATCAGACCCCAACAACTATAGGCCCATCTCTGTTCTACCAACTCTTAGCAAGATCTTTGAAAAGTTATTATTAAATCAAATGCTAGTACATTTTAACAATAACAAGTTGCTACACAAGAAACAATTTGGATTTACAAGGGGTCGCTCAACAACTGACGCTGGTGTTGAGCTCGTTAAAAATATTTACAGGGCCTGGGAGGAGTCACAGGATGCCTTAGGGATATTTTGTGATTTATCTAAGGCCTTTGATTGTGTGCAGCACGAAACTTTGGCCAGGAAGCTACGTCATTATGGAATTAGGGACACTGCACTCAGTCTTCTGATTTCGTATCTGAGCAATCGGATTCAGAGGGTTGATGTAAATAGAAAGAGATCTCCCGGGTCTCCAGTTACTGTGGGGGTCCCTCAAGGATCAATTCTTGGACCATTTCTCTTCCTTGTTTATATAAATGACCTGCCACATCTCCTAGGTAATAAACTCGAGATAGTATTGTTTGCTGATGATACTTCTTTAATTTTTAAAATAAAAAGACGTCTTTCAATATATGACGATGTGAACAATACTCTCTCTGAAATAGTAAATTGGTTTAGTGTTAATAATTTAATGTTAAATAGTAAAAAGACTAAATGTATTAAATTCACTACTCCCATGTAAGATGTGTCAAAACGAGTGTACGTTTAAACGGGGAAGCATTAGATGTTTTAGAATCAACAGAGTTCCTCGGTATGACAATAGACTCTTAGCTCCAATGGGGCCCCCATATAAATAAATTGGCGAATAGACTCAGCTCTGCAGCCTATGCGGTAAAAAAAAATTAGACTTTTGACTGATGTGGATACGGCTCGCCTTGTGTACTTCAGTTATTTCCATAGTATAATGTCGTATGGCATCCTACTCTAGGGTAATGCAGCTGACATTAATACTATTTTTGTACTGCAGAAGAGGGCTATTCGTGCAATTTATAACCTGGGCCCAAAAGATTCGTTAAGAGGTAAATTTAAAGAAATTAAAATAATGACTGTCGCTTCTCAATTTGTTTTTGATAATGTTATGTATGTACGCAAAAACATAAATGATTTTGCCAGAAATTGTGACGTACATTCTGTTAACACTAGGAACAAGAATAAACTTGTTACTCCAAGTACCCGATTACACAGGGTTAGTAACTCTTTTTTGGGGCAATGTATACGTTTTTACAACAGGATCCCAGAAAACGTTCAAAATTATTCAATTATAAAATTTAAAAGAATCGTTAAAGAGCGTTTGTGTGCTAAAGGATATTACAACACTAATGACTTTTTAGTTGACTGCACACCTTGGGAATGAAATGATCGCCTCCATGATCGCCTCCTCAAATAACTAAAATATAATTTTCATTGTACACGGAAAATGGTTAAAAAAAATATATATATATATATATCCCGCTGAGTTTCTTTCACCGGTTCTTCTCAGGTCTGAGGTGCTAAATTCCGAACCGGTGGTAGATTTTTGACAATCAATAAGCAAGTGTATACACTTCTATATTGAATAAAGATTTTTGATTTTGACTTTGACTTTGAAGGTGTATAATTAAAGTAATAACACTATAGTATAAATCGGTAGCGAATTAATATTATAGTGTTATCGTGCTCCCGTCTCGCATCAGTGATCACGCCATAGGGTGTCATGGCGGCCGGTGTTATCCCTAGACGACAACAACAGATGAAGATTTTGAGTACCGGTAAGTGTTGAATGGTAATAACTTAAAGAAGTAAAACAAATTATGTACTTTATTTATTTTGATGTACAACTATGAACAATTATATCCAATGTTATTATTATTATTTTTATAGACAACGAGTCCTAGAAGCCTACAGTAGGAGTGGACGCGCCGCAGCCAATGCTGCCTTGGAGTATTAATCTGCATTCAGCTTGATGGCCATATCATGTCAGGTATATTTAAAATACATCAATATCAAATTATTTATTTTATGAAATTGTTATTTATACATATATATACATATATACATATTTTCTATATATTATGTTCATTTATAGTTATAATTATTAAACTAAAATTCTATCCAATCCTACACCACGTAATCCTATGTTTAAATCTAACAAAATTCAATTGTTTCAGGTTACGAAGAGAGAGGGTGGCAGATTATTCCTGCAGTTGGTTGCTGGCGGCGTCATTCTTAGATTCCACGGACGTGTGCACGTAATTAAAATATTATCAATTATTATTAGTAGGTAGCTTTCATTGTAATTTAAGCAAATGCATTTTATACTTTATTCTAAATGTGTTAGTTGTTTGCGAAAATCGAATAGGAGGTGGTATATTATTCCAAATTTTCGTGGAATTGTGACGAAAGCTACCCTCAAAAGCGGCTGATCTGTGAGGTTGTGTTATTAACCGATCCGGTGACGCTCTTAAATGATATTTGTAATTGTCAGAGAATCAGCCCAATTTGCTGTACAAGTATGGAGGAATCTTATATCTTATAACTCCAAAGAGTAAAGTTGCAAAGTGTAGTTGATTTCTGTATTCCATTTTTAACATCCTCCCTCTGTTAAGATACGGAGTGACATGTGCACGGGGTGGTATTTTATAACAGTATCTGGCACATGCATTTTGTACACGCCGAATAAGATTTTTGGTGCGTGTCAACAGTCTTGGCCCAATAACTGTATCCATATAATTGAACTTAGATAAAACTAGGGAATCACATAGCTTCAGTCGAGCCTCAATATTAAGATAATTTCTTATTCTATAAAGGATTTTTAATCGATAAAAGCAATTACTAACGATACCGGTTACATAATTTTCAAACCTCAAATGATCATCCATCAACAAACCTAAGTTTCGTGCTTCCATAACTCTTTCTATTGTTTTTCCTTTGATTTGAATTAATGGTTTTTGTTGACTAATTTTAAAAATTTGATTACTTAAAATCATAAATTTAGTTTTCTCGGGGTTCAATACTAGTGTATGTGAGTCTGACCATTCTGTGATGCGTCTAAGATTTTCATTTAGGTTTTTAATAGCGATACTTGCTTCGTTTGGCTTAAATGAAATGTATAGTTGAATATCATCAGCATATATATGATATTTGCAAAACCTAATTTTGCTAATTATATCTGCGCAATACAGTGCGAAAATTATGGGGCCTAGTATAGAGCATTCTGAGAGTGTTTTAGTGCCATCGTTAGACATCAGCTCAACAATCTGCTTTCGGTCTCCTAAATAACTTAAGAACCATTTAATTGTATCTAGGCTAAACCCATAATATTTTAGCTTACTTATAAACAAAGGTCTATTTATTGTTTCAAACGCCCGGGAAAAGTCTAATAAAACTAAAATAGTACCCTTACCCTCATCTTGTGCACTTAATATATTATCTGTCACATCAGCTAAAGCGGTAGTGGTACTATAATGCTTTCTGAAGCCCGACTGTAAGTTAGGTAGTATGTCATTTGACTCTAAATATTCTGATAATTGAGTACATACAATTTTTTCTAATATTTTAGACAAGCACGGTAAGATACTAATAGGTCGTAACCCATTGACATCTGAGATATTATCTTTTTTGGGGATAGGTTTTACTATAGCTATTTGCCACTGTGCTGGAAATGTATTTGTTAATATAGAAGTATTCATAATCTTAGTAATAATGGGTAAAGTTTTCGGCAGCGATAATCACAGCATATCGAGAGATATACCGTCAATACCTATTGCGTTTGATTTTAGTGAGCGTATTATGTTTAAGACCGTGGTTTCGTTAGTTGGTATTAAGGTAAATACTGATGTACTATGACTGTGTTCTTCGTAATAATTTATCGTTTCTAAAGTCACATAATGATTCCCAGGTGCATTTAGAAAATGTCTATTTATTACATCAGCATCTCGGAGATTTTCTGGAATCTCATATTCGCGTTTTTGAGTTACTTTCACATATTTTGATAAATGTTTCCAAAGCTGTTCAGATTTGTGAAGATTCGAATTCACATAAGAATTAAAATATACCGATTTCTCCCTATCTATCGCTTCTGTTACTTCGGTCTTAAGGTTTTTATAATAATTTCTGCATGAATCTGTATTATCATACCTAGTCCTGAGATGCGCTTCATCCCTGCGTTTCATTAGTAATTTAATGTTATATGTTATCCAGGGATACTTATGCTCCTTGACACAGACCGTCTTGATCGGTGAAAGCAAATTATACAACCATAATAAGTTATTAGTGAATATTTCGACCATGACATGTACATCATTTTCTGAGTCCACATTCTGCCAATCAAGAGCATTTAATCCTTCCTTTAATTGTCCAGTGTCGATATCTTTTAATGGCCTAATAATAATCTTCCTTGGTGGGATTTTATCTTTCGTAATTTTTATCTCGAAGGAAATAAAGGCATGAGCACTAACTTCGACTACTAAGTCTAACCAAATATGATCAATAGGAGTATTCGAACAAACAAGATCGAGCAATGTTTCTGATTGATTAGTGAAATGCGTTGGCTGAGTTATGTACTGCTTTAAGTTATGAATTTCTAAAAATCGATCCAAACCTAGCCTACTCGTTGCCTGTTTATCTAAAAAATTTATATTGAAGTCACCTAGCAGCAATATATAATCGTAAAAGGGCAGAGAGCCGATTGTTTCCGTTAGCGCAGATAGGAATAGTGAGGTATTTGTCCACTGAGGGCGATACGCAGTACCAACTATAACTATTTTATTGCCAACCTTAATGCGCAGCCACATTTGCTCAATCGACGACATAATCGAAAAGTCGAGATAACGCACTGTCAATCCCTGCCTGACGTAGAAGCCAACGCCCCCACCACGAGAGAGTGAATTTGTCAGTGCTCGCGGGATGTGACGTAGGCGATATCCGGGTATCGTAGGAGCTTTGCTATCTTCGCCTTGACGTAGCCATGTTTCATTTAATGCAACAATATCTGCATCGTGACGTTCCATTAGAACAACTATTTCTTCATGGTGAGTGCCCAAAGAGCCCGGATTAAAAAAACCAACTCTAAATCTTTTCTCTCTGATCATTTTTGTATAATATTAGTTATTTTATACATAGATTTATTAGGATATAAATATATACATAATTCGACATGTAGTATTAAAGAAAATAATAATACTAAATAAAAATAGTTATCATAATAATTATAATATATACTCCGTATGACTATAGTACTTACTGTTTTATTCTGTGCCTCAGAATTACAATTAAATAAGTTTTCATAGTAACATATAATTGATATATAGAGGAACTCATCCGCCAAGGACACGACTACAATTATGATTAACTCTCTTATAATGCCATTCATGTTAATATAAGCCAGCGTATATTGTTCTATATTGATATTATTTACTAGATAGATTGTCTAATTAAGTGTATTAATAATAAAAACTAAAAAACTAAACAAAAAAATTGAATTTAATAGCATAATAGTAAGGACTAACGAGTACCCAAGACTTTGCTTAATTAGTACGCATAAATATTTATTTAATTTTAAATTATATTTGTGCCAACCTGACTTGCGCCAAAAATTTTATTAATGTCCGTATCAGTCCAAATTCGGTGGGCGGATGAACCTGGTTCGCGTCGCACATATATTTTTCCATCTCTGGACCATATGTAACGCCAACCACATCTCTTTCCTTCTTCTTTAGCCCTGTGAAATAGATGTCGATTGGTAGCCGTTAACCGCTCGTTAATGTAGATGCGCTTCGGCGCTCCCTCCATGACGTCCGACGTATCTATAACGCGCCGCACTCGTGCCGCTTGTATAATAGCGTTTCTCAGTGTACGCCGCGCCAGTCTGACCACTACGGGCCTCGGACGCGCCTGCTCGCCATTGAGTGCTACGCTTCGCCTTGGTACAGCTCGCTC
Organism: Vanessa atalanta; assembly: GCF_905147765.1. Lineage (NCBI taxonomy): Eukaryota > Metazoa > Arthropoda > Insecta > Lepidoptera > Nymphalidae > Vanessa > Vanessa atalanta. The sequence continues at coordinate 7,527,206 of NC_061901.1, forward strand.
GGCGCTAACTACATCACGGACGTCAATTTCGGTGCCAATTTTTTTAGTGATAACCTGACACAGGTGCATGAGGTTTTCACCCTGTTGTTCGGGTAGCCCACTGATTTGTATGTCGTTTAACATACTCTCCTGTTCTCTTCGGCTTAGGTCTGCTTTCAATTGCTGTAGTTGGGTTTGCAATAATTGCGAACTGTCGTGTTCGAAATTGTGATTCGAAACTTGTTGTTTCAGGGCGGTCATACGTTCCTCGACTTATTGATTCTGTTATTGAACTCACTCATAGTTGAGTTCAATTTCGCCATTTCTTGGCGAGATGTCGCCATTTCGAGCCGAAGAAGTCTTATTTCCTGCACCAGGGTATTATCGGCGCTGGTTTCTCCCATGTCTGCATCTGAGTATTTCTCCGCTGGATTTACATTTAAGCTTAGAGGACTCTCAGTGGAAGTAGTTGGCTTAGTTTTACTGCTGTCAGTGTTACGATTCACTGTATTACCTTTTTCTGCACAACTTCGACAGAACCATTTGGCTGATATGCGAGAGTTAGGGCTTATGTTAGTACATCCTCGATGGAATACTGAAGTACACTTGCAACATTTCACGCCATCTGTTGGTGACAGGAATTTTCCACTTTGATAACACTTGTTAGCCATAGTATGTGATGTACTAATATTGTAAGCTGTATCTAACAGATGTCGTTGTTAATTAGTTTTAACTATAATATTTATAATTTAATCCAAATAATATCCTTCACGCACTATATTTACTTGCTACAAATAGATTCCTTCTTGTTAATTAATAAAATTAAGTTAATGACTATTGTATATAACTAATGTCTTTTGCATAACAAATGTTTATACTTTAGTAAGGGTACATACGATCAGCTGATTGTCCAGTTCTTTTTTATCGCACTGTTCTTTCTAAATATATATTTGTAATTTACACTTTTATTTTAAGTTATTGCACTTCACTAATATGCGTATGCGTTAATGTAACACAAATATGTTTATTAAACACTTTTTATAAACAAACTATTGTCTTTTTTTATTTTTAATACTATTTTATAATGGGAGTACTTGTCACTGCCGTCATGAATTACGTACGTTTGTACATGTCTTAAGTTATGGGTGTTGCAAATAGCTATATCTATTAAATGAATTGAACTGTTTTGTTTATCTAATGCCGTAATGTCTGGTCTATTATTGTAAATGATTTTATCGGTAACTATAGTTCTATCCCAGTAAATCCTATAGCTGTTGTTCTCGAGAACTGATTATGGCTTATATGGTACTTTTTCAGAAATAAATTTATATTGATAAGCTAGATTTTGGTGTATTATGGCTGCAACTTGATCATGGCGATTTTTGTAGTCTGTTTGTGCTATGGGCTTGCACGCGCCGGTTATATGCTGTATGGTTTCTGGGCTGCTATGGCAATGTCTGCAACTGTCATTGATGTTGGATCTACGGATGATATGTTTTTAGTAGTTTTTAGTGTCAGTAACTTGATCCTGGATAGCCATCATGAAACCCTCAGTTTCTGGAAAAAAATCGCCTCATATCAGCCACGCGTTCGACGCTTCTATGTCGACATGTTGTTGTTGTAGGTCAGTGCGATGTCTTCCATGTAGAGTCTTTTGGAGCCATGCTTTTATTTTACCTTTATTATTGGTTAATTTTTCGTTTGTTTGAGTGTTCCTGTCTAACAAATTAAGGGGTGAAAAATTCTTATCAGCGTTTCATATTGATTTTTGAAATTCCAAACTATCTGCGCGTTCATGAAAGAATGATCTTAATGTATTTATTTGTCTGTTGTGAAGGTTGGTTATATCGATAAGTTCTCTACCTCCTTCTTCCCTTGGAAGTGTTAATCTTTCAATGCAGGAGCGTGGATGATGTTTGCGATGCTTTGTCATTGAAGTATTGATAACGCGTTGAATCTTTTTTAAGTCAGTCTGTGACCATTTTATCACACCAAAAGAATATGTGAGTATTGGTATAGCGTAAGAGTTTATAGCTTTTATAGTGTTCCGAGAATTGAGTTGTGTTTTAAGTATTGAATTGATTCTGTGTGTAAAATTACGTATAAAATCTTTTTTTTTTCTTTTTGACAGATTTGCCGATTCCGCTGAAAACCTAAATATTTGTAGGAATCACCTCGATTTAAAGCGTCCATTTTTTTTCTGAATTTAGTGTGTAATCGTTTAATTGTAGTTTACCTTTTATAAATAAAAATGTTTTACATTTATCAACGCCAAATTCCATATGTATATCCTTTGAAAATTGTTGGTTAAGTCTGTGAGTTGGTGAAGGGATATTACATTGTTATTTTATTACATTGTTGCCGTAAAACTTAATGTCGTCCATGTAGAGAAGGTGTAATATTATAGTATTAGATAGCAAACTGTTATTTGGTACTTTTAACCCAGAATTACATTTATTTAAGAGACAAGAAAGAGGATTTAATGCAAGGCAAAACCAAAGGGAACTTAACGCGTCTCCTTGGAATATACCTCGCCTTATTGGTATTTCATCACTCTCTATTGTGTCATTACCTATTCCTACTTTAAGTTTAGTTCTCCAAGATTGCATTGTATATGAGAGGAAATTTATCACCGTTGGTTTAATATTGTAGAGATTTAAAATTTGGATTAACCAAATATGTGGTACAGAATCAAAGGCTTTACGGTAATCAACATACATGCTGCAAATATTTTGTTTCTTTGCATATGCATTTTTCGTTATTACCGAATCTATTATAAGCTGTTCCTTACACCCTTGACTACGTTTTCTAAATCCTCTCTGTTCCTGGGCAAGTATATAATTGCTAGCTATATGTGTGTCAATGAGTCGTGTAATACATCCGGTGAGTATTTCGTATATAGTTTGTAAGCAAGTTATCGGTCGGTAATTTGCTGGATTATGTGTTTCAATGTCGTCTTTTGGAATCATGAAAGTTGTTCCTTGTGTTATATATTTTGGCATTGAGCTTGGATTTTGAATAAATATATTTAAATACTCATGTAACAAAGGGTGCATAGAAGTCGGTTTTTATACCAATAATTATGATTGTGGTTGGAGCCTGGTGTTTTCCAATTGTGTGTATTTTTCAGCACAGTTAAAAATATGTCTACCGGAATATTTGTAAATTTTATTTGTGGCGTATTACATTTATTTTCTGATTGTCATAAAAGCCATTCTGCTTGCGTATTGTGTTGTACAGGGTTAGACCAAATACTTGACCAATATAGTTTTAGTTCATTTAAGAATGGTAGTGGTTTTTAAAGAGTAGTGTCTAATGTTTGTGTATTGCTTGTTCTTTGATTTAATTGCCTATAAAATAATCTTTCGTTATTTTTGAATTGTATATTTTGTTTTTTTCTTTAATGTACAGCTTTCATACCTTCTAAGCCTACTGCTTGTGGCTGAAAGCCTCTGTTTCATGCTGTCTAGATATTGCTCATTACTTATATTATCTTTATATTTTTCTTTAATAGCTGCTATGTATGACATAAGCTTATTATTTCTATTACCTCTAATGTTCTGTGTCATTCTACCGATATCCTTTCTAAGCGATTCTTTCTTTTTGAGGAGTCGTTTTTGCCATGGTGATATATTTGGCTTATTTCGGTGCTATGAATCTTTATTACTTTGTGATTCTCTTATTTTAGTGTCATTGCAGGTAGCTGCAGTGTATGCAGTACAGTATATTAATGTTTGGATTGTGGTAAAATCATGATCAGTGGAGATGTATTGAGGCAAGATACTTTTACCTAAATGACTTACTTTGGAATAAATGGTCGATGGGTTGGGTCGCTATTTTTGTATTTCTTATATGTCGTTTTAAATGTAAGTTGTATTTTTCTTTGAAATTCTGTAGTAGATTGTGCACAGTCTCGGCTTACGTTGTTTGTGCTGCAATTATTTTCGGTTAAGTTTGTGTGTGGGCTATAGTCAGAATCATTTATCAGTAATATGTTGGGTGTAGTACTGTTGTTGCCATCTTCATTATTGCTAGTGTCATTCTCTGCCAATATTGGTAGCAGTGTTTGTTCTACTTCTTTACGGATTTCTTGTATTCTTTCTGCTGTTAGGCGTTTGTTATTAACAATAACTCTTCTTTGATCTGCAATTATTTGTTCAGATACGTGTCATATTTGAGGGAATTGTGATGTAATGGCAGCATGCAATGGTTCTCGGTAAGCTGTTTTATTTGATTCGCATTGTGTAATTTTAAAGTATTCTCGCATAATAGCTTCATTAATATCATCGGTCCATCGTAGTCTTTAGGAAAATGTGCCAAAATTAGATAGAGGCAGAGATTGAGTATTGCTTTGTAAATCTTTTTCTACTTCTTTTCTTATATTATCTAAAGTCTGTTGGGGTAAATAATTATTTCTAATGATGGCTCGTCTTTGGTCACCTATCCTTTGTTTTGATACATTAAAGTTCTTAAATTTGTCTATAAATCTTGCATGTAATAAATTTAGGTAATGAGGCTTAGATTCTAGTTCACTGGTTATAAGATATGTGCGCCAAATAAATTCATTCATTTCAGTAGTCCACTTGTTTCGCACACTGTTATGGCCAGCGGTGGGTGCAATATTTGTAGCGAGTGCCAACTGCTCAACATCCTCTGGGTTAGATGAGTTAGATGATGAGGAGCTAGATTTATCTAGCAATTCAAATGAATGTGGTGATGAAGCTATAGATTCGAATAAACTACTAGTGGGTGATGGGGTTAGAGGTGATTTTTGTTGGTGTTTTAATGTTCCAGTTGCATTTTGTGTTCGTCTTGTAGACCTCAGAAAGTACCTTGTATTGTTGTTAATCATTGTCTCCGTTCGTCCTTATTCCTTATCGTATTAGCACCGTAGTCCGAAAGCAAATCGCGTGTTGTTTGATGGTTTGAGACCGCCACCCGGAGATTCTTCTCTCCCCTGACCCCTCGAGATACTTCCTCACTATCATCAGAGTCCCTCTTAGGGTCCCCGGGCACTTGGGGATATTTTTTTGGTTGCATCTTCATTTAAATTTAAATCGGACCTTAAAACTCATCGTGCCTGTCCAAATTACGTGAGTGCGTAGTGAACCTAACTAGAAGGTTAAGCTCTGTGAGCGCCACCGTTGGTGGGTGTTTTTCAGAAAAAATTACCCTGTGACGAACAGGAAATGAAATTTTGGTATAACATGAAAGTATTAAAGTACTTTCTCTGTTATTTAAGCATATAATAAACTCAATATACCATTAAAATTAAAATTATGTTATGAATATAAGAAATATCCAAGTTTTTCTGGTAGCCTATGATGCAAAGCGTTGCTGTACGTCACAAAATATAATCAATCAGAAATAAAACTACCATGTTTTAAAACAAAATCAATTTATATTAACATAAAGAAGTCCTAAAAATCTTTCATAAAATAACAAAAAGATGGCATATTTTTTTTTATGGCATAGGAGGCAAACGAGCAGGAGGCTCACCTGATGGAAAGTGACTACCACCGCCCATGGACATCTGCAACACCGGGGGGCTTGCAGGTGCGTTGCCGGCCTTTCAGGAAAGAGTACGCTCTTTTCTTGAAAGTTCCCAAGTCGTATCGGTTCGGAAAAACCGTCGGCGAAAGCTGGTTCCACAGAGGTGTTGTGCGAGGCAGAAAATATCTTAAAAATCGCGCTGTTGTGGATTTTCGGACATCTAGGTGGTGCGGGTGATATTTGGAATTTTGACGAGATGTCCGAAGGTGAAATTCAGCAGCCGGGATTAATCCGAACAATTCCTCGGAACATTCCCCGTGATAAATTCTGTAGAAGATGCAGAGCGATCCAACATCTCTACGCAAAGCCAAAGGATCAAGCAGATCGAAGAGGGCTTGATCGTCGATAATTCGAGCCGCTCTACGTTGGATACGGTCAAATGGAAGGAGCTGGTACTGGGGAGCACCCGCCCAGAGGTGAGAGCAGTATTCCATGTGAGGCCGAATTTGCGCCTTTTTGATGCCAATTTGGCTTTGCCTTCCAATTGACCGCAGAACTGAACGAGGCTCGAAACATCGACGCCAAGTATTCCGATACTAGCTGTGGCGGTTAACGCAATGTTCCGAATCGTGGGGATACGACAAATGGTGTTTTTTTAGCAGTTAACGCGCAAACTTGCGTCTTTTTGGGGTTGAAGTGGACTAGGTTTAGCCGATCCCAGTTCGAGACTTTGTTTAACGAAGACTCGATTTCAGACACAAGTTTGTTCCGGATTTCTGCGACGTTTTCCCAAGAAATATTAGCACGGCCGGTGTATGAGGTGTCTACGGTGCTGTCGTCTGCATAGCAGTGAATGTTACTGATTTGCAACAAGTCATTGATATGCAGAAGAAACAGAGTGGGTGATAGAACGCAGCCTTGTGGAACACCAGCATTGACGAATTTTAAGTCGGAGCATGCACCGTCGACAACGACCTTGATGCTCCGATCTGCCAAAAAACTGGTAATCCAATTGCATAATTTCCCGGGAAGCCCATAGAAAGGAAGCTTCGAAAGAAGCGCTTTGTGCCACACGCGATCGAAGGCCTTCGCTATGTCCAGACGCTGCTAAGGCTTCCCCGATGCTCTCAACTGCTTCCGCCCATCTATGAGTAAGGTAAACTAGAAGATCACCGGGCGACCCCGACGGAAACCTTACTGGCGGTCGCTAATCAGCTGGTACTCCTCTAGGTACCGCAGGAGCTGGCAGTTTATAATGGACTCCATTACCTTGGAGAACAAGGAGGTGATGGCTATAGGCCTATAATTGGACGGGTCTGAGCGGTTGCCCTTTTTAGGGATCGGATGCACCAAAGCAGTCTTCCAGGAGTTCGGGACGACGCCGAATGCATAGGATTGCCGGAATAGACGCGTTAAGACCGGCGCCAACTCGGGAGCACAAGTCCGTAGCACGATTGGAGGGATGCCATCGGGTCCACTCGACTTATGAATATCCAAGGAAAGAAGTGCTTTATGAACTGCACTTTGCCGGAATTTAACCTCCGGCATCGTGGTATCACACCGCGGGATTGTTGGTGGTGACTTTCCTCGGTCATCCAGAGTCGAGTTCGCTGCGAAGAGAGAGCCTAAAAGATCAGCTTTCTCCTTCGCTGTATGGGCCAATGACTCACCGTCCTTGTGCAGAGATGGTAAGGAAGGCTGAGAGAAATTCCCTAAGACAGTCTTGGCGAGAGACCAGAACGCACGTGTTCCTGAAGGGAGGCGCACCAGTCTCTCGCCAATTCTGTCAATGTACTCCGTCTTCGCCTCAGCAATCACGTTTTTGAAGGACCTAGAGGCAGAGTTATATTCCTTTCTGAATGCGCTGGTATTTACATCACGAGACGCTGATGCGTTAGCCCAGTCTTGGTAGCGTTCCTATTTTCTGCGTGAAGCCGTTTTGCAGGGACGACCAAACCAGGGCTGTGACTTGCCACCGATGGGGACCGCAGAATACGGAATGAATAGTTCCATACCCTGAAGTACCACATCGGCAACAGAGTCAGCAACAACACTCGGATCATCCGGCGAGAAACAAACCTGCCCCCATGGGTAGGATGCAAAGAAGGATATGGATATAGTTATTGTAACATGTCAGTTGTGCTTGTTTTTATCTCCCCCTTAATAAACTAAACGTATCATATTCAATCTGTCTTTTGTAAATCTTCCATTTTACATGCAATTATTTTTCTTAAAGATTTAGAATACAAAAAGGGATAGTTATTAATATGTTTAACTGTTTTAGTTGGTACCATGTCATTAATTATAACATTAATGGTGGTATAAAATAAATCTACAGCATTAGTTATATCAGAATCATTAAGTAATTCAAACCAATCAATGCTGGCCAATGCACTATTTATTGCATCGTAATCTGCCTCACGGAACAAGCGTATTGTACGGGGAGCATATTTTATTGCAGACAATAATGTGACCTTAAGAGACAAGATTAATGCAGGGTGGTGTGGGTCTTCCGGTACTAGTGGGTCATTACATCTACATACCAGACATTCACAACCACTTATAATTAGGTCAAGGTATCTACTATTAGCATTAGAAACTGAATTAAATTGTTTTAAATCATTAAAATTTAGAAAATAGAAAAGTGAGTTAATGTAAATGTCATCGTCATGAAAATTTCGAAGATCCATATAACCCATGTTATAAGAACACACCCAAGAAGCATTGGAGATGTTAAAATCTCCTAATATAAGAAAATTATCACCAGGGTGACAGATTATATCTATTGAGACTAAATCAAAAAATTCGCATAAAGCCTCGTAGTGATATTTACTATGCGGAAAATAGCAAAAATAAATATGTAATAACTTAGACATTGGAAGAGAATTAGTAAATATAGAGACTTTGATAACCTCAGCTGCTGAATTTTTTAATTTAATCGGCATTGAGGAATGGACATTTAAATGTGACCGGAGAGCAATCAGCACTCCACCACCTAAGCTGTCTCCACGAAAGACATAGTCGCGGTCATTTCTATAAACAGAGTACCGTGAGTCGAAAAATTCAGTATCAAATATAGCATCATGCAACCAGGTCTCACTAAGACATATTACCTCATAATCTGTTTGGATCAGATTTCTATAAAAAATATTCGTCTTGGTCCTAAGTCCACGTACGTTCTGATAAGAAACACTCAAATTAGGCATAATTATAATAAGTAGAGTAAATAAAAATTCTCATCAACATAGACCATAAAAAATTAAGTACGTTCTTTTCAAAAAACTCTCCGCAAAACAATTGTAAATATATTTTTTCAGTGTATAGCCTACCAAAACAGAAGAAAAAAATATAAGTATGAGCCCATTTTAACTGCTTGCCCTTAAACATTAACAATAATAATAGAGTAATACCAATAAAGCAATCACAAAACAAAATATTATTACATAAAAAGTGCAATAATTTCTTTTAATAAAATTCTAGAAATTATTCATTCATAATAACAGCAAAATTTAGTAAATGATAAAATGTTAAAAAAATATTATGAGACTGAAATAAATAAACAATAACACCTACACAATTTTTTTTACGTCACACATGTTAACAAAATGCAAAACCGGACTAGAGTCATTACGTCTCGCCATGATACAACAATTTTTGACCCACACGTATCGATACGCTTTGTCTTTAGCGGTTTCCTTAACAACTTGAAGGAGTGCCTTGTTTGAGCTGGTAAGATGATCATTAAAATATATATTGCTTTTGCTAGCGGCGAAACCTAAATCATGGCACTTAAGTTTGAGTTTCCTTGCTTTAGCAAGAAAATCATCCTTCTTCCACCGACAGAGAAATTTGTCTATGATGGGCTTAATTTTCTTTAAATCTTTATTTTTAGAGGATACTTTGTATGAAGAAAAATACGAATAATATTAACAATAACATAAAACACTCTTATAAATTAAATATTGAAACCTTAAAAGAAGATTGCAAGAACTTAGATTTAAGTGGTATATACGATATTAATAACAATCCAGATCAGTGCATGAACATATTTATAGATCTGTTACAAACCATTATTTTGAAAAATACTCTCACAAAAAGAATTCCACGAAGTAAAATTATAAAAAAACCCTGGATAACCATAGGCTTGCTGAAATGTATAAGAACGAGGGATAGAATGCACTACAAATTAAAGAAAGAAGTAAATAATGAGACTCTAAGAATAACATACAAGCGTTACAGAAATTTCTGTAATCAAATTTTAAAAAAATGTAAACGGGACTACGAAAGAAACGAAATTAAAGCCGCTGGAAATAATAATAAAAAAATATGGAATGTAATAAAAAATATTAATCACTTAATCAAAACGACCAACCCACCATTTGAATTACTAAATATAAATAAAACACCCCTTGAATCAGTAAACTCAATAAATAAATTTTTTGCTAATATAGGTGCAGATCTGGCAACAAAAATAACCTTAAACCCTCCCGCATTAACAAACGTCTATAGTACATCAACCGAAAAAAGTTCATTTGTTCTCTTAGATACTACGGAAGATGAAATACGGAGATATATCATCAACCTAAAAACAGAGTGTGGTCCTGGCTGGGATGGCATCTCATCTAAAGTACTCAAATGCTTAAATGAATTTATTGTGACCCCACTGACCTACATATTTAATAGATGTTTATCCGAAGGTGTATTCCCCATCTCTCTTAAAAAATCCATTGTTAAACCAATTTTCAAATCCGGAGACAGAAACATAGTATCAAACTATCGCCCTATTTCGATATTACCTTCCCTCTCTAAATTACTTGAAAAAATTATAAATAATAGGCTTCTGAAATATTTGGAAGATAAAAAATTGCTATCTGATTCACAATATGGTTTTAGGAAAGGAAAATCAACATCAGATGCAGTTCATTCCCTCACGAATTACATTGTAGATAAATTAGACAACAAAGAAAAATGCCTAACAATTTTTATTGATTTTCAAAAAGCCTTCGATACGGTTTCTTTTAATAAAATGGTTCAGAAGTTAGACGCTTTAGGTATTAGAGATAAACAGCTACAACTTTTTGAAAATTACTTGCAAAATCGCTTCCAGCAGGTTAAAATAGGTGACGTGATTAGCAGTGAGAGTCCTATCACCTATGGAATTCCCCAAGGCAGCATTTTAGGCCCAACTCTATTTCTGTGCTATATAAATGAGCTTTGTAACCTTAATCTAAGCAACTGTAAAATAATATCATACGCCGATGACACCACTCTTACATTTCAGGGTAAAACATGGAATGAGGTATTTTTATTTGCACAAGAGGGTTTTAATACAGTCAATCACTGGATGGCTTTAAACACCCTCACACTAAATCCAAATAAAACTCAATACATAACCTTTTCTATACGTAACAACTACCATAGTAAAATTCTACGTCAATTAGTAGCTCATTCCTGTAATATAAAAAATCACATTACATGTAACTGTCCCATTATTAACAGAACCGATCAAACTAAATACTTAGGTATTACAATCGATAAGAACCTCACTTTTAAAGGGCATTTAATGCAAATAAGTCAAAAAATTAGAAAACTTACATATATCTTTAAAAACTTAAGAAATATCGCTGACTGGAAACTCATCAAGACTGTTTATATATCATTATGCCAATCTTTAATAGCATATTGCATATCCGTTTGGGGCGGCTCGAGTAAAACGCTCATAATTGAGGTAGAAAGAGCTCAAAGAATGTTGCTTAAAGTAGCTCTCTCTAAGCCTCGCTTATTCCCAACAGTAAATTTGTATAAGGAGGCAAATGTTCTGTCTGTTAGAAAACTTTACATACAGAATATGATTCTAAAAAAACACTCATTGATAAATACATCACAAATAGATATAGTTGACTCAAGAAGATCTTATGAGGTCTGTGAAACTCAAAGGGTTCAAACTATTTTTGCCCAAAAATTTTATAACTTTAAAATAGGAAGGCTGTACAATAAGATAAATAGATTACTTACAATCTCAAATTTAATTAAATTCTCATGTAAGAAAAAAGTAACTGATTGGCTATTAACACTTGACTATGAGGAGACAGAAAAAATAATAATGTAATGGCTATACATAACCATGAACCGTCAAACTCACTCACACACACACACACACACGCACACACACACACACACGGACACACACACACACACACACACACACACACATACATACGCGGAACCAGTCGCAGATACGCGCACACACACAACATATTCACGAGCATAAATTACTTTCCATTTTATTTGTCTTTTTTTTTTTTTTTTAAATAACTTACAATGTATATATCATGTTTGGTCTTTTCATATTACATGTAAATTTATATAAGAAATAGTTGATATCCTTGAGGTGGAGCCAGGAGACCCTTAGCACAGGGAAACCTAGTTGGGGCTCCTGTCTCCCACACACAATTGTACTTATTATTAAGATACGTTTAAACTGTAATATCTGTAATGTGGGAGAGAATAAATAAATTATTATTATTATTATTATTATTATACTCTTGTAACAAAGTCAATGTCCGTGGTAACATTGAGATCAAAACCAGCCCGGTCAGCAATATTTTGCAAAATAACAAGTCGATTTTCATTCTTTTTTTTCGGGAATGCCATAAATCTCCACATTAGACCTTCTCGCCCACTGCTCACGGTTGTTGGAATCCGTTTCAATTGTCTGTATTCTTGACTCTAAAGACATTACTCTGTTACAACGCTCAGAAATAAGTTTCAAATCTGATTCGCATTTGTCGATTTTACCTCTAATTTCCTCATATTTAATGTTAATAAAATCTAAGATATCTTTCAGACTTGATACCTCTTCGCGTAACACTTTAAGATCTGTTTGGATAGGAGCAATAGTTGATTTAAGCTCAGATCTAAGTGATGACATTTCTGATGAAATGATCTGCCGTATCTCTCTCAAAAAGGACTCATTGGAGTCTTCGGGACTACGGGGAGAAACCACTCCGCAGGTCGAGCCACCTCTACGCAATGTTATGTTCTCACTATAGTCAGATTTGGCTAGTGAACTATGGCCGCGTACAGGCGTATTGTCTTTGTTTATTTGAAGAGGCATAGACGATAAGCAATCAGGACAAGTCCATTTTAACATTTGTTCTTGAGATGGTTTTGTTTTACTAGACGGATGAATGCAATGAAAGTGGTAATTCTGGCCACATTTAATACAAGTCATGCATTCAGAAGCGCCACCTACCAAAGACTTGCAACACGCAAACTTCATGTTTTAAATATAAATAAATAATTATGTTAGACAAAGTGCAGAGCCGGTTGAGGCGCGAACCAAGGACTCAAGCGTAAAAAGCAATAGCTGCACCACTGAGCCAAACAATGTTTAGGATAATAGAGCGAATATGGAGATCCTATTTGACATCAATGATGGAAGCAACAGAGTTCGTTGACTTGGGGCGCGTCCAACTGCACAAGCTCATGAAACAAAGACACTTAATGGCACTCAGTGTTGAATATTTCAAAGTAATATCGAACAAAACTCACTATGAGTTTGAATATTACACTTTTTGGTAAAATATATTCCCGTTTAACTGTACACGCACAAATAATTATTATAAGCAAATATTACAATGAAATTGTTAAAATAAACGTAAAATTTATTGTTAAAATAAATGTAAATTATAAATGGGTAAACTATTAGACATGTAACACAGCGCACGGGTGGCGGGGGTATGCAATAGATATCGACGAGCGACGCGGGTTCACTTTATCACGTCTTATTTGCAACTGTTTATCTAATTACCGTTGCAGGCCTCGTAGATTTATTGCATTGTTTAATTATAATGTTATTTTTTACATAGCTTGGGAATTAATATTATCATGTGTTTAACTGTTTTTATTGCACTTCAATTTTACTTTAGTTTTACCTTTTATGGTTATCAAAAATTTTTGAGATATGTTCTAACTAACAGGTAGATTAGTGTTTAGGAACAACAACACCATTTATTCTTTTTTTATTGTATTTCTTGATTTTTTTTTCTTTTTTACTTTTACAACTTTTATTTTGTAAACAATTATTTTAAACTGTTTTTTGTTATACTTTGGTCTCTTTCATGCTGCTGGTGGATGTCGAGCACAGTTACAGGAAATACGTAAAACTAGTTGTTAAGTTAGTTTTAAAATTATTGTTATTATTTTTTAATGACAATCCCGTGACAACATTCAAGCGCAGAAGCGACTTACGGGCATATTCTGCATATGTTGCAAAGTTATCCGATTCTGTATTCATCACGTCAATTAATATAGTGGCCTAGTCAATGACTGAAATTCAACTTAAAAATTGGTCCACGATCGGTCGTTCGATACCCACTCATTTAACCACGCATTTAGCATCTCCACGCAAGCTACTACCTATACGCTCGAGGCACTCCCGATCGTCCCAGCCATTAATTTCCTTAGCACGATCAACTTCCGTCGTCCATGCGTCAAAATCATACACACTTGGGTCAAACGGAGATATATAGAAACATTGAGACCTTACTTTAGATAATGCCATCAAAGCTCCAACAATCCTGTCCGTTGCGTTCTCCTGCCGACCAGCGACGTCGACCTCGGCAGGCAAACCACGTGACGCAGCTCCGGATGGCGCGGTCTCACTTGTGGTACCCCTTTCGGTGGGAAGAGGTGCAGCTGGTGGCGTGACGTGGCGTTTGGTACCCGACTGTGACGGTGTATCACTAATAGACACCGATATCGGTAAAGTGGACTCTATAGCCGTTAATCTCGCGAGAATAAGTTCCAGAGTACGATCACGGGGGTCGTGCTGAATACTTTCACGCTGCTGGGATGTAAGGGGGCGCAAACTACACCTTGGCGCTCCAAGCCAACCTCACCTGCCCGTGGTGCATCCTGCCGATCAGCAAACGAGGCTCTGGCGACCGACTGATGGCGGTATAACCATCAAAAACAGGCGTAGCTAAATACCACAGGCCGGTAACGGGCAGCAGCGTCACCGGTGCGAGAGGTTGCGTCCTGCGATCGCCAACCCGCCTGCCCAGCGTGGCGATTATGGGCAATACCCCCAAATGAAATGAAAACAGGTAAGCCACGGCCCCCAGTTCCCGGCGGTCCCGCTATTCCTCGTCATGGTGGCGACGGTGGTAATGGCGGGATGGGGGGTGCTACGAATCACCGGGCTACGGGAGGCCACCACAACCGACTGACCCTGGCGACGTACAATGGACGCACGCTACGGCTTGACTCGCATCTAGCGCAACTCGAGGTGGAACTTGGGAAAATTAGGTGGCACATATTAGGGCTATGTGAAGTCCGTAGAGAGGGAGAGGACACCGTAACCCTCGAATCAGGCCACCTTATGTACTTCCGAGAGGGAGACCAACAATCCCAAGGAGGCGTTGGGTTTCTGGTTAATAAGTCCCTAGTTGACAACGTTGTGGAAATCTCAAGTGTGTCGAACAGGGTAGCGTACCTAATTGTAAAGCTCACCGAGAGGTACAGCCTCAAGGTGGTGCAAGCGTACGCACCGACCTCGACACACTCGGACGATGAAGTGGAGGAAATGTTCGATGATATATCGAGGGCCCTCCACTCCACCACGAAAACCCACTACAACGTTGTCATGGGGGATTTCAACGCTAAAGTGGGAGTACAGAATTGTAGCGAATCGGTAGTAGGACCCTATGGATTTGGAAGCAGAAATCATAGGGGGCAAATGCTTGTCAACTTCCTCGAACGAGAGGGGCTCTTCTTGATGAACTCCTTCTTCAAGAAGGAATTCAGCCCCAAAGGAAGTGGACGTGGCAAAGCCCCGACACTATGACCAAAAATGAGATCGATTTCATCATGACGGACAAAAGGCACATATTCAGAGACGTCTCAGTGATCAACAGGTTCAATACCGGTAGTGATCACCGACTTGTCCGAGGCTCTCTGAATATCAATTTTAAGGCCGAGCGCGTCCGTCTGATGAAGTCTACACTCCGACCATCCCTGCTCCAAACCATTACGGGATCTGAAACGTTCCAGTCAAACCTGGAGAACCGATTCGCTGCCGTGAAAACCACAACAGACGTAAACCAGAACCTCAAAAATGTAGTGAGAATTCTCAGGGAAGAAGGCACGAGATTTTGTAGCATGCAGCGTAAGGGCAGAAAGTCCAAACTTTCGGAAGAGACTTTAGGGCTAATGAAGAAACGACGTGAAAACCCACCTGTCACTTCGTCCGAGAAACGGCAACTAAACCAAGAGATCAGCAAGCGCGTACGTCACGACCTCCGGTGCTCCAATACTCTTACGATTGAAAGAGCCATCGAGCAGAATCGGGGGTCTAAGGTGTTCGTACAATCTCTTGGAAGAAGCCACCTGACGAAGTTGACCACAGCAAGTGGAGAAGTCGTTTCTTCCAAGCCGGCAGTTCTTTCGGAAGTAGAGGACTTCTACGGCCGGTTATACGCATCGCATGCATCTCGACCTGATCCCGAAAATGAGGATCCTAGAGCTACATTAACACGCCATTTCACCGAAGACCTGCCTGAAGTCAGTATTGGCGAAATCGAGATTGCTCTTAAACAGCTTAAAAATGGAAAAGCCCCTGGAGAGGACGGCGTTACAACAGAGCTATTGAAAGCAGGAGGTAAACCCGTACTGAGGGAGCTCCAGAAGCTGTATAACTCTGTCCTCTTCGAAGGGAGAACTCCGGAGGCGTGGAGTAGGAGTGTGGTCGTCCTGTTCTTCAAAAAGGGAGACAAGACCCTGCTAAAGAACTATCGATCCATATCCCTAATGAGCCACATCTATAAGCTGTTTTCAAGAGTGATCACGAACCGTCTTGCGCGAAGATTCGACGAATTCCAACCCCCGGAACAGGCCGGATTTCGGAGCGGATACGGCACCATAGACCACATTCACACGTTGCGGCAGATTATACAGAAGTCCCATGAGTATAATCGGCCCCTGTGTCTTGCATTCGTGGACTATGAGAAGGCCTTTGACTCGGTTGAAATCTGGGCTGTTCTGGAGTCCCTGCAGCGTTGCCAAGTTGATTGGCGATACATCCAAGTGATGAGATGTCTCTACAAGGCCGCCACCATGTCCGTCCAAGTACAGAGTCGGCAAACGAATCCCATACCATTGCATCGAGGAGTGAGACAAGGGGACGTTATTTCCCCCAAATTGTTCACTAATGCAATGGAGGACATGTTCAAGACGCTGAACTGGCGTGGCATCAACATCAATGGCGAGTACATCTCTCACTTGAGATTCGCAGACGACATCGTCATCATGGCAGAAACGCTGCAGGACCTACAACAGATGCTGAATGAGCTGGCTGATTCTTCTATGCGCATCGGCCTACGGATGAACTTGGATAAAACCAAGGTCATGTTTAATGAACATGTTCTACCGGAACCGATCGCGATACACGGTACCGTCCTCGAAGTTGTTCAAAAATATGTCTACCTCGGGCAGACATTGCGATTAGGTAGAAACAATTTTGAGGATGAGTTGAATAGAAGAATTCAGCTAGGTTGGGCAGCATTTGGGAAGTTACGACGAATCTTCACATCGTCGATCCCACAGTGCCTTAAGACGAAAGTCTTCAACCAGTGCGTCCTACCCGTCATGACATACGGAGCCGAAACGTGGACACTCACGACAAAGCTGGTCCACCGGGTTAAAGTCGCTCAGCGTGCTATGGAAAGGGTTATGCTCGGAGTATCTCTGAGGGATCTCGAGGGATCTCTGAGGTGATCCGTCAGAGAACCAAGGTCATCGACATAGCCCACTGGATTAGTAAGCTGAAGTGGCAGTGGGCTGGCCATATTTGTCGTAGAACCGATAACCGTTGGGGAAAACGTGTTCTAGAGTGGAGACCGCGTCTCGGCAAACGTAGTGTAGGACGTCCTCAGGCACGGTGGAGTGACGATTTGCGCAAGACGGCTGGCAGGAGCTGGATGCGAGTTGCCGAAGAAAGACCACAGTGGCGTGCATTTGGGGAGGCCTATGTCCAGCAGTGGACGAATGCGGGCTGATGTGTGTGTGTGTGTGCTGAGGTGTTCCACTCTCAAAGTGGTCACGACGCCTAACGATCTCGCGAATGGGACCGGTCACGACGGCGTTACCGGGAATGATCACGATTTATGGTTCTCGATAGACGTCCCGTCATCTTTACGATAACACAAAAAAAACAACTGCTGTTACTTTTTATAATCTACCCTCAAAATTCTCACCAATAAATTTTGTGATAACGTAATCTTTCTACATCATTTAAAGTAAAAAGGAACGAACACACACTAATATCTACCGGATAGCCAAACTCAAAGACACGCGAGTGAATCCCACTTCTGATCTTATCGACCAGAAGGGAATTTGAGTTTTTAAAAAAAAGAAATCACAGATTAAGATACCTTAGTATAATCAACAATTTTAGCAATTACTAATTACAAAAGACACACACTACACGTAACCTAATTTCACGATAGAATCCGCCTAGTACGAATGCCACGAATGCCACGAACACAACGCGCAGAATGAATACGAGGCTCGGTCAGTTCCCGGTCTGGGGAAACCAGGACTCGGTAAGAATATATAATTTGTGTATTCTATATTCACATTTATTTCATAGTTTAATAATAAACTCATGTTATTTTATTTATTATTACAGCACCACCCACCTCATATTCTATTGTGATGATTTTCAAAATTTGTATTTTATTTTTAAATTTGTTTTATTAGTTTATCTATGTTCTAAAGCAATTACATTAGTTTTTAAGTAAGTCTTTCATTTGACATTTAAGCTTGTTTGATTAAAGGGTATTTGATTTGACTATTTTATTCAATATTGTTAAAAAAGTAAGTGATTTGACTATAATGGGGAGTGTACGGTGTTCCACACAACTTTCAATGATATAAGAAATAATATAATTGATAAAACTGTTTATTGATTAAATAAAATATGATAATAAATGCTAATGAGTCCACACACCTGCGAGACTATATGTGAACTAACTAATTGCTTAAGATAGTAATTAATATAAATAGTTTTGTTACTGAGTTGACGCGAATGTACGGTCATTCACCGTACATGCTCCGGGACAGGAGATGAAGGGATGATGCGGAACAGGGTTAACAATAGTTAAGGATAAAAAAATGAACTACTAACTATATGCTACAAAACGCTTAGATAAAGTCTTCAATAACATAATGCTAATTAAAATGTTAAAATATTGTTAAAATAATACAAAAATTTAGTTACTTATGATGACAAAAATATGAGTTACTAAAAATTTCACACAGCACATTATTTTGTAAAATGATTGATAAAACTAGGAGACGTCGCCTTATGGGCAATCTGGGCATATCTTAGATCGCTCATTTCAACATGATCATTGGTAGAGTTGCCCGATGTCGCTGAGGAGCGCACGCGATCTGCGGCGCGCGGGACCTGCGATGGCGGCGGTGACGATGTGTGTATTGACTGCATTGCTCGCAGAGGTGTTCCTGTCGCGTTCTTCGGCGCTGACGCTGCTTCTGCTGATAGACTAGCGGTATGAGTTTTGCGCCAGCTACGGTATCTGCGCCAAGCTAGGGTGATGCTAGTTACGATGATGATGACGAAAAGAAAGTTTATTAGGACATATAAAGTTATATCATGCGCAGAAGCTTCATTCAAACGGATTTCTGCAGGCGTAACTTTCAGTTGTTGAATTTGATCTTCGATTTTATTTGCTTCTAACAGGAACTGCGTATGGTCGACATCTTTGTTTATAAATGTTGATGTAGTGTTGTCCGTAGAAACTTCAAAATCTATTACTTGATTAATTGGCGGAATGTTTATTTTCGGTACGTTTATTTCAGTATGGAGACTGTTTTCTCGCCGTTGATGCGAAAAGATCGTGATCTCTTCAGATTTGAGAACACAGTTTTCTCCTAGATTTATTATTCCGCAGCCATTTAAAATCTTTGCTGACATTTGATTGTCGCATATTATACGAACTCTGCATTGTTCGCAACATGAAAACGTTATATGGTTTAAATATTTTCTTACAATCTCGGAGCCTTCCCAATACGGTTTCATGTCAAAATAAACAATAAGCTTCCATTCGCCTCTTGCTAAATGCATATTAGAAATCTTGTCGAAATAGATCGCTTGATTGTCTTTCAATTGCGCTATGTTATATGAACATTGTGTCGGTAATATAAGCAACATTGTAAATAAAGTTATAAGCATTGTCTTGATGCCGGAACGAACTTTCGGTTTAAATATTTTCGATGCAGTTTCTGATGAAGTTGATTGTTTAGATTGTTGTAGTAAACTTCCTTTATTACTAATAGGCAACGTTGATAACTTTACGACTGGTCTTTGGATGTTGCCATTCTTCGTCTTGACTGTTACGACCCGTACATGCCCATCCTTTCCAGGGTGCAAATCGACGACTCTGCCAAGTAGCCATTTGCCGGGAGGCAAGTTCGTGTCATGAATGATGACTAAATCGCCTATTTGTTGATTCTGCTGGAGCTGCTGCCACTTACTGCGAGCTGATAATTGACACAGATATTCGTTTTGCCAACGTTTCCATAAATCATTATCATCTTTCTTAGATAAAGAAGGATTATTGAGAGTTGGAAGTAGAATTCAGCATGCGAATATTGAAAGTGATATGAAGACTCCGCTAATCATACCTCACGAAGGTCATTTAACAAACTTGCTAATAGACAAAGCGCATAGAAATACATTTCATGGTGGTACAAGGTTGACTCTATCACGCCTAAAACAGCATTACTGGGTGTTAGGAGGGAACAGAGCGGTTAAGAAGTATATCCGCAAGTGTGTTACCTGCAGAAAGCATAACCCCGATAAGCAATACCAACTTATGGGTGATTTACCAGCAGCCCGCACCAATCCAACCCGGCCGTTTTACAACTGCGGCGTCGACTTCACTGGCTACGTTGACGTCAAATACAACAAAGGTCGAGGAGTCAAGACGACCAAAGGATACATTGCCGTATTCGTTTGTATGCTGACAAAAGCAGTGCATCTCGAGCTTGTCTCCGATTTATCTTCGTCAGCATTTATATCAGCACTTCGGCGGATGGCAGCTAGACGTGGGGCACCGTGTCATTAATACTGCGACAATGGAACAAACTTTGTAGGCGCCGGTCGCATCATACAGAAAGAGTTCTTTAACTTGCAACAATTATTAGATCAACAAATTTATCACCAAATCACTGACATAGAAATAGAATTTCATTTTAACGCGCCATCTTGGCCCAGTGCCGGCGGGCTCTGGGAAGCAGCGGTCAAGAGCCTTAAGCATCACCTTCGAAGAGTACTTGGAGAACAAAAACTCACCTATGAGGAATATTCTACGTTATTAGCACAGATAGAAGCATGTTTGAACACTAGACCTCTGTGTGCTATCACAGAAGATCCCGAGGACATAAATTTTCTCACACCGTCTCACTTCTTATCAAGTGGCCTGACGCTTAGCATCATAGGAACCGAACGAGATGAAAGGACAAGATGGCAGCTAACACAAAAAATCTTTAATGATTTATGGAAACGTTGGCAAAACGAATATCTGTGTCAATTATCAGCTCGCAGTAAGTGGCAGCAGCTCCAGCAGAATCAACAAATAGGCGATTTAGTCATCATTCATGACACGAACTTACCTCCCGGCAAATGGCTACTTGGCAGAGTCGTCGATTTGCACCCTGGAAAGGATGGGCATGTACGGGTCGTAACAGTCAAGACGAAGAATGGCAACATCCAAAGACCAGTCGTAAAGTTATCAACGTTGCCTATTAGTAATAAAGGAAGTTTACTACAACAATCTAAACAATCAACTTCATCAGAAACTGCATCGAAAATATTTAAACCGAAAGTTCGTTCCGGCATCAAGACAATGCTTATAACTTTATTTACAATGTTGCTTATATTACCGACACAATGTTCATATAACATAGCGCAATTGAAAGACAATCAAGCGATCTATTTCGACAAGATTTCTAATATGCATTTAGCAAGAGGCGAATGGAAGCTTATTGTTTATTTTGACATGAAACCGTATTGGGAAGGCTCCGAGATTGTAAGAAAATATTTAAACCATATAACGTTTTCATGTTGCGAACAATGCAGAGTTCGTATAATATGCGACAATCAAATGTCAGCAAAGATTTTAAATGCCTGCGGAATAATAAATCTAGGAGAAAACTGTGTTCTCAAATCTGAAGAGATCACGATCTTTTCGCATCAACGGCGAGAAAACAGTCTCCATACTGAAATAAACGTACCGAAAATAAACATTCCGCCAATTAATCAAGTAATAGATTTTGAAGTTTCTACGGACAACACTACATCAACATTTATAAACAAAGATGTCGACCATACGCAGTTCCTGTTAGAAGCAAATAAAATCGAAGATCAAATTCAACAACTGAAAGTTAAGCCTGCAGAAATCCGTTTGAATGAAGCTTCTGCGCATGACATAACTTTATATGTCCTAATAAACTTTCTTTTCGTCATCATCATCGTAACTGGCATCACCCTAGCTTGGCGCAGATACCGTAGCTGGCGCAAAACTCATACCGCTAGTCTATCAGCAGAAGCAGCGTCAGCGCCGAAGAACGCGACAGGAACACCTCTGCGAGCAATGCAGTCAATACACACATCGTCACCGCCGCCATCGCAGGTCCCGCGCGCCGCAGATCGCGTGCGCTCCTCAACGACATCGGGCAACTCTACCAATGATCATGTTGAAATGAGCGATCTAAGATATGCCCAGATTGCCCATAAGGCGACGTCTCCTAGTTTTATCAATCATTTTACAAAATAATGTGCTGTGTGAAATTTTTAGTAACTCATATTTTTGTCATCATAAGTAACTAAATCAACTGAGTTCCTTGGTATGACAATAGACTCTAAGCTCCAATGGGGCCCCCATATAAATAAATTGGCGAATAGACTCAGCTCTGCAGCCTATGCGGTAAAAAAAATTAGACTTTTGACTGATGTGGATACGGCTCGCCTTGTGTACTTCAGTTATTTCCATAGTATAATGTCATATGGCATCCTACTCTGGGGTAATGCAGCTGACATTAATACTATTTTTGTACTGCAGAAGAGGGCTATTCGTGCAATTTATAACCTGGGCCCAAAAGATTCGTTAAGAGGTAAATTTAAAGAAATTAAAATAATGACTGTCGCTTCTCAACTTGTTTTTGATAATGTTATGTATGTACGCAAAAACATAAATGATTTTCCCAGAAATTGTGACGTACATTATATATATGTTAACACTAGGAACAAGAATAAACTTGTTACTCCAAGTACCCGATTACACAGGGTCAGTAACTCTTTTTTGGGGCAATGTATACGTTTTTACAACAGGATCCCAGAAAACGTTCAAAATTATTCAATTATAAAATTTAAAAGAATCGTTAAAGAGCGTTTGTGTGCTAAAGGATATTACAACACTAATGACTTTTTAGTTGACTGCACACCTTGGGAATGAAATGATCGCCTCCAGGCTGTTTCAAATAATTAAAATATAATTTTCATTGTACACGAAAAAAATGTGATAATACATTACACGATTGAGAAGTAATTATTAAATCTAAAAGAGAAGGATTAGCATTAGGTGGAAAATGGGTAGCAGAGAGGGGAAGAATTGACATGTTTAAAGATGAAACCAAAGAATATAATTTCTGAGTCCAGTAATCATTTTTTAGTAGGCAAGTATTAAAATCACCCATGATTATTGTGTCACTATAAGCGGGAGATAAATTTACTAAGAGCGATTCGAAGGCATCGAAATAATTAATAGTAGGTAGGAGATTGATTTATGATCTTGAAATTAAAATTATTTCTAAGATAAATGCAGACGCCTCCACCGCCTTTGCCAGTACGGTCATTCCGAATTAAAGTAAATTCAGGTAAATGAAAAAGGGCAGAAGGGAGAGAAGGCTTAAGCCATGACTTAGAAATAAGAATACAATCAACTAAGATTCCGCTAAAAAATGCTAGAAAATCGGGAAAATGTGCCGGAATGCTTTGAGCATTAATGTGAACTATGTTAAGACCATGTAATTTATTAGTGAAAATGGAACTGAGATTTTGACCAATTGTAAATGAATCATCCATTGAAGAATGGTTACTTGACAGGCTTTGAAAATCTTCAGAAGAAGAGCACGAGAAATATTCATCATCAAAGTACATTATATCAGACATTATAATATGTAGAATACTTATTTAAAAAAAAAAAAAAAAACTAGAGAGATATATGAAAATAAAAATTAATATGAAACAATAAAATAAATAAATATATAGAGTATTATATAAAAAAAACTGTATAAATAACTTATAAAAATAACAAAAATAGAAAAAAATATCTTTACAAGCAAAAACCCACTCACACTGGCGAAAGGAGAGAGATATCATCAAATTACACAAAACTTCATTGGAGCAAATTCATATATCTATAAAAGGAAAAGAAAAAAAAAAAAAACACAAAAACAACTTACCAAAACATATTGAAAAGTCATTAACAAATTGAAAAAAAAAGAAAGAAAAGAAAAAAAAAATAGAAATTATCAGCTATTATATCTAATATTATATCTAGCTATATAAAACTATCTACAGGAATATCCGAACGCCGACAGTGCAAGATTACAGTATAGGATTGTCTAAATGATAAATAATCTGTGCACAATATATCAAATTATCTGTGGGAATGAAGTAGACATTAAGACAATGACAGATTGTGACAGACATTAATTTATTATCTTAATTAATTAATTTTTAATTTAAGATTATAAAAAGTGAAGAAAAAATAATAAAAAAAATAAAAAAAAATATGGATCTACCGGACCTCATTCAATTAAGTGGATAAACATTACAAGTGAAAAATTGAACTTAGTGCAATAAACTATGCCTACCGTCGTTTGGAATAAGTAATAGATGAAAGTGTAATGATAAGAAACTGACCACATAGTACCCTCCAACAAGGTATATAATTACTTAGCTGATGTTTTAATATTTCGACGAGATCTTGTAGTTTTCTGTTCATATACCGATTCAGCAAGCGGATGTTTTTTTATTAATACCTTCAGTTCACACATAGAATTTACTTTCTTGCGATTTTTGTCTGGCAAAGATATGACGATATTACCATCGACGGTCCAGCAATTTCTCATTCCGAAATGGGTTGCGGCTTAGTAATCTGCTCCAGGAGAGGGGGGTAGAGGGGCTCTGGGGAAGTATATGAGTATTCTCCCTATGCTCTGGTACCATTCCCTCATGCTTCGTTCTTGAGATATTGGCAAAAACTAATCATATAATTCTAACCTTAAATCAGGCTATTTATTAACAATTTCGAAACTCAGTGGCCTTCGGCGCTACGGGATGTGCAGCACCTTCGCCTTTCGTAACAAAAAACACTCTAGGGGTAAGTCCGACAAGACCATATTGAGTCAGAGTTAACAGAGTCGGTTTTGTGTCAATTTTATACATCAAATGTATAAATCTAAGCTTTCTAGCAAAATCATCGAAATAAATCACAACAAACAAAATGAGCACTCATTCGAAATACGCGAGTCAAAAAGAAACAACGAACGACATATTTAAATATGAATAACGTCAAAACACATTCGTGATATTTGACACATTCATTCAGCGTTTTGACATATGACAAGCACCTTATGTGTATTGCATCCTTGTCGAACTTATACAAAATAGTTAGTTATCCTGCTCTTATAGTAATATTACGATCTATTTGACATATTTCCGCGTGTATAGGTTATGATAGTTTTTCTTAATTTAGTTTTTCTTAATAGAGAAAGACTATTTAAATTAAAAAAAAAAGTGCAAAGCAATTATTATGGTGTTATTCTTATGACCTACCCGCGTCTTGATACCTTGTTTTAATAAGTTATCTACTTGTTTTTGTATTTCTATTCTTTGTTGAGGGGGTTGTCTGTAACTTCTAACAAATATTGGGGTCTGGTCTGTCAGTCTCAGTTTGTGCTTAACAGCGTGTGTAAAAGAAAGTGGGATTTTTTCAGAATAAAATATGTCTCTATATCGATAACAAATCTTATTAATTTCACGACGCTCTTCGTCATTCATGTGGTCTGTTCGTATTTTACGTAAATTTTCACACAATTCCTTATCTATATCTGTGTTTACTGTAATTGAATTTAATTTACATTTATCTATGGCTGCGTTATTATAAAAGTTTTCTAATGGAATATTTACTGAGTTAGAAATTATTTTCTTCACAGTATTAAAATTAATTATTGATGTTTTAAATTTTCCTTTATTAACTTGGATTATTGCTGCAGGTGATTTTAAGCCATTAGACCAAACAAATTCGTCATGGATGTATTGACCGTCAGTATAGTTTGTTTTTACGGTTATAACTTTCTCACACCTGAGTTCTATAGTGATTTTTTTTTGGGGTAATCAAAGTAAATGGGTATCTCTGTGGCAGAAGTATGTAAAAGCTTGTTTTTTATGTCTATGTTACAGTCTAAAGTTTTTAATAGATCTAAACCTATAAGTCCTTTGTATTTCGGGTCAAAGTCAAAAATTAAAAATTTATGAATAATATCGCTATTGAAAATTGGGGGAAGGGGCAAATAAACTACTTCTTAATGCCGCGTAGTAGCGTGTGCTGTTTTTACTTCAAAAGGTTCATATTCGACAAAATTTTGAAAAAATATATTTCGAATGACTGAAGGGGATATCATAGAGCGTGATGCTCCCGTATCTATGAGAAACTTACCTTGAAATTCTTGTAGTTCTATATATAGAAGGTGATCTTTATCGTGGTTATTAAGTTTCACTAACTCGAGCCCTCTTGGTCTGGATCCGGGGAAAAATCCTGCTGGGTATAGGTCTCCTCATTATGAGACTGGTAGTCGTGCTGGTTGGGGTCGCAACTATCAAAATATTCATACTGACATTGCTGATAACCGTGGTCCACTCCATCATCACCGGGTTGTTCATACGATAAGGGTTCATTAGTGTAGAACAGTTCCTCAGCTGCAAACTGTAGCTTCGGTGGCTTAGATATGGATCTCATGGTCACATCCGAAACTTTTTGGGGATTAAATTGCTGTTGGGATACGTTGTTTCTAAGGTTACTGGAAGAAGGTTTATAATTACCTGTTACTGGGCGGTTCTTTTATGGTAGCATGGATTGTACCCATTGCTGGCGCTGTTCCGGGGTCAAATTATTTTTTTGAGGGACAAAAGTATTAACTGGTTGATTAAATCTAGGGACTGGATTATGAAATTTAAAAGGTGCAGGGGTCGGGAATTGATTAAAGCTTTTAATTGGTTCCCTAACCTTTGCTTGAGGTATATTAAAACTATTACTATTTGTCCGGTTATAAGCAAGTTTCGTCTCCTCTTGCCTAGCTATTACTATTGCTGATTCGAGTGTAAGAGGCTGCGCTATTCTTACACCTATCGAAACTTGAAATTCTAACTGGTTGGTGTATTGTTCTATTACCATATTTTCGTAATATGATTTATTTGAATGTGTACCTACCGAAAAAAGTGTATCTAGTATATCTCTTAAATGTCTGCCAAAACTCTCCGCATCTTCGCTTTTATTACGTCGCATTCTACTTAATTCCTGCATAACCTGGATTTTATTTCTCGGTTCTCGTAGTCTCTGAACAAGAGTCGCTTTAATGGCTTCCCATGAAGTAAGGGAATCTTCATATGCTATGGCATCAATAGCGACGCCGCTTAATCTACTTTTAATTAAACATAAAATAGCGGGATGGTTTCTGGCTGTGGCTTCTAGTAAATTTAAAATATTTTCTACTTCTCTAATATAATAGTTTAATAATTTTGGATTGCCATCGTATTTTGGCATAAATTCAGAAATTAGCTTAAAACTAGAAGAATCGCAATTTTCAAACGACATTTTCTTTTCTTTTTTTTTTAATTTATATACTTGAATTTCAAAGTATATGTCCCAAAAGTCGACGTCAAGCCGAAATTTCCTGACAGGTAATGCCACACCAGTTATCAGAAAAATTAAAAAGAAAATTTAAGTCATGTATTTTTGAAGTTATGGAAATTGAAATAAAACTAGTTTTTAACGGATTTAATCGCGTATATTAATTATTTTAACATCCCGACGTTTCGAGCACTTTGCAGTGTTCGTGGTCACGGTGTCTGCCCGTGTATATAGCAAATATAATAATATTCTATATTTTATTTTAAAAGATTATATATTTTGTTTTATATATTTATTTATTTTCCGAAGTGAAAGCCTATAGCGATTTTAGCTTCTAGACAAAACACCTCTAAAACACTAATTCTGTACGGAAGGAAATAGAGCACAGGAACTTGGAATAGCGAGAGTACTCACCAAAATATCCTCTGCATCTCCTTTCCGGGTCTTCCAGTTTCCAGTAGACTCTTCCGATGCCGCCGTTGTAGACTCGTTGAGAAGAAAGTTGCGGTTTAAACGATCAAAATCGTTCAATTGATCAAAGATTTTATTTTCTCAATAGCCGCAACTACTACCGACTGCACCAGTTATGATATGACGACCGGAGAAAGTCTTTTTAAAAAGATTTATTTATTTATTTATTACAATTAATTATGCAAAAACATAACTTTATTGATTGAAAACTGGATTCCGACTCAATTAATTATTATAATATGTTAATAATTAAATTTGTAAAATATGTAGCCCATTGTCTTCTTAAATGCGGTGTCAGCGAAATGTGTGGGCGTCGGCACTGGAATGTGTGTATTACGCCGTGGTAACTCGTGTCCCCAGAGATCCTGGATTCAGAAAACCAATTCTTAACTTACGTAACCCAGGCATCGAACATACAAACTTTACTAAGTAACTTAATAGTGTCTAAATGTGAAAATGTGTTCATGTTGAAAAATATAATTATAGATATATGTCTAAATACAATAAAAAACAATGCAATAAAGTAACAATAAAATAACGATGATGTATAATGTAATGTATAAGTATAATAAGAATATTGGCATAAGTATGCTAAATTGTGTAGTAAAAACTTGGTCATCCCACTTATAAAATAAACAAAGCAACTATATACGAGTATAATATAAAGTGTTAATGGTACAATTAATTCGTAATTAAAGATTAAAGTAAACAATGAAAAATGACTAAAATTGCACTTTACAACAAATGTTAAGTACGCATTATTTTTGTTTAAAATTAAACTGACAAATTTACAGTGAGATAGTGAGATCCGTTAAAGTGATTGATAAAGACTAATAATAAATAAAAAAAACAATATAAACTAATTTTAATTTAATATTTATAGCGCCATCTAGTGATCAGTAATCCTTATTATTGTCGATGGCTAATAAATGCAACCAGTGCGGAAAATTCCTCTCCTCGGCAGATGGCGTTAAATGTACAATATGTGCGTCTACATTTCACCGATCATGCGGGGTCAATACTTCTTCAGATTCTCGCACGCCCCCCAACTGGTTATGTCGAGGTTGCAAGGAAAAACCCCTAGCACAGGAAAAGAACTCACTAATTGCATCTACCGGTGATTCCCGAACTTCCTCTAAATCAGGCTTGCCTGTGTGTCTGGACTTTGAAATGGCCGAAGATAATTTTTTGGACACGAACCCAGACAGTAGCGATCCGTTTACTTTATTGGCTCAACAAATCAAATTACTCAGATTGGACCTGAGGGCCTAGCCAAGTTACATTCGTTTCATATCGAATCTCTTTCTACAATCGTTAACGCTTCGGCGTAAGCGATTATAGAAAACGATAAGTAGCTAGCCATATTGACACGAGTGATTCGATCGCTCATTCTACAATGAACTTAGAAAAAACCTACACTTCAGTCTATGGTGAGCGATCTTTAAAACGTCAAACCAACGTCAAAGTCGCAGTTGTGTACTTTGAGCGCGGGATCAACTCTTGTTTTGAATTGAAGTTTGAAGAATATTTATTTGAAGTGTTAAAAAATAAGTAAATTAAATAGGGTGGGTATACATTCTCCTTGTAATTGGTTTATAACAATATCACAGTGCCGAATGTAAATTTAAACATTACTTGTGACTCGAAATTTTATTTTATTATCCTGCTTAAGTATGACCGATACCTTAAATGATGTGATAACTTTTATAGAATGAAATATAAATCTCGAGCAAGCCCAGAACAGTTTGCAACTTTACTGGAATTTATGGAAAGGTACGTAAAATTATTACTTATTTCGTAAATATATTCCTTTGTTATTTGAAAATCTATCATACTGTAGCACTTGAAAGTTTAAAACATAAACAATGACGCGATATGCGATAGGAACTAATATTACCACTTACGAAACAAACAATAATTGTGTTTGATTCTTTACTTAATCAATAGACCCTTTGTTTCTCTGAAATAGTTTTAACATCTTCTAGTTATGGCGATATAACGAGACCCCAGCAAGGGCCACAAGGCCGAATTAAAGCTGACCGACTGTGGCAGCAATTAGAAGAGTTATTAAACTCCATAGGTGGAGGAGTAGTAAAACCAAGGGACAAGTGGAAAAAAGTATGGTTCTAATAAAACCCCCCTAAAAATATTATTTTATAGTTTTCTATAATTATCATTCATTCACTTAAATATTATCAATCAGCTTATTTCAAAAATTATAAAATAATTGATGAAAATATTAATGACAAAAATTAACAAATAATGTCCAGGTGTGGGCAGACTGGAAAGCTAAAACTAAGAAAAAAGCTTTAGCAATACGTTGTGAGGCTTCTGGTGCTGGTGGTGGTCCAAGCAGCAGACAAACTCTCACTGCTTCAGAAGAGAGGGTGTTGTGTATAATGGGTTTGACTGCTGTTATTGGTCAAGCTGGAATTATAGAGACAGGCTTTGATGCTAGTTTTTTTTTTTGCTTGGGGTCTTGGCTTATTAGTGTATTTTCTTCTTTAAATAAAAATTATCAAGTTGTTCATATTTTCAGGCTCAACCATCACTGAGAAACACTCAACCATCCCCGACCAGAGTTTCTAATTGTACGGTCTGTCCACCCCAAATTTCTACTACAGCCACGGATGAAATTATGTTGGATTTTATTCCTTCATGCTCTATACAAGGTACCTTTTTTTTAAAGATACAATGTTTTGCCTGAATAAATTTATTTGTGCCCAATTTAAAATATAGTTTTTTATTTTATTAGCAACAACATCAGCCTTTACTGCTACCTCATCACAACAACATCCACCACCAGTGCTAACGCCGCCGCCCGGCACTACGTCCTCGCCGGTGCCGTCAGCGACGACGCCTGCCGCTTCCACGTCACGGGGTGCTCCTCAACGGCAGTGACATCAGGCAAATCTGTCGCCTTCAGCGTCGTTTTTTTTTTAAGTTTTTGACTCCGCAAAGCTAGTAAATTCTTAGTGCAAAGTATCCATTTGTATAATAAAATTCTACAGCTATTTTTAATTTTGTTAATTCATACATTCATATTCGTTTGTATTTTAAATGTTTGAAAAAATTAACTATTGAGGTTCTTGCCAGTTCTTCTGTGTAGAACCGGTGGTAGCCACTTAATATAGTTTTGTAAAATAATGTTTCAAAAGTCTACTTAAATAAGAATAATTTTATTTTGATTACTTTAATTTTGTTGTAGCATTTAAGAAACCTGATTTTACCTAAAGTTTTTTTTTTTGTTCTTACCTACACAATAATACTAAATTATTTATATTATATTATATTTTAACGTCTTTTATTTGATTATAAATGTTAGTGTTTTAATAAAAATTTTGTTGTAAGAATAAATCTGTTTTATTATTAAATAAATTACATTTAAAGTAAAATTACCTAGACTTGTTCACAATACAATCAACTTATTAATATTTACAGAAGATAAATTAAGTATAGAGAATAAAAGTTTAATTTATAATTAAGAAATATAAAATAGATTCATATTAAATCTTAAAATAATCTTACTATATCCTATTCAATAAACAACTCAGCATGGCTCTTCCTTGGATTACTTCACTCTGGCTACCTACAAACACAGTGGATGTGGGATCTTGCATCATTGTATCATCCCCATTGTCATGTGCAGCAGGAAGTGGTTGTGGTGGTGGCAGCCCAGCTTGCAAAGCTATATTGTGTAATACACAACATGCCATTGTAATTTTGCTAGCTACATGAGGATGATAGTGAAGAACCCTGTCTCTAAGCAAACATCTCCACCTTGCTTTGACTAATCCAAAACATCGCTCAATGCAGTTAGGGGCTTGCACATGCAATCGAGTGTATTGGTCTTCCCTAGAAACTTCAACTGCATTGAGGATAGGTGTCATAAGCCAAGGATGTTTTGGATATCCAAAGTCACCTGAAAATTATTTTAAAATTTGGTTAGTCACAATACAAACACACAACAATTAAGGAAATGAAATTTATCATAGTTACGTTAAAAAATAAATATCAAATACAATATTCTATTGTGAGTAATTTTTATTATTGTAAAAATATTGTTTATGTTATTATTATATAACTGTAACGTAAATAACTGTTGTGGCTGTCTTGAAGAGTCACACACTTTATGTTAATTCTGAATATGTTTTTATTATGACATGTGGTATGTCCTTAATAAATAAATAAATTATCAATAAGATTATTAAGCACTTACCTTAACATTGAGGGGAATCTCTTCGGTTCCTTTTAACGAAGTCTTGTGTCGGAGTTCACGACAAAGAGCTTCAAAGATTGTTTTGTCTAGCCGAAATTGCTGCACAAATAATGTTGCCGGCATTTCGCGTATGTTTTCCATGCACTGACGATTTTTGTCTCTTTTTTGCCGCCTAAGCCACACTTCTTCATTATGAGCACACCACAACATATTTAAAGTATGCATTTTAAAAGGTAATAATAGAAAAAAATAAGTTTAACAAACAAAACACTTGTCGATCACCAAATAAGACGCCATTTTTTTAGCGTTAACTATTGAGTCTCTAAGATCGCTTAGTTATCGATAAAAAACTTCGACATCGTTTCGTCAGCGCTTGTCAAAACTGTAACTTGGCTACCATTTTGTATGGAGTTAGCGATTATCGTTGTAGAAACGATTATATTCAATTCTATCACTTTAAACGATTGTCAACTTGTCTACGACTTTTCTATTCGTTTGTTTTGATCACGTGACTTAGCGTTGAGATGACGTCATGCCCATACATTTGTTTAGTTTTCTATTAGCGATTACGATTGTAGAATGTCAACTTGGCTAAGCCCTCTGATTTCAGTTAGACAGGAAATGATTTCTTTTCGTCAAGAGTTCGTTCGTTTGAATTCTAACGTTACTGAGTTCAACAAACGAATTGATGTAATGGAGGGACGTGTCTCTGCATTAGAGGAAAAGTTTTCCCCTACAAATGAGCACGTATGTGATTTGAAATCCTCTGAGTTGATTACCCAATTGAAACAAGAATTAAATGAACGGGAACAGGAGAACCTGCTCAATGAAATAAGCATAACAGGTGTACCCGAAAAGCATAATGAAAATTTAATGCATATCACTTGTTTAATATCAAAAAAAATTGGCATAACTTTAAATACTAATGATATTGTTTACGCTGAACGTATAGCAACGTGTGGCAACGTGTGGCAGACAGCAGCAATCAATCGCGCACTATCAATGTACGTCTGGCGCGGCGAGCGCTCCGCGACGAACTATTAAATGCCGCTCGGGTTCGCCGCAGCATTGATACTAGCGGTATTATGGATGGGAATGCATCTAGATTATATCTTAATGAAAGACTGACGCGAACGAATTACCTACTTTTTAAGAAAGCACGGGAACTTGGCAAACAACAAAGTTGGCGGTTTATTTGGACCCGATCTGGGCGTATATGCTAGACAGCATCCAGGAGCAACAGCGCAGCGAATTCGGTCTGAACAGGACTTGTCAATTTTTGGCAGTTATCCGGTTTGAACATCAGCCACTTAAAGTTTATTTTATTAATAATAGCCCTATCGCCGGTAATAATTTCTTTATCTAATAGTTACATTAATAATGGTGTAATGTCCTCGATAGTTTTATATAGAATAAAATTTAATATATTAAAAGTGTGCTCTAAAATAAATAAAAACAATTTCTGTAAACAATATTATAAAATACTATATTTTGTTAAATATTACTTTCTCTTATATAATATGATATTATTAAGATATATACATAAAAATAAAAAATTTCTGTTTATTGTTATATACTATAATGTAATGTCTGTTATATTTATTTTAAAAACTAACTTATATACGTTTATTAAATGTAATTATGTATATGTGGTTTACAAATTTACACATAGGTTAATGAATGTATGTATATATGTATGTGTATATATATCTGGATATATGCGATATGATGGTTAAAATACGTTGTGTTAAAGTTGGTTTTTTGAATCCTGATTCACTTGGGACGAAACACGACGAATTTCTGGTGGCTATGGATCGCCATAATGTGTATATCAGGGCCATAAACGAAACTTGGCTCAAAGAAGGTGAGGATGAACGTGCTCCTACTGTACCAGGCTATCGTTTGCGACACGTACCGCGTCCGTCGGATATACGAAATCGAGGGGGAGGTGTTGGATTTTATTTTAAGAAGGACTTAGCTTTACAAATATTGCCGCATGTTATTGCTCAAAAGTTGAGCAAATGTGGATTCGCGTTAAAATTAATACTAAGTCTGTTAATGTAGGCACTGCCTATCGACCTCCCTGGCTCAAACCGGATATCTTTTTTAACGCACTAACGGAGACGATCGCCTCCCTTACTCCCAGTGACGTTATTTTACTACTAGGAGACTTCAACATAAATTTTCAGAATAAAAATGATAGTTCCTCACATTTATTATATGACTTTTTATCTATCCATAATTTGACTCAATTTGTAACTGAGCTAACGCATTTTTTGAACAGCGGTGGCACACTGATCGATTTTGTTTGCTCAAATGTAAATATCAATCGAGTCAGTGTGAACCGCATACCAGATCTTAGTAGCCACTCTTTTATATCTTGCGAGATAAACATTCCCAGGGAAAGACAAACAGCTAAGCGTATATTTTTTAGGCCAATTAAAAACATCGAACCAAATGAATTGGACAAAGCGCTAAATTTAATTGATTGGGAACAAGTGTCAGACTCGCAGGATGTAAATGAGATGGTTTCTCAATTTAACAACCATATACTATGCATCTATGACATATTGGCTCCAGTCAAATCTAAATACATTAGAGAAAGAAGTTACCCTTGGATAACCTACAACATAAAATTGATGATGCGAACCGGGGATGAAGCTCACGTTAGAGCACGTATTACGGACATCGAACAACATAAGTTTTACTATAAAGATATTAAGAAACAAGTAGATATAGCATTATATAATGAAAAAAAAAGCGTATTTCACCGTCTATATTAACTCGAACTTAAAAAACTCACGATTGTTGTGGAAAAATTTAAAAAAGCATATAAATTTTAAATCAAAGGGAAATTACACACTGCCTGACCATCTCAATGATTCGACAAAAATTAACAATCATTTTCTGGCTATTCCGGGTACATTCTATGCCACTCTATCGACTATAGATTATTATGAAAAAAATACAAACTTAAATACAGATTACTTTGCTTTAAAACCAGTAAATAGTTCTGTTGTGCTTGATATAATAAAGTCCTTACATTCTAATGCAATAGGGATTGACGGTATTTCTTTAGAAATGTTATCGAATGCTATTTCTGTTGTATTAAATATAATTACTGACATTGTAAATAAATCAATTTTAACCAATACATTTCCACTGCTTTGGCAAACTTCGCTGGTAAAGCCAATTTCAAAGAAAGACAATGTAAATGATTTTAATGATTTGCGCCCCATTAGTATTTTGCCCTGTCTGTCCAAAATTCTGGAAAAGGTAGTTTTTAAACAGGTGAACCAGTATGTCAATGATAAAAACATCTTGCCGTCAAAACAATCCGGGTTTAGATCGAAACACAGCACTACTACAGCTCTGGCTGATGTGGTGGATGACATATTGGAAGCACAGGATGTTGGCGAAGGGACTATTTTAGTACTTTTAGATTTTTTCTCGAGCCTTCGATAGCATAAATAGAGCACTACTGTTTTCCAAATTAAAATACTATGGATTTAGCTTAGAAACTATCAAATGGTTCTTAAGTTACTTAGGAAACAGAAGCCAGATTGTTGAGATATCACAAGAGGATGGCACTAAACAGTTTTCGGACTGCAATACAGTAAACAGAGGTATTCCACAAGGATCTATACTCGGGCCCCTCCTCCTCCTCCTCCTCGGGCCATATATAGTGCAGATGTAGTCAAAACCATACAAAATTGCAACTACCATATGTTTGCTGATGACATACAAATATATATCTCGTTCAAACCGGATAATATAAATTCGGCCGTTAAAAAATTAAACGATGATTTAGAACGCATCGCAAACTGGTCAGAATCGCATACGCTAACTCTTAATGCAAGTAAAACGAAATACATGATATTAGGTACAAGTAATTTCATGAACAGAATTTCACAAAGGGATGTAGCAGTACGTATCAAGGGTGAACGAATTGACAGAGTTACAGAGGCGCGAAATCTGGGACTACTAATAGATGAAAATCTAAGATTTCATAAACATTACGTAAGTGTTGTAAAAAACTGTTTCTACCGTCTAAAAGTTCTTTATCGCATTAGAGAATTTATAAGTTCAGATTTAAGAATTAGGTTGTGCGAGTCATTGGTACTGTCCAAACTGAATTACGCTGACACGGTAACCGGCCCTAGACTTCTTTCACACACGAAACAACTAATTCAGCGAGTTCAAAATGCCTGTGCTAGGTACTGTTTTGATATTCCGCCTCGAACACATGTTACACCTTATATTTACAATGCAAAGATTTTAAAAATGGACTACCGTAGGCAACTACACTTTGATCATTCGCCGTTCGGACGTCTTCGACTGAGGTTGTGTTGAATATTGCGATAAAAATTTACGATTTGATGAATTAAAACGACACCTGGCTTGTAAACCGGTTTTCGTTATCTCTGACGCGTAACATCTGGACTTTTTGCTTTGTATATGGACACTTGTTTTGTTTAAGGATTGGTTTTTGTTGTTTTGAATAGGTCTTTTTAGACCTTATTTATTGTTTCAGATATTTATATATATATTTTATTGTTTGGTTGTCTTTTTTTTTTTTTTTTGAGACGAGAATGGCTGCGAAAAGCAAGCCTGCTATTCGCGGCAAAACTGCCAAAGGTCGTGGCAGTGGCCTCGCTCGGGCTAAGGCTGAGCTGAAGGCTAAGACCAATGAGGCTAGAGAGGAGGCCTTCGAACGATCGCTTCGTAGTCGAGCGTTTCGAAAGGAACCTCCTCAGACTGTTTTGGACTCCGAGGAATCTTCCTCCTCGGATGTCCACGCCGAGGATCCTACGAAAATGGGCGCGGAGGAACTTCGTGCACAGGCGGGCCGAAGCGCAGCCCTCATTTTAGAGGTGGCACAAAAGTCCTCCAACCTAAAAGGAGGATTTGGCAAAAAACTGCGGGAGTCGGCGGCTGCACTACAGGCCATTGTAGATGCCTTAGCGTCTCGGACAGAAGCCGAGGAAACTCGAAAGCTCCGCGCTGATAATGGACGCCTGCGCAAAGAGGTGGACAGCCTTAAGGCTGAGGTGAAGGCTCACCGCCGCGAGTTCGCGGAGATGCGGACCAAGGTCGCTGTGGTAAATGAGGCGTCCACCAGCTCCGCACAAGATGCTCTCACGGTGGATAATTTAAAGGCCTCCATTATGTCATCGATAGGCGTAATGCTCAACGCCCGATTTGCCGAATTAGAGGAGCGCCTCCCTCCTGCAAAAATACAGCGCCCTCCATTAGCTGCAGATAAGAGGCGGGAATCAGCGCAGCAAATTGCTGTGACCCACGCGCAGGCAGTTCATTCGGCTCCACCGCCGAAGTCCGCACCTATGCGGGTGCCACCAGCTGCTCCACCGGCACCCATCGCTGGCCCTTCAAGCGCCCCGATCGCGCCGGAGATGATTCCGCCACAGATGGCCCAGGAGATGTCCTGGTCCACTGTGGTTAAAAAAGGAAAGAAGGAGAAACAGGCTTCCCCTCCAGTTGGTCCAGCTGGAACAAAGACCACGGTGTTTAAGGCACCTCAAGCGGTTAAGCCAAAGCTGACTGCTCCTCGTACAGCTGCAGTGGTGGTTACGCTGCAGCCGGAAGCGGAGCAGAAAGGTGTCACATATGCCCAGGTCTTGGAACGCGCTGAGCAAGGCATAAAATTGCAGGAACTCGGGATCAATGGCGGGTTAAAAGTCCGACGCTCGGCGACGGGGGCCAGAGTGCTGGAGCTGCCGAGAGCACAGTCGAGCCAAGTAGAAAAACTAGCCGACAAACTCCGCACAGTGTTGGATGGGGTCCGGACGGGGTTCCAGGACGTGTTCTGTGCGACGCCCTGGAATTCCTGGGTGCAAGGCTTCGGGAGCTGTTCGACGAGTGCCTGTGCAGCGGGCAGTTTCCGAAGCCTTGGAAAGAAGGGAAATTGGTCCTGTTGCCGAAGGAAGGTCGGCCGATGGATTCGCCTTCGGCATACAGGCCAATTGTGTTGCTGAACGAGACGGGAAAACTTTTCGAGAAGATCCTCGCAGCCCGTCTCGTTCAGCACCTCGAGGAGGTCGGTCCGGGTCTCTCAGAGGCTCAGTACGGGTTCAGGGCGGGCCGGTCGACGGTCGACGCTCTGAACGCCCTGAAGACTCGGACGACGGAAGCGGTAGCCCGGGGGCAAGTCATCCTGGCGGTGTCACTCGACGTGGCGAACGCCTTCAACAGTCTCCCTTTCGAGACGATACGGGAGGCACTCCGATACCATGGGGTGCCGACCTATCTCAGGAGGCTACTGGAGGCGTACCTCCAGGACAGGGAGGTCCTCTGGGCGGGGGTCAATGGGCGGTTGGTCCGGCGTCGGGTAGGTTGCGGCGTTCCACAGGGGTCGGTTCTCGGCCCAATTTTGTGGAATGTCGGTTTCGACTGGCTCCTGCGAGCTCCCGTCCTTCCCGGGATGGGGGTGTTGTGTTACGCTGATGACACCCTCGTCACGGCGACTGGGCGGGACTTTCGGGAGGCAGCTCGCCTCGCCGAGGTCGGAACGGCTCTCACCGTGGACCGTATGGGAATGCTGGGCTTGAGGGTCTCCATAAATAAAACGGAGGCCCTTCTATTCCACGGTCCACGGAAAGGACCCCCACGAGGGGCGAGTATCACCGTCCGGGGGACGGTGATCAAGGTGCAGGCCCAGATGAAGTATCTGGGCCTCATCCTGGACGGTCGATGGAGCTTCGGGCAGCATTTTGTCCATCTCGGCCCGAGGCTCATCAACGCCGCCGCCGCTCTCGGCCGTCTCCTTCCGAATGTGGGAGGACCGGGATCGCTATGCCGGCGTCTTTATTCCGGCGTAGTGAGGTCGATGGCGCTGTACGGTGCTCCGATCTGGGTTGACGCCCTCACCGCTCACAATCGGGCCCTGCTGCGGAAGCCGCAGAGGGTCATAGCGGTGAGAGGCATCAGAGGGTACCGTACGGTGTCATGGACTGCGG
This sequence comes from Vanessa atalanta, assembly GCF_905147765.1. NCBI lineage: Eukaryota > Metazoa > Arthropoda > Insecta > Lepidoptera > Nymphalidae > Vanessa > Vanessa atalanta. Next base: position 7,566,346 of record NC_061901.1, read on the forward strand.
CGACACTTCTCGCGGGCGATCGCGGGCGACACGTCGCACCACACCCTGAGTGAGTGTGCTGCGTGGGGGCCCCAGAGGCACACCCTGGCGGCGACTATGGGCGGAGACCTCTCGCTGCCGAGCATCGTCAACGAAATGCTCAGTAGCGAGACGTGCTGGTCGGCGATGCGCTCCTTCTGCGAAAACGTGATGTCGCAGAAGGAAGCCGCAGAGCGGGAGCGGGAAGAGGATGCCGCTGCAGACCCGCTCCGCCGAAGACGACCAGGGAGGAGGAAGAAGCGCTACGCGCACCTTCTCCCCCCGCCTCAATAGGCGTCGCAGGGACTAGGAGGGTCTCAGTACCCTGAGAACCCCTTCTAGGTGTTGGAGGCCGACCGTCAGGGCGTCACGGTAGCATGCGTAAGCGATCCCGTGGCGCTCGCCGAAAGACGGAGAGGGTACCGCTGGTTTTTAGTGGGTAAACCCGGCGTACCTGGGCGCACTCCGCGTCCAGGGCTCCGGGGAGTCCCACACACCCCCCCACTTACCATCACGTGGGGGAAGCGCGTAAAGCGTTTTTCCAGCGAGAAAAAAAAAAAAAAAAAAGGCAACTACACTTTTCTACTTTGTTATTTGGTGTAGTAAAACAAGGTATCCCGCAGTATCTATATAACAAATTGCATTGGTCTAGTGACTGCAATAAAACCTATAGTATGCGGGCCAGTAGTCATCTCCTGCTCGTACCTCGACATCGCTCCACAGCCTTTGAAGGTAGCTTCCGGTACGCCGCCACCAAGTGTTGGAATAATTTACCGCCGCCGTTTCGAAATCTAAAAACGATTTAGACGTAATTATAAATCGTTTTTGTTAATGCAGCAAATAGAAACATAAAAGACATATTTAATATATTTTTTACTATAATAATATAATGTATGTATTAATATATCTTATTGCAATTATGTGCATTTGTACCCTAACAACAATAATATAACATAAATTATTTTTATAACTTTCGATTTATAGAATATACCTACTAAAAAAAAAAATATCATCGAATTTTAAATCTCTAAAAATATTTTATTACCTAATTATTACTTATAAATATGACCTTTATATATAAAACACAATGTAGTATCATAGTAATAGGTATATATTTAGAAAGAATAATGTATTTATAGATAAGTGTAATTACCTTGACTTTGCTGCTTCGTTGCATGGCGTGGTAAAACCATACTGGTGGTGGTGATGTCCAGTCAATCCATACTGTACACATGAACTCCTATGGTTTGGCGTTTTTTGTTAATGTTTTAGCCCTCTTTCTTTTTCTCTTAATGGGGTTTGATAATAATTAAATTAAAAAAAAAATGTAATTTTAAATATAGAAATCAACGGTCGTGCGTTACGTAATGGCAGTCACGCCATCCTGAAGGCGCGAATAGTGTAAGTGTAAGCGCCCGACGGACCACCCCCCTCCCCCCGCATCTGTCTCAAACCGGGTTCTGGGAACACGCTATCATTCGATGCGCCTCAAATCAATTTCAAGCTTATATTAACCTTCCTATACCCGCGCCAAGTGTTTTAACACCTATACCCGCGCATGGTGTGACAGACCGTAACTTTGGCTCCTATTACCTGGTTGTTTTTCTATAAAACTGTATATGTTAATTTTATTTTACAGGGACTATAGGATGGAATAAAACAAAAAATATCAATTATTAGCATGAACTACTTATTACTTTAATGACTATGAGTCTTTCCACAACAGCCTAAAAAAGTCTCATTTTTTCTTATAGCCTAGGAAAAACAAACATAAAACTTTTTATTTTTAAAACAAACATAAAATAACTTTTAAATCTTAAAAATCACATATCTTGAGACCATTCTAACATATATTTAGTTAAATATTAAAGTTTGCAAAGCAGTCAGAACACACCATAACAGCATGCTCTAAACAAAAATATTTGGCACAAGCAGCTCAGTTGTACCGCGTCTTTCTATTTTTCTTTGATGCACAATATCCACAGCGACCAATTTTATTGTTGTCAGATGCAGCTGCAGGTTCAGGGCCATCTAATTTGCATATTTCAATGAGTCTTAACCTCAGGGTCCTTGGCAGAGAAAGAGTGAGAGCTCGTCGCCTGAGGTGAAGATTCAGCAAGCCGTAAGACAGTGTTTCCAAAAACGTTTATTCATTAGATATAAAACAAACGAATTTATTCCTGCCACGTTCATCAAACTGTAGAATATTACCATAGGCCACCTATTTGTGCCTCGAGCGACATTGTACGTCTCACACATTTTGTCGACCGTGTCAACTCCGCCTTTAGTCGCATTATAGTCCATGATGATTTCTGGTTTACCTGTCTCTTCATCAATATTTTTATCATCGTGCATGCTGGACAAAAGTAAGACATTCTTGCCTTTTTTAGGTATATAGGTGTTTCGAATACATTCACTCAGACGCAAAACTAGTTCTAAAGCCGAGTTATCAATTTTATAGGGGCCTTCAGGTTGTTTTCCTACATACACTTCCATGTTTGCTGTATAAAACATCTTAGCGTCTGTCAAAGCGTAAATTTTAATTCCATATTTGTTTGGCTTTGATGGGATATATTGCCTGAAAGCACAGCGACCTCTAAAAGCTTCCAACTTTTCGTCTATTGTAACAAACTGTGACAAGCTGTAATATTTTTTGAAAGATTCTACAATCTCTTCAAATAACTCTCTGATCGGAGCAAGCTTATCCACTGCTGCGCGTTCTGCACGAGTATCTTTGTTATCAAACCGGAGACACCGTAGTAATAAATAGAATCTGTTCCAACTCATAGCTAGCCGAAATATTTCCGGGGAAGACCCGTCTGTTTTGAACAAGTCTTTGGCATTTAATCGACTATTTCTTCTTACTCCTGCAAAGAGTAAGAGACCCAACAACGCTTCAATTTCTATTGAATCGGTCTCTACGCAGTCCCTTTCTCGTGAAAAATTCGTTTTTAGGCGGTTTATTTCTCTATTCGTGCACTCAACAATCCGAATAGAAACATTTTCCGAAAAAAATAACCTCCATATTTCTAGCGGCTCTTTCTTGTTTCTAGCTTCACCCCTAGGACCTGGAAGTTGTGTCACGAGATTTCTTGTACGGCGCCTAACCTGGCTTGACCCAGGACTCTTATTCCAACGCATACGCCCGTCTTTTCCGATGTAATAATCTCTGCTACTTTCACAATTTTATGACCCTGATTGAGAATCATCCTCGTGGTCCGTCGACTGAATTTCATCTTCAGAATCACGTGTTTCTTCTTGGGGTGAACTATAATCTTCAACTTCGCTATCAAATTCATCATCGTAATTAGAATCTGAACCTTCTTCTTCCAACAGCAATCGAATACGTTCATCATTTATTTTTGAATAGCTTATAACCTAAAAATTTCATAAATTGATGTAGTAGTTGTAAACAATAAAATGCAGTTCAAATCTATACATAAAAACAAATATATAAAATATAAATTTTCATAAACAAAAACATATGACTTACGTAAAAAGTTGATCGTATACCCGCGTCGGTGTCACAGACCGATCAGTCCGTAGCAGACCTACACGTCCTGCTCGCACGGCTGTGTGCTGCGTACTATCCTGAAGCTAGCCCCAAATCATGCAGCTAGCAGAACGCGCGAAATCTCAAAGTTCTTGGAAAAAAAAATATTGACGAAAAACTGTATCGTCGGTCTCACAGACATGTGCGCGGCTATAGGAAGGTTAAATGTTATTTGTGTAAATAAAATTATAAATACATGTATATATTTTTGTATTTATATAATATATGTATATATACCAGGTTTTGTATAGTAATATAATCATGTATATTATATATATATATATATATATATATAAATAGTCTAATTACTTTAAAAGATTTTTTTTTCTCATTCCTTATTTTTATTTTATTTTATTTTTTTCAAATATTTTTTGTACCAACAGTAAGTTGCTACCTTCCGTTGGAAAAAAAAAAGAAATGGATGTCGCTGAAAACCAGTTTTGGAGCGAAAACTCCTATCATAACTGAGGGACATTCCTTTTCGGGGACATTGCACCATTATATAAGCACCAGATAGATAAGCATTTTATTTTCATTACCTAATGTTTTTTTTTATTTTTCATGTTTTATTATAGTTTTTTATCTTTCTTTTCATCATTTTAGGTATATTGTTTTTTTTTTAATGATTGTATGTTGTTTTTTTTTTCTCTTTTAAGATTTGTTAAGATTACTTTATTTTTTTTTCTTATGCTTTTTTGTCTATTTCTTTAATTTGTATACGTGTATATGTTCCCGAATAAAACTTATTCTATTCTATTTTATTCTAAAAAAAAATCTATACTGTTGCAAAAAAACTTTTTTAAGTCTGATTCTATACGGACACGATAGATAGGTGTGTCAGTGCTACGCCGACCAAATATTTTCCCCCCCCTCGTCCACACAAAACGCCAGCCTGTCTTGTTGCCTTCCTCTTTCGCCCTAAATAAAAGATAACGATTGTAATGTAATATCGTCGCGGCTCGCCATCAATGACGCAGGACGTATCAACACTTCGCCTCACGCGCGCTGCTCGTAGCAGGTCGTCGCGCAGTGAGCGGCGCGTCATCCGCACCACGATGTGACGCGGTCGCATTCGCTCGCCGTCGGCCGCCATGGAACGTCGAGGACCCGTACGCTCTGCGCTCACGATGTCGCGTTCGGTGAGATCGATGCCTACTTTTCTGGCACATAACAGCACGATGCTGTTTACATTCTCTCCAGGCTTTTCCATGATGCCAGCTAACTCGAAGTCTGTTGCTAAATGCTCCTGCTCCCTATCATTCATGTGCATACGCAAGCGCGATATTTCCGCTTTGGTACTTTCCTCAATTCGGCTTTGATTGTTTATGTCATCTTTTTCTAAGGCTGTAATTCTATTTTCCACGGTAGTAAGGCGACTGTTGAAATCCGACATAGTCGTGTTAAGCCGAGAGACCTCTTCCCGAAAAAAGGACACTTTCCGGGAAACAAGATGCCATTCTTAATAATCGCATCTCCTGCAACAGTGCTGCCGTCGTGTCCTCGCCTACGTTGGCATCAGCAAAAGTGTCATCCACGACATCCTCGGGATGGGGGGAAGGAGCCAGAACGGGAGTACATAATTTGGGACTCACTTTGTAATCAAGGCACATCCACTTCCCGTTAATTCTAGTGTCTGGGCTGATATTAAGGCAGCCTCTGTGATAGCGGGAAGCACATTTTAAGCATTTAATGCCATCTGTTGTGGCAAGGCATTTACCACAATGCTTGCACTTATTTCCCATAATTGATATATGATACTATGCAGTGTTACAGATAGATACTAGATGGCGTTGTAAATTATTTTGTTAACTGTTGTTAATAGTTAATTCGTTTAATTAACATAAAAGATATAGAATAGTTACTAAGTTTTGACACACACTATTTCAATCACTGGTAGAGATTTAGAATAAAATTTTAATTTTAATTTTTTTTTGTCACTTTAAAGTTACGTGGGTATATTGTAACACTCAGCTTGAATTATTTTAGTATTAAAGATGTTAATAAATGTAATTGGTTTCTTTCTATATTGGTTTCACTATAGTTTTTACACGTTAAATTGTCACACTCACAAATAGTCACTATAATAAAACTGTTTAATTGTTCTATGTATTTTATTTTTATTTTAAACTATTGGAACAACAGAATCAGCTGTCACTACAACGACGTGACGTGACGTATACCCAATACGTGGTAATCACATTTAGGGAACAAATGCTACCATACTTCCCTTTCTGGTGAAATATACAAACTCCCCACAATGCAATGCCTGAACTGTTGCCGTCTGGTCACATTAAAACTCAGTGTCGATCTCAACCTAGGTGTTTTAAGTGTCTCAAATCCCACACGGGTGAGTCTTGTTATATAAGTAAGGATAACGCCACATTGCTCTGGTAACCATTTCACAACATATAAGGACTGTCCTGAGCTTTTTTGCCAACAATCGATCAAAATTGTTATGTTTCAGAACAACAAAGTAGCTCACGACCACGACCGGGATGCAGTAGCGAAAGGCTGATTACCGTATCGCCATCTAACGAACTTGAACCTGTACAGAAAGAAGCCCAACCAATCGACGACCAGGAAGCTGGACCGTCGGGATTCTGCACTGGACCATCGACTCAACCAGCAGATGCTGACCGTTCCTCCCAAATTGACTACTAAACTTTGGCTGTGTGATCAAACCATAAATATTTAAAAGTGGCTGAGTTATCTGGCTTACTATATTTCAAAAGATGTATTTGGCTTGCGGATCCGACCCATAACAAAATGTTGGTGACGATGTGGAGGCGTCACACAACCAATTGATAAAATATTTAAAACAAAAGAACAACCCTACTGTTGGGCAAATATTAATAGTAATATTTAAAACAAAAGAACAACCGTACTGCTGGGCAAATTTTAATAAAATGAATGTTATGTGTGTTCGAGTGATGCCCCAAAGCCATATCAAAAAGATGTTATGCTTCGTTTCGGCGACCCATAACCAAAATTTAAATTCTGGTATTGTAATAATCAAGCTCATTTCAAGTGTGCTGGTTGTTATAATGTTGGAATATTGAGCCGATAACTCATGCATTTATAATTTGAAAAACGAATGAATTAATATTGCATTACAAGTTACTAAATTATGAATTAAACATTAATCAATGATAAACACCTAGGTTTACTGTGGAAGTACCTAGCCAAATCAAAATAAAATTGTTTCATTACGGATACACGGCGCAGAGCACGCACCGCACATCAGTATGGCCGTATCGCCGCGGATATACCAAAGCGTAACACATTAGTTCGTAAGTCTTAATTATCTTATTGTGATGGCTCTCAAGGAGCCAACGGTCATGATATTTTTAAAAAATCCATTCCTAATGAAAATCCGACGTATCATATATAGAAGCATCCTCTCGGCTCCCTCCTGTACGTAGATGCAGAGATTGCAAAAAAGATGTTTACCCCACCCACATATTCTTCAGTTATCCTTAGTCAACCTATCCCTACAACTAACAGGTCCTATAAAAAGACTGTTATCAGTACTCCTCGCCCAAGATTACCTCTTAGGAAAGGGTATGGTATTATAACGATCAATCGATCGTTAGTAATTGTCCCTCTACTGCTCCTAATGGTTGTGCTATCAACCAAAACACTCCTAACCCTCTTAATAATAATCCCAAATTCTTAGAAATGCTAACTAAAATACTTCTTAGTATTATCTCAACATACATCCCCTTACCGACCAACGTTGCTCAAGACTTATGTCAACTATTCTCCATCCTTCACTGTGGCCCCAATAAGCTTTCTTCAATGGAACTGCAAGAGCGTCCGGTCTAACAAACATGAACTCCTCTCACTGATAAACCTCCATAAACCTACAATTATTGCTATCACTGAAACATGGTTGATCCCTGGATCCCGATTCCGGGTCCCAGGCTTGTCCTGTTTGAGGGATGACAGAAGTGATGGTTATGCTGGCAGTGCCAATTTTATACGGCACTCCCTTACTTTCTCCCAAATTCCTTCATCCCTTCCTAGCCGGCATATTAATGCTGTTGCCGTTAGAGCTCTTAACACCTCTTTTCTTTTTCCCTGTATATTCCTCATCCTAACCCAGCTTTAATTCTTGATATATCTTCCATCTAAACTATCGTCAAATAGGGAGAAATAAATAGACGTGCTTTCTTGACTACCGCTATATTTTCAGTGACATCGTAACTACACAAAATGTCTTTTACATATATCTTTGACAAGTTATATCGAATTACCCACTTTACTACAATTCCCTCTCTTCCTAGTCCTATCCTGGTTATGGGAGATTTTAACGCCCACCTCACCTCCACTAGTAGTGCAAAAACTCTAGTAGAGCAAATGCTCTCTTGTTGTTGGACATATTTGATGATGCAAACCTCTTCATCCTCAATAATGCTTCACCAACACGTAGAGTATACCCTAACTAAAACCTAAAATCCGCTGAAGACTTATCCCTAACCTCTCCAGTCCTTGCTTCTCAAATATCCTGGAATATCCTATCATCCTCTTATGGTAGTGACCACTTTCCTATCCTCCTCTCTTTAAATCACCGTATCAATCTATTCATATTCCATCCATTCTACATATCAATCCAAATCCCCTATTAAAATATAAATTAAAAAATGATAACTGGTCTGCATATGCTGAGTCTGTTGATTCCATGATAGACACCCCGTTTGTTTTACAAGACTTTGGAAACGTAATTCTTTGCTATGATCATTTACTTAATAGCATTTTAAATGCAGCTGATCTCCATTTTCCTAAAAAACACATCTCAAAAAATCATTTGCTTTTCAACCCCCTGGTGGGATGAGGAATGAAAACGATTATCTGAACAGAGACTAGAGACTGAAGTATCATACACATTGTGTATGTCTATGGATAATTTTTGTAAGTATCAGAAAATCGACGCCAAATTTAAACAACTATTTTCTAAAAAGAAAAAGGTTAGTTGGATAAATTTTTGTGAATCCCCGAGTCCTCGTTTCTCTTCCTCTATAATCTGGTCCCAACTTAAAAAAAAACGCCGCTGCCTTAATTCTGTCAATCCTTTCTCGAATGCTCCTTCTGCATTAGCATTAGCATTAGCAGCCTGTAAATTTTCCCACTGCTGGGCTAAAGGCCTCCTCTCCCTTTGAGGAGAAGGTTTGGAGCATATTCCACCACGCTGCTCCAATGCGGGTTGGCGGAATACACATGTGGCAGAATTTCGTTGAAATTAGACACATGCAGGTTTCCTCACGATGTTTTCCTTCACCGCCGAGCACGAGATGAATTATAAACACAATATAAGCACATGAAAATTCAGTGGTGCCTGCCTGGGTTTGAACCCGAAATCATCGGTTAAGATGCACGCGTTCTAACCACTGGGCCATCTCGGCTCTTTCTGAGTGGTTTAACAATTTCGCTGATAAGCTTCGTGGGCTGCCGCCAAGTGTGGCACTACAAGTCAGCAGATTGGGATGGTATGCGGTCCTTCTTTGCATCCTACCCATTGGGGCAGGTTTGTTTCTCGCCGCATGATCCGAGCGTTGTTGCTGACTCTGTCGCCGATGTGGCACTTCAGGGTATGGAACTGTTCATTCCGTATTCTGCGGTCCCCATCGGTGGAAAGTCCCAGCCCTGGTTTGGACGTTTCTGCAAAACGGCTTCACGCTGAAAATGGGAATGTTACAAGACTGGGCTAACGCATCGGCGTCTCGTGATCGAAATACCAGCGCATTTATAAAGGAATATAACTCTGCCTCTAGGTCCTTCAAACGTGATTGCTAAGGCGAAGACGAAGTACATTGGCAGAATTGGCGAGAGACTGGTGAGCCTACCTTCAAGAACACGTGCGTTCTGGTCTCTCGCTAAGGCTGTCTTAGGGAATTTCTGTCAGCCCTCTTTTTCATCTTTGCACAGGGACGGTGAGTCATTGGCCCATACCGCGAAGGAGAAGGCTGATCTTTTAGGCTCTCTCTTTGCGGCGTACTCGACTCTGGATGACCGAGGAAAGTCACCACCAACGACCCCGCGGTGTGATACCACGATGCCGGAGGTTAAACTCTGTGTTGAAAATGGTTCTGTAAGTTTCATACGATACTTGATTTTGTGACTCATATGCATCTAAGTATAATATGGATAAAAATGCCTTATAGCAAACAGGTGCTTCCTTTGTGTCATCATTTTCTATCACCCTTGCTTTGAAGTAAAATAGGTTTGTTGGAAATTAGCATTCATTTCATCTGTCTTTCTACTTCGCCTTCTTTTCATAGAACACACATTCATCGAGCCACGTAAGTATAAATTTTGATCATCAGTGCTCTTCATGCTGTTGAAGTCTTTAAGTAATTTTCCACGTTCCTCTAATAATATTCTATCAATACATTTTAATCTTTTACATCTACAATCATCTCCCAACTCGCGCGTAACAACTCTAATTTTTTTCATCACTTCCCGCATTCTTTCTGTTTTCTTTCGTTTATTTGTTTTATGCACAAAGCTCTTATTATTTTCTTCGTCACTGTCACTCATTTTTCTAACGATAAACCAAAAAAAAAACAACTATCTCTTCGAAATCATACACAGGCGCTCCCAAATAAATGCTAGACATAACCTCAAAGTTGACATAAGTATTTTGACAGCTTGGACATTCCTTGTTACGTTTCGTTACACTATGGACCTTCCTTGTTTTGTTCCTGTATGCATTTTTGAGATATAGATAATAATAATGTGACTACAAGCGTCAGTGATAAGCTGATCGCGCGCACGCGCGGTCACTAGTGATTGCAATGACCTCTAATATTGTTAAATGTGCTACTTGGTGGTAGGGCTTTGTGCAAGCCCGTCTGGGTAGGTACCACCCACTCATCAGATATTCTACCGCCAAATAACAGTACACTGTATTGTAGTGTTCCGGCTAGAAGGGTGAGTGAGCCAGTGTAGTCACAGGCACAAGGGACATAACATCTTAGTTCCCGGGGTTGGTGGCGCATAGGTGATGTAAGGAATGGTTAATATTTCTTACAGCGCCTTTGTCTATGGGCGGTGGTGACCACTTACCATCAGGTGGCCCATAAGCTCGTCCGCCAACCAATACCATACAAATAAAAAATAAAAAAAAAATTGCAACATTGTTATAAACGAAGTGCTTGCATTTATGTACAATAAAATTGGTGTTATGGACGAAGAGACCCTTATATATATTTAAATATATTATATTTATATTTTATCAAGTAACATAAAGACTCATTTTGTTAGTAACAATAAAAACTTATTTCCTAGGTTAGTATTTTAATTATTTTTCTATGCCACTTGAAATGGCACAGCAATGGTTGACATATACACAATCCAGTCTATTAGAGATCATACCTAAGATGCTGTTGGTGCTACCCCGTAGTCTTTGTACTAAAGAGCCACATCTTTTATGCATAGTAGCAAAGAAACAGTTAACTTGCGCTGTTGCGAACATACCCGACGCACTACAGAAACGAGGCAGCCCCAGCAGCACCCTAAGTGCGTCATTGTATTGAATCCGAAGAGCGCTGTAAGATTTTTGTGAATATCTGGCCCATAGACTAGACAAATAGAAACTTGTGCAGTAAGCTCTAAACAATGTAATTTTAACACTCGTCGAGCAACGTGCAAACTTACGAGCCAGCATATTTACCCTCACAGACAGCGCCCTCCGTTCTCTTTCAATATCCGCGTCGTCCTTGAGGCCGGGTGTCAACACATGTCCAAGATATTTAAATTCGTACACTCGTTTGAGTTTATTACCGTTAAGTAAAATTTAGGGTGTAATATTTGGTGCTTTACCCCCTCCTCAAAGACCATTGTGACGCTTTTTCTTTCATTGTAGATCAGACCATAAGTGTGTGTGAAACTGGTTTTACCCACGATGATATTTTACAAGCAAAGAAATTGTTTTTTCAAGCAGTTCCATTGGATAAACTAAAGATGCGTAAGAAGACTGATAAATATAAAAAAATCTGCAAAATATTATTATTCTCCTTAAGCATGCTGGTGCAGTTAATTCGGTTCTATTGCCCGCTTTTGTGGCTAGAGAATTGCATAATTTACCTCCTATAACATACAATGTGAAATGAAGTCTGTAAAACAACAATGTTGTGGTGTTCGTAACGACAGAATTGAATTTTCTAGCACTAACCTATGTCAAAAATCTTGTCAACATGAGGGTAGTTTCGAAATTCATAACATGAACGTTAATACACAAAGAGGAAATTTTAATCCACAACGTCGTTTCGAGTTTGACAGCGGACCTATGGGATTAAATGCTACAAAATTATATTATGATAGGACCATTGATAAGTCAAAGGAATCAATGAATAATAGTTGTGTTAATTGACATAATAATTACAATCTGTCTCCCTCGCACTCACGAACTACAAGCGAAAAAATTGATATCGGTAAAAACAGCAACCTCCTCTTCACGGTTGTTAAACGAAGGAACGAAATCTCCTGTCTTTGTTGCGCACGCGCAAAGCAATAACTCAAGTGAGCGCGCGGAGGCCCTTCAAATCACTGCGGTTTCGACACAGACGCAACAAATACAAAATACTATGAGGCCTATTTCTAATGTATCGAACGTGAGCGGACCATTATATCTTTCCTGCATCGATCGGCCGATTACTGCATGTGCTACAACAGCGTCTCCACAGGTATCGCCTAATATTGTAAATGTTAGCAACAATAAAAATACCATAGCCATGTCAAGTACAGTTGGAAAGACTAAACTGTCAAATCCCATCAAAAACATAAGTATAAAAATGAGAGCCAAGTCCAATATTATGTTATATACCTTGGTTGTTGACTTCAACGACAAAAGAAGTGAGATCTAAATGGGTGCCAAGTACAATGGTCCTTCCCGAAATGTATTTATCACTACATAAAATATAACTTCTTCTTATAATTTAGGATAACATATTGTAGCCTAAGGTCTGTCTTGGCTAGTTCTTATATGTTCACAACTAAGAAGAATGGAGGACAGCTCAGTATTGCTTAGTTAGTAGTAACGTACATTAAGAGCTGCGATGGTCCAGTCACTAGAAAACATGAATCTTAACCAGATATTGCGAGTTCATATCTAGACAAGTTGAATTTTTGAATTTTTGCGTGCTTAATTTGTGTTTATAATTCATTTGTAACAGGCTTAGAACTTGCGAAGGCTATAATATAATTCGTATATGAGAACTAGCCAAGTCAGACCTTAGGCAACAATATATTATCCTGAGTTATAAGAAGAAATTATATTTTATGTAGTGATAAATACATTTCGGGAAGGACCATTGTACTTGGCACCCATTTAGATCTCACTTCTTTTGTCGTTGAAGTTGTCAGATTAAGTAAGAAATAAATAAATAATAGACAATATAGAGTCGAGATGGCCCAGTGGTTAGAATGCGTGCATCTTAACCGATGATTTCGGGTTCAAACCCAGGCAGGCCCACTGAAATTTCATGTGCTTAATTTGTGTTTATAATTCATCTCGTGCTCTGCGGTGAAGGAAAACATCGTGAGGAAACCTGCATGTGTCTAATTTCAACGAAATTCTGCCACATGTGTATTCCGCCAACCCGCATTGGAGCAGCGTGGTGGAATATGCTCCAAACCTTCTCCTCAAAGGGCCCCTCCCTTATAAATCGTAAATGTCCCACTGCTAGGCCTTTATCCTAGCAGTGGGACATTTACGGGCTGCTTATGTATGTATGTTATGTAAATAAATAATTAGACGTGTTATGATTGTGGTAGTACAGTAGCAAAAATAAATTAGATGAACAATTTGTGATATGTAACGGAAATAAGTAAAAAAAAAAAATTTTTTTTGCTGTTGTTGAGGGAATGTTATGATTGTGGTTGTACAGTAGCAAAAATAAATTAGATGAACAATTTCACATCGTTTGACTAAGCGCTCATGGCGCAGTGGTGAGATAGGGTGCTGCGCGAGCGTGAACTCCGAGTTCAAATCCCACGCTAAATGCCTTTTTTCATCTTTCTTTAGATTTTTAAAACAAAGATTCTCATTTAATTTGTTAGAAATGGGGATTCACGTATGAACATTTGAGAATATCGGACGTGTGATCCACATTCTATTATATAAAGTGGCCCAAGGGGACAGTAAAGTTATACGGGTATTCTCGCTATTAACTGATTATATTGTTGATTTTTATTTGAAGTATAATTTATACTTCAAATAAAAATCAATTATTCAAATATATATTTTTTTTTTTATATAAAAAATAATTATAAAATCAGTGTATATTGTGCGCAAAGGGGGTGAGTTATTTGTTTATTAAGCATTTAGTTAAATGTTAATTGTTTCGCAAAGTTTTATAAGTATATGCTTTTGTTTGTCGTAGCCTACGGGAACGCCCCTTAAGAGTTTCCTAAGTATGTAATCATATCCCTGAAGTAGCCGTGGAGTGGTTTTGGCAGAATTCCGTAATAAGGCAGAATAATTTCATAAGCTTGCCTACTTTTAAAAATTCTCCTGGCGTCCAAAAATAGCATTAGTACTAGCATAGTGACAAGTAATTTTAGTTTATAAATTAGGTAATTAGAAATAGTATAGCAATTAAATGTATTAGTTACATTTAATAGCATACAAAAAAAAGCCTCTCTGTTTTAATAATGCTTGCATGTTTTTTATTTTAGCCTATTGGGCGTGTAAATTGTATTCACTTTTATTATTTGGTAATTATATCTTCGTTTACCTTTTACTGCAATGACTGTAACGTTTGTGTTGGCAGCATATGTACAAGGCGTAGACTGAAAAGGTCGTAGTCTCAGCTAGGCAGCTGAGACTACGACCTTTTCACTAAATCATCAAATATCATATTGTTAACTTTTTTTTTATGGTTTTGTACCTTAATTTTGTTTTTGTTTTTTCTTGGTGAATAAAGTTACTTATTATTGTTATTGTTCATTTATCTTAAATATTTTTTTTATTTATACGATAAAACCTTAACAGACGTTACAAACAAGGCTTACACTATGTATTGTATGTTTTAATCAATTCTGTAATAATAATATTTTAATTTAAATTATTTTTGAATTGTATTGATAATAGTAGTAGTAGGCACTACTATAAATACTATGTCACATAATTTTATTATTCAGTGTTGTAATAGATACTCAATTAAACAGACTTGACTCCTGCTGCGTCTAGTTATTTCACGCTTACCAAATAAGGCACGAATACTGTAAACACAGTGGTGACCCGATATCAGCGTGAATACTTTTGAATCTTGCTTTTAAAGTAAAAGAAAAATGACTTCTCAACAAATAGCAGGAGCCAGCATAAGTGATCCACCAGAATTAGCAGTTGTTACCGTGTCATCAAGAATACCAGAATTTTGGTGCGACCAACCGCGACTTTGGTTTGTTCAATGCGAAGCCATCCTTGTACCTCAAAAGTTATCGGATGAAGCGCGATTTAACTTAGTTGTCACCAAGTTGGGTAAAGAGGTCATACAGCAGGTCAGTGACATATTGCTTAAACCGCCTGACGTTGAGAAATACGAAACCCTTTAAGAACGATTATTAAAGGTTTATGAAGAATCGGAAATTAGGCAGTTCCAAAAACTACTGAGTGAAATGGAACTTGGAGACCAAAAACCTTCTCAGCTTCTACGGCGAATGAGAGACCTAGCACGTGAAAAAATTTCGGACGAGACATTGCGTATAATGTGGCAAGGTCATCTACCTCCATCAGTTCGAGGTGTTTTAGCAGTCAGTGAAGTGAGAGATCTTGAAAAATTTAGCTATTTTTATATTTTTAGCCATTGCCGACAAGGTTATGGAAACTACACGACCCTTGCAAGTTGCCGAAGTTCAAGCCATGTCAAGCTCCAGCACCAACGCCAGCACCAGCAGTGACACCGCTTTCATTATTGCGGAATTAGCGAAATTAAGTCTAAAATTTCGTAACATCGAGAAACAAAGGAATAGACGTGATAAATACAGAGGTCATCGTTCGCGATCTCGATCGGCGTCTCGTACTCGTAATACGATGCAAAACAATCCGGAATGGTTATGTTTTTATCATTTTAGATTTCGTCACAGAGCAAGAAAATGTATAGAGCCGTGTGCTTGGAAAACGTTACAAAATAAGGAAAACTAAATGTGGTGCAATCGCAGGTGGAGATATGCGCCATAACCCCAGTCCACCGCCTTTGTATTAGAGATAACAATAGTGGCTTAAAATTTTTAATCGACACAGGAGCAAATATATCGGTTTTACCAGTAAATAGTCGAAAATTTTACTATAGTGGGTGTGAGGAGTACAAACTTTACGCCGCAAATGGCACCGAAATTAAAACGTATGGTGAAAAAACTTTAAATTTAGACTTTAGTCTACGTCGTTCATATCGTTGGACTTTTGTATTTGTGGACGTTAAGCAACCTATCTTAGGGGCTGATTTTTTGAGCCATTATAAGCTGTTAGTAGATGTAAGTAAAAGAAAACTCATTGATTCAGTGACTAGTTTACAAGCTATTGGATCCATAACTTTACAAAATTTTCTTTCTGTTAGAACAATAAATTGTAAAAAGGAATACAGTAACATTTTATGTGAATTTCCCAATGTTACCAAACCTATGTGCTTCAAGGAAACTCCATCGCATTCTGTTGTACACTACATAGAAACTTCGGGTTCAGCTGTTTACGCGCGCCCGAGACCGCTACCACCGGACAAGTACAATAAGTTTAAAGCCGAGTTTCAGAAAATGCAAGAAATGGGCATTTGTAGACCATCAAAAAGTAATTGGGCAAGTCCATTACAGGTAGTTACAAAAAAGAACGGAGAAATAAGACCCTGTGGTGATTATAGACAATTAAATGCTATAACAAAACCAGATCGATACCCAATACCCCGTATCCAGGACTGTACGTACCTTTTACATGGCAAGGTTATATTTTCGAGGATAGACATGCAAAGAGCTTACCACAATATAGGAATTAATGAACAGGTTATAGCAAAAACTGCTATAACAACACCCTTTGGACTATACGAGTTCACGAGAATGACCTTTGGGTTAAGAAATGCTGCCCAGACCTTCCAAAGATTTTTAAACAATAAAGTATTACGGGACCTAAACTTTAAATTTATCTATATTGACGACATAATTATTGCGTCATCCTCAATATCGGAACATAGACAGCACATAAGACACAATAAGTATGGTATAACCATTAATTTGGCTAAATGCGAGTTCGGAAAACCTGAGTTAAGTTTTCCGGGATTTCAGGTATCAAAAGAAGGACTGAAACCGTTAGAAGCAAGTTTAGGTTATATCGGAATTTTCGAGACCAAAAACAGTCGAAGAATTACGTCGTTTTCTCGGAATGATAAACTTTTATAGACGTCATCTTCCTAAAGCCGCCGAAATTCACGCAAAATTAAATATATTTCTACATAACGCTAAGAAAAAAGATAAAAGTTTAATTCCGTGGACAGAAGAATCTATCGAAGCGTTTGAACTGTGTAAACAAAGCATTAAAAACGCTGTTACATTGTCCTTCCCAGGACCGGACTGTCCGATAGCCCTAATGACAGATTGTTAGAATACTTGCGCAGGCGCGGTATTACAACAAAAAGAAAATAATTCACGGAGACCTTTAGGATTTTTTTCAAATAAATTAAGTGAAGCTCAACAACGTTACAGCACTTACGACAGAGAATTGTTAGCGATATTTATTAAATTATTTAAACCATTAAACACTTTCGACCTCTAATCGAGGGCAGGCCGCTAACTGTATATACAGATCATAAGCCTATAGTTTATTCATTAGCAAGTAATAAAATTAGTAAGAATGACACGCCAAGGCGAACACGACACTTGGATTTTATAATGCAGTTTTGTACTAACATAAAACATATTAGTGGAACGCAAAACATTGTTGCCGACACCCTCTCGCGAATATCAGCAATAGAGTTGCCGTCACCTATCGATTATGAGGATTTAGCTAACCTGGATGACGAATTAAAAAATCTTATGAATTTTAAAAACCTAAATTTCAAACAAATTATGTTGCCCAATTGCAACAAGTCCATATATTGCGAAGTATCTAGGAATAGAGTACGTGTATATTTGCCCGAACGATTTCGAGTATCAGCTTTCAACGCGTTACATGAAGTCAGTCACTCCGGCACGCGCGCATCGCGAAAGATGATGCAAGATCGATACTTCTGGAAAGGAATGAATAAAGATATTAATAATTGGACAAAGGCATGTCTAAAATGTCAAAAATCAAAATTCATAGACATACTATATCACCGTTTGGACATTTTGTCAATAGCGATAGATTTGAACATTTACATATGGATATAGTAAGACCCTTAACATACTGCAACGGTTATCGATATATTGTCACAATGATGGATAGAAAGACGGGTTGGCCAGAATGTTATCCTGTAAAGGACATTTCGGCCGACACCATAGCTGATGTTATTTATTTCGGATGGATTGCGAGATTTGGATGTCCGTTAAAGTTAACAACAGATCAAGGACGCCAATTTGAGTCTAATTTATTTAGACAATTAGCTAAAAGAATCGGTATTTATAAGCTTAGAACCACTGCTTATCATCCACAATCCAATGGACTCATAGAACGTTGGCATTGCTCGTTAAAAACATCTCTAATGTGTAGAGGCAATACAAATCAGTGGGTTTCCGAATTACCATCTGTATTACTAGGCCAACGAGTGAGTTTGAGAGACGATACGCAAATAAGTGCAGCCGAAATGGTTTATGGAGAAGCCATAAGATTACCTGGAGATTTCTTTCAGCCAATACAGCAGGAAACCTCAGACAACGAAACTTTTCTTTAATCACTCAGAAGAAAAATAGCGAATATTGCATCTGTTCCGAAAAAAAAAATCCATCAAGGCAAAATATTCGTTCATCCAGAACTTAAAGATTGTACACACGTATTCGTGCGCTGTGATAAAGTTTCAAAACATTTAACACATCCATATTCCGGTCCGTTTAAAGTAATAAGTAAAGAAGAGAAATATTTTAAAATTACGCAGGGAGATACAGAGACAGTAGTTAGTATAGATCGCTTAAAACCTGCGTTCGCACTTTTAGCAAATAAACACGAGAACCATCCAAATAGGGCAAGCGAAACTATAAACAACAATCTTAAAGTATCGAGATTCGGTCGCGTTATTAAACCAACAGTTCGCTTCGCCTTGTGACTACATCTTTTTAAAAAATAAAGCATCTCTACAATATATAATAATGGGGAAAATACAAAGTAAAAATACAGAAGAGCACATCATCATAGCTCAAAATGGGGCAGGAAATAGTGCCGCCTCTTCCGCAGTAGCAACAAAAGAATCAAATCAAGCTTCACTGATTGGATATGAAATATATCTACTCTTTATCATCACATGTATCCTGGCAGGAATAGCGTACATGATGTGGAGGAAGTGCAAAGAAAATTACGCGCACTATATGAGAAGAGAGCTACAGGATGTAGGACTGGCGACTATAACAGTTCGTCGAGGGGAACAAAGCTTAAACAGCAGTTCACCTCCTCGACAAGTGATTGTGTGAAGTGAAGTGATAAGTAAAATATTATTGAGTGTATTTTAAAAACTTTTGTGATTTTTTATTTTTTTGTTTAGATTTTACGTTACTTTATACATATATTATATTATATTTTTATTATTGCATTGTAAAACAATATTTTAATTACAGTCAAGTATTAAATTACAAAAAAAACAATTCCTTCCCACTTTTCTTCTTATTATTCTAAGTCCTTCACTGTTGAAGCTTCTCGAATTTGGAACTCACTACCCTTAGCTATTAGACGCGCACAGTCGTTAGCCGTTTTTAAAAGAATGGTTAAGGACTTTTACTTGTTGCATTAAGCAGTAGTTTTGTCGTTGATAATTTTTTTGTTCTGTTATATCTCCTTTTATATATATATATTTTTTTTTTATGTATTTATTTATGTAAATATTTATTATAGTATATATTTATATTATATATATTTATTGTTATCTGTGTATTGTGTAATATTATATTAGGTAAGTATTATATTATGACTTAAATTACTGTACCCTTCCCATATATGTAAATATTATGATCCTCTGCCCAAAGGTTGCCTGGAAGAGATCGCTGCTGAGCGATAAGGCCGCCTGTTGCACCTCATGCAACTTCGTGTAGCAATAATGTAATTTTTAGTTTTAAGTTTGGGTGCAATAAAGGATAAATAAATAAAATAAATAAATAATGTAAACTTATATCTGACTAATTTTTTTGTGTGATAAATAACATTAATTTATTTTGTCATAAAATAATTTTAAATTGTATTGTGTATACAATTATTTAAATTAAAGGGGGATGTACTGTGCCTACTATAAATACTATGTCACATAATTTTATTATTCAGTGTTGTAATAGATACTCAATTAAACAGACTTGACTCCTGCTGCGTCTAGTTATTTCACGCTTACCAAATAAGGTACTATACCGTAAACACAATAACATTGATATTAAATAAGAGGGTACTTTGAATTTTCTGTACAATATTGTGAGTCACGTGATTCGTAGTGAGGCTTATACAGGATGACTGGTTAATTACTATCAATATTTAAGGAGAATACTCGGTACATGATTCTCATTCGAATTATGTAAAAAAAATAGGTACTTAATTTTTGACCAAATTTCCGTATAAATAAATAAAGTGTGGACACGTTCCCAGCCTTGCCGGCGGCGCGTGCGGCGGCGTGCTGATACAACACCACGCCGCCGCACGCGTGTGTCGCTACCCCCAACCCCCGCCCCGTGGCTAATTAGTCGGGCGAGCGCCGCCGTAAGGTCTGTACGTCCGTCTTCCCGCGCGCGCGCCTAGCGATCGATCTTACGCGTATACCTAATCTGTCGTGTGTGCGTGTGACCCGTTATTACTTATTAGTAATTAAGTATGGCTTATCAATACACAAATGCAGAATACTTGGACATGGTTCGTGCGTATGCGCGTGCAAATGATAGCTTGCCGGGCGCAATCAATTTGTACCGGGAGATGTTCCCCAATTGTCGAGTACCTACGACCAGCGTCATCTTAAACGCTAATCAAAGATTACGAGACTTCGGACAGTTCCGTGTTCCAACACATGCCCAAAGACGAGGTGGAGCAGCATACCCTGTCTTCCTACAAGAAGACATTCTCGAGTATTTTGAGAACAACCCAGTAGCAAGTACTCGAAAGGCTGCTAGAAGATTTGGTGTATCTCAGTGGACTGTGTGGAATCTACTTCACAAAGAAGGGCTACACCCTTATCATTTTCGACCTATTCAAGAACTCAGTGCCAACGATCATGAGCCACGAGTAAATTTTTGTCGGTGGTTTTTGCAAAACACTGACAAAAACATATTGTTCACGGACGAAGCTACGTTTACTAAGTTAGGTATTTTTAACGTACACAATGAACATTGGTGGAGTCATTCCAATCCATACGTTACGCGACAGGACGCTTATCATCACAGGTTTAGTGTTAACGTGTGGGCTGGTGTTTTAAATAACTGTTTGTTAGGACTGTGCGTAAACGTGCCGAACTGTGTATCACACGAGAAGGAGCTCACTTTGAATATTTGTTAAGGTTAGTGTAGTTATGTAGGTAAATAGGTAGTTTAATGATTGACAATTGTTGTAAATAAGTATGATTCCATTTTTAAATACGCCGGAAATACCAAGATAGGTATCTTATTATAGAAACAGTTCATATTATTTTTTGTGTCAAGTTCACACCATTTACCTAGTCAATAAATTGGTTGCTTAAACGAATGAAATATCTTGGTATTTTTGCCTGTCCTAAGCCAGGATTAAAGTATGAAGGGAATTGGATCATTTTTGTTTATCTAAGGTAGCCTACTACCCTGTTAACACGCGGCGGCGCGCGGCGTTTGGATGTAGGTAAACTACCGCGCGATAACTAAATGTACCTACCTACATAACTGTTTTGTGTCGATAACGCAGCTAGGGTGTTCACACGATGCGTAATTAATTACATAACTTTTGGTTAACTTTACTTAGAAGTTTATTAATATTTATGTTATATTAATTTTTATTTTGTCATATATGACCGTCAAATATCACGTCCTCAAGTATCGATAGTAATTCACCAGTCACCCTGTATGTATATATATATATATATATATATATATATATATATATATATATATATATCACTTATACAGGTATAAGTGATGGAAGCTCTGTTCAGAACACTTTTCAGTTGGGACTACGACTTTTTACTATTCACTTTGATCCTGGACCAGCAAGGTGCTAATATTTAACGTACGATATAATTTTGTGATATAGTATAATTGTTATTGCTTGTTAAATTATTGATGAATATGTTAAGAAATAATCGCAAGACCTCCCGAACATCGAGCGCTACCAAGAATTACCATACCGTGAGAAATAATCACACCATGCATTCCTTGAAGCTACCACCTGTTGCCAGCGTCGCTGCTTTGTTTCGCAAGACCTCCCGAACATCGAGCGCTACCAAGAATTACCATACCGTGGGGACCATTCAGTGATTCACCGATTTCGTTATAAATATGTAATTCAGACTACAGATCTTTACTTTTTGTTCTGACATCGAACAGACTGTCACGTATTATAAATTAGAAATAATTAATTGTTAAATTTTATTACTTAAATAAACGTATAAGTTAAATTCGTTCGGTTTCATTCTGCATCCTCAACGGCAGCCCTACGTAATTGGCGCAGTCGGTAGGATGCTCGCGGAACGTTTCGCGTAGAAGATTTCCGTAATCGCGTGAAGCCTCGCCGTAGCTTGTCTAGCTGCTGCATCCAGAGCATCCGAATCTACGAGTAGTGCTGCACGAGAGGTATCCAGACATCGATAACGCAGAGAGACCGAAACATGTTCATGTGAGTACACTAGATTCTTTTTAGTGGTTGCTCAATCCTTTTTTTTTTTTTTTTTCTCGCTGGAAAAACGCGTTACGCGCTTCCCCCACGTGATGGAAGGTGGGGGGGTGTGTGGGACTCCCCGGAGCCCTGGACGCCGAGTGCGCCCAGGTACGCCGGGTTTACCCACTAAAAAACCAGCGGTACCCTCTCCGTCTTTCGGCGGGCGCCACGGGATCGCTTGCGCATGCTACCGTGACGATGGTTGCTCAATCCTAGCCTAACTAACCTGTGTTAATAAAATTTGCCAAGATTTTTCATTTAAGAAAATCGAAGGAACCTAGGATAGTTATTAGTAGTAGACAAACTTTCGTAGATAATAGAAGAGATATTAGTTTAAGTAGTATAGAAGAACAAACGGAAATGTCTGAGTTAGACACCATTTATAAAGCCTTAAGGTTGGTACCCGAGTTCGACGGGAACCCAAATGTACTTACTAGATTTTTAAAATTATGTGACCAATTGGTAGGACAGTTTTGTAGTGATAGTAGTAGTGAATTAAGTAGGTGTGCTCTTCTCAAGGGAATTCTTAACAAAGTAACAGGCTCTGCTGCTCGCTTAATTAATTCTAATGGGATTCCATCCGACTGGCAAGGCATTCGAACTGCTTTAGTGAACAACTTCGCGGACCAACGAGATGAGACCGCTCTATATAACGATTTAGCTATTTTATCGCAAGGTTCTAGCACCGCGCAGGAGTATTATGAGCGTTGCCAGAATCTATACAGTACTATAATGACCTATGTAAGCCTGCATGATACCCTTGAGACCACCATTAATGCTAAACGAGATCTTTATCGTAAATTAACGCTTCAAGCGTATTTGCGAGGTTTGAACGATCCCTTAGGATCGCGCATACGTTGCATGCGCCCTGAAATCATCGAAAAGGCATTAGAATTCGTACACGAGGAGATGAATACTATGTACCTACAAAATCGGAACCAAAGATTACCTGACAAAAAATCTATAAATTCTATATCCGTACCAAATCATTTCGTAAGTGCCTATAAAATGCCTAACCAACAGTTTTCAATGCCCGCGCCTAAACCTTTTAACTTTAATATACCTGGCCCTTCACGCCCTCATTTCGTTCCACCATCTGCACCGCAATGGAGACAGAATCTGTATCAACCCCGCCAATTCGGTCCAACACGTACGCAACAAATTTTTAGATCATCACCGCCAAATTATAACCCTCAACAAAATAACTTTCAAATAGGTTCACGTCTTAACCACCAAGCTGTTAACCAACCACGTCCTATGAGTGGTGTGAGCCATTATATTACAAGACCATTGCCGCCTACACAACCAGCGATTACAGGACATAACTGGGCAAAATCCGGGAACCCACCCCCTATGAACTACTTTAAATCTAAAGAAGTAAATTACAATAGTTTCATTGACAATTCTATATACGATGAATATGCCGATTATTACGATATTAGCGAGTACGTAGAATACCAGCAACCGTATGAATATTCCGTACAGGAACCTTTAGAAAATTATACAGAAACACCCCAAGTGGAAGCCGATAGCGTTAAAACAAACGAGCAGGATTTTTCGAACCGGAAGTCCGACACCTTAAGATAGAAATTAATCTTCAAACCCAACGTCAGCTTCTGTACATTCAAATCGCATCACCTCCTATGAAACTATTAATAGATACAGGAGCAAATCAATCTTTTATGTGTCCCGAGGTAGTGGAAAGATACTATAGTAACTTACAAGTAAATTACGATCCTTTTGAAGTTAAGAATATTCACGCCACCTCTAGAAATTACTATTCAATTACGTTACCTAGCTTTAAAGAATTTAATGATTCGGATAATAGGACATTTTACATTTATAAGTTCCATGATTATTTCGATGGGCTTATTGGTACAGACCTATTAGATAAGTGGGAGGCTGTAATAGATTATAAGAACAAATTGCTAAAAACTAAAACCGCTTCAAATCCTATTAAGGTATATGATTCCCGCAACGCGAATTTGTATGAGGACATTATATCAGCGAATACTTCGAAATTACTTAGGATTCCGATAAATATTCATGACGGACATGCATTTATAGAAGAACAAACCGTTTCAAATTGCATTATTGGCGAATGCTTAACTACCGTTTCGAATAATAGGAGAATAGTTGAAGTAACCAATCCAAGTCGAAGCGACGTCATATTCTCTATGGACCGAGCAATCTCAGCAGAAATGTATAACGTACAGTGTACACCTGCCAATAAACAGCAAGATCGCATAAAAGAAGTGATTTCGCGTCTACGCACTGATCACTTAAACACCGAAGAACGTACGAACTTAGAGCTGCTTTGTGCGCAGTATGCCGATGTTTTCTACTTAGAAGGAGAGCCTTTAACTTTCACGAACAAAATAAAGCACTTGATTAAAACAACTGATGAGGTTCCGGTTTACACAAAAAGTTATCGGTATCCCTATGTCCACAGACAGGAAGTACAAGAACAGATAGGTAAGATGCTAGAACAGGGAATCATTAAGCCGTCGAATTCAGCGTGGAGCTCCCCAATTTGGGTTGTAGCTAAGAAAGCAGACGCGTCAGGGAAAGCTAAATGGCGTATAGTAGTTGACTTCCGAAAGCTCAATGAAAAGACCGTAGACGACAAGTATCCCATTCCTAATATAGCCGACGTATTAGATAAATTAGGTAATTGCCAATATTTCACAACCTTAGACCTTGCTAGTGGCTTCTATCAAGTAGAAATGAACCCCCAAGATATACCTAAAACAGCTTTTAATGTTGAACATGGCCATTTTGAATTCTTACGCATGCCTATGGGCCTTAAAAATAGTCCATCCACTTTTCAGAGAGTCATGGACAATGTGTTGAGAGAGCTACAGAATACTATTTGTCTAGTGTACCTAGATGATATAATAGTATTTAGTACATCCCTTCAGGAGAACATAATTATCCTAGAAAAAGTATTTAAGAAATTACGTGAGTCCAATTTTAAAATACAGATGGACAAATCAGAATTCCTAAAACTAGAAACGGCGTACCTTGGGCATGTTATTAGCAAGGATGGTATAAAACCTAACCCTGACAAAATATCGGCAATTAAAAATGACCCCTTACCTAATACCCGTTCAGAAATAAAACGCTTTCTAGGATTACTTGGTTATTATAGAAAATTCATACCAGACTTTGCTAAAATAACCAAGCCTCTGACCCAATGCTTGAAGAAAGGTGCCCGAATTGTCCAAGATCAAAATTATATCCAATGCTTTGAAAAGTGTAAAACTCTACTTGTTAATGATCCGATCCTTCAATATCCGGACTTTTCAAAGGAATTTATACTCACAACAGATGCTTCGAATTTAGCAATTGGAGCCGTTCTTTCTCAAGGCCCCATTGGATCAGATAAACCAATAGCATACGCATCGAGAACGCTTAATTCAAGTGAAATAAACTACAGTACGATAGAAAAGGAATTACTCGCCATTGTGTGGGCAACGAAGTACTTTCGACCCTATCTTTCAAAACTACTAAATTACAGACTAATTAATTTTCTAGAACACAACAAAATTTTATCTACCTCACAGTTTGGTTTTAGGTCTGGGAAAAGTACTGAAGACGCAGTCATCAAATTAACGAATTATGTTACTTCTCAGGTAGATAGAAAGCAAAAGTGTTTAGTTATATTCCTTGACCTAGCCAAGGCGTTTGATACCGTCTCAATTCCCATTCTTGTGAACAAGTTGGAATGCCTCGGTATTCGTGGCAAACCGCTCCTGTTATTTAAGGACTTTTTGGTTAATCGTTCACAACAAGTAAAAATTGGTGATCACGTCAGTTCTCAGGCACCTGTCATTTGTGGCGTCCCTCAGGGCAGTATTCTTGGCCCAACTCTCTTTTTGATCTATATTAATGACCTATGTGAACAAATTTTAAGAAATGGTAAAATTTTTGAGATAGCTAAATGTACGACCGTCAAATATCTAGGAGTTATTTTGGACGAAAAACTTAGCTGGCGCTCTCATATAGACATCACAACTACGCGCACCAGAAAACTTATTTGGGTTTTCAAGAAGTTGAGGCACGTTGCTGATTTAGATCTTCTGCGCACAATATATTACGCACTAGTTCAGTCAGTCATTGGATATTGTATAAAAGCTTGGGGTGGTGCTTGTAAAACCTTTATATTACACTTGGAAAGAGCGCATAGATCTATCTTAAAAGTCATGACCTCTAGCCCATACAGATTTTCTACAACTAAGTTGTATGAAAAATGTCAACTCCTAACGGTTAGGCAACTATATGTCTATCAATTAGTTATCCAACAACATAGAATAACCCCCTATCATGCCGACGAATACAGTAAACAACGTGTCATTAAAAACGTATGTCCACCTGTTATATGTCGAACAGCTTCAGCCAAACGACAACATGATTTTAAAGCAGTTTATTTGTATAACAAAATAAATAAAATAAAAAATATCCATCCCTTATGTAAACGTGAAGCTAAAGTATATATTAAAAATTGGCTACTAGGACTACATTATGAACAAACTGAGCTGTTGTTGCTATAATATTTTGTGAAACAAATTACACATACACCCACACACACACACACGCGCACACACACACACACACACACACACACACACACACACACATATACACACACACACACACACACACACACACACATATACACACACATACACACTACTATAGTGTACAGTAAGAAATAGTTATTTATTTTTATTTACATAGAACGATATGATACTAAAATATGAGAGAGGACACTGATTTCTGTAATACACGTCTTTGAGCCTAGCTCAGAAATCAGGGACTTCATTATACTTTGTAACTTTTTATGAGAATAAAGATTATTTATTATTATTATTATTATCTTTTTGGTAGAAAGTTTAAAATTATGACAGACCATCGGCCTTTGCAATGGGTAATGAACATGAAAGAGCCCAATTCGCGCTTAACACGTTTGAGACTACGCCTAAGTGAATATGATTACACAGTCATTTATAAACCAGGGAAAATTAATTCCAACGCCGACGCCCTATCACGAATAGAAATCCATAATGAAGAGTCCAGTTCTATTGTCGTTAACATCTCAGACAAATCTGATTCAGAAAGAACCAGAAGTATCGACTCAAGAACCGACAGTATTCATAGTGATGCAGAAAGTCCTATATTAGAAGTCCCTATTACTGATGATCCCCTTAACAGATTTAGCAGACAAATCGTATTTGACGTTGATGGCGATATTAAAAGTAGACCTCACATAACTCACCCTTTTGAAACTTATACAAAAACTTGCATACAAATCTCCAAATCAAACCTAGAACAAGATGTAATAGATGCCATAAAAGAATACGTTACACCACGTATAAAAACAGGAATCTTAATTAATCCCCCACTTGAAATGTACAAAATTATACCGGTTATACAAAGATATTTCAAAAATTCCGCAATGAACCTAGTTCTTTCCAAATTAGAAGTTGAAAACGTTAAGGATTACCTAAAGCAACAAGAAATTATTAAGAACTATCATGAAGGCAAGACGAACCATAGAGGCATTAATGAATGTTGTTTAACTCTGTCTAAACGTTATTTCTGGCCAAAAATGAAAAACCAAGTGACAAAATTCATTAATGAGTGTCTTATTTGCGGTCAGGCAAAATATGACCGAAATCCTGTAAGACCTAGATATGAAATTGTACCACCACCTACCAAGCCTATGGAAGTTGTACACTTGGATCTATTCAGCGTAGATAGTAACAAGTACCTAACAATTATCGATGCATTCTCGAAATATGCACAAGCATATTCTTTGAGAGATGCTACAGCCGTTAGTGTAGTTCAGGCTTTATTAAAGTTCTCTTCCCATCATGGTATGGCTCTTAAATACATTACGGATAATGGCCCTGAATTTACAAATCAACTATTTTCTGAATTCACTAAATTACACAAAATTGAACATCATAGAATATGCATTGAAATAAAACTAGTTTTTAACGGATTTAATCGCGTATATTAATTATTTTTAACATCCCGACGTTTGCCCGTGACCACGAACACTGCAAAGTGCTCGAAACGCGATTAAATCCGTTAAAAACTAGTTTTATTTCAATGTGTAATAATCGCGAAAATCTAAGACAACATTATCATAGAATATGCCCCAATACACCCAATGAAAATGTAATGATAGAACGCTTTCATAATACCCTACTCGAACACTTGCGTATCTTAAAATTAGAACACCGCAATGAATCCGTTACCAACCTTATGACATACGCTGTAATGGCTTATAATAGTTCAATCCATTCTTTCACGAAATGTCGCCCAATAGAAATAATTACTGGTCATTTAGATCCGCGAGATCGTTTAGACGTGGAAAAAGACAGACATACATTTCGAAGCTCTATTTTTATTTAATTTTTATTTATTGCAAAAGTACATATGTTTTAAAATTTACATTACCTTCGTATAAGTAGGCTATCACTACACTCACAAACAAGTTTTCAACACTAAAAAAAATGGACACTCCTGTTGAACAGCTGGTCAAAAGCATGGAGGAACTTTCTTCAATGTTTAGCCAGAGGATGGGTGAGTTTGAAAAGAACTTAATGCCATCCAGCGCCTCTGCTTCTACAAATCCTACAATTAAGTCGTTATCCGCCGAGTTCTATGCATTTAAGTCCCTTGTATGCAAATCTTTGGGCCTACTTAAGGCCCAAATAGAGCTTATCGCCATGGGTTTGGATCGCATGGAGACTCTCAGTCGCAGGAAAGTTCTTCTCTTCCATGGTGTTAAAGAGGAACAAGGTGAAGACGTCCTCAAGAAAACACTAGGCGTATTAACCGGCCATTTGAAGATGTCTGATGCTACACCTGAACTAATTGACTCCTGCCATCGCTTGGGGGTGAAGAGGGATGCTTCCCGGCCTATCTTAGTTCGATTTGCCTCCGTACGCTTTCGCTCCAGAGTATGGAATGCCAAGACGGCACTCAGAGGTTCTAAAATAACTCTCTCAGAATTCCTGACAAAGGCCCGTCAAAGTATCTTCATAGAAGCTCGCAAACACTTTGGGATGAAGAAGTGCTGGTCAGCTGAAGGCGAAATAATCATCCTTCTTCCCGACAACTCTCGTAAGAAGATTTCTGCATTGTCCGAGCTCAAGCAATTAGTCGCTCAGTATCCAAAGGGCAACAAGTGAACTCCGGTACTTTGTAAGTTACATTTAAATTTAGTCGGTTTATATGACGATGATACTGACTTTGCATTGCAGGGTATAGTTAATTTCGGTTTTGTTTATTTTATGTTTTTAACTATTTTACTTTATAAATGAATTTTAT
Source organism: Vanessa atalanta (assembly GCF_905147765.1). Lineage (NCBI taxonomy): Eukaryota > Metazoa > Arthropoda > Insecta > Lepidoptera > Nymphalidae > Vanessa > Vanessa atalanta. The sequence continues at coordinate 7,596,243 of NC_061901.1, forward strand.
AATATTTTTTTTTACTACCGCTATCTTAGTATTGTTTTTTTTTTTTTTTTAATTTTGGCTTTTATTTATGCCAAGAGGGCACAGATTATTTCGCCAATGTCACGTGCGATGGAGAAGACACGATGGAGATTGATCGGTGCGGTCGAGATTACAGGCTTAATTTAATTTGAAGGCATAATAGAAGTTGACTCTCTGTTAGCCCATAACCTAAAACAACACAATAATAAATAATTAGATAAACATAAATTATTATTAAGATAACATATATGAACAAACACAAAAATATTTACAACTTAATGTTATTACGCTCAATATATTTACATAAAAATTTACAAAATGGACTGAACACAAACATTAACAAACATTGAACATTAATAGGGCGAGGAGCTTTAGGAGGGAGAACGTCATATAAGGGATGGAGGAGTTTGGGGCAAGAAAACAGTATATGGGATAAGGAACCTTCGTCTAGGCCACATTCACACAAAGAGTGATCTCTGACTCTAATTTTACAAAGATGTATGGGAGTACATGCATGTCCAAGGCGTAGTCGGCAGATAGTTGTGGTGACCCAACGATTAGCTTGCCTGTGAAGAGAAAACCAAGGTCGCCTTGGAATATCTGGTTGTAGAGATGCGTAAAATCTACCTTTAGATTTTGATGAAACTTTCCAAATAGAGTTCCAGGATTTATCCAGATAAGTTTTCGCTAGAGCACACAAGTCCTGAGATGAATTTTTAAAATGTTCAAGAGAGCCAGTTGTAATAGCAGCTCTAGCGAACGAGTCTGCTGCATCATTATCGGATATACCAGAGTGGCTTGGTATCCAGGCAAGCGATATTTCCAGCCCTTTTTGATGACAGGAAAACAATGCCTCCCTGATCTTAAAGATGATAAAAAATTTTCGCCTACTACGAAACGGATTTTCCTTAATTGCCAACAGACAACTCAAAGAATCTGTCAGAATTACCGTATTTCTGAGGTCATGGGAGTGGGCAAAAAGGATGGCTTCCAAAATCGCAATCGCTTCACCAGAAAAGATGGAAGTTTCAGGAGGGGATTTAAATTGAAGGACAATTTTGAATTTAGGGATCCAACAGGCTGAGCCGACGCAGCTATCAGGGGATAGTTTTGAGGCATCAGTAAATATAAGTAAATGATTTGACCAATTTTGATTAAAAAATCTTTGAAATTTAGAATTTGAATCAGGGGCCCCTTTAATAAGACCAAGATCTGTGATAATAGATGGATTATAGACTAGAGCTCTAAATGGAGTGGAAAAAAGAGGATTTGACTGGAACCTTAAGATAGGATGTGGGAGTTTCGTAAATTTTAAAAAACTGTCTAATAGTAAGGATGGACTTTTGGGGTTCGCCCCAACGCAGAGTTGGGACAATTCGCTTAAACGGGACCAGAGAGGATGAGAGGATAACTGTAATGATTTTACCACAAAACGGTCGCATAAAAATTGTCTTCTCAGTTGGCTTAGTATTGTTAAAGAGTGACAACTGACAACTCAATGTTGAATGTCAGACGTCATTGTTTGTAAGTCTGGATTCGAGTCTTTTGAGCCGTAAGATTATCTGTGAATTTTTATTCTTTTTATTTTTTGTTTTTTCTATAGTTTTCATTTATATCTACTAACTTGTTATATTTTAAATATTAACACTTTCTTTATTTTTTGTTTGTTTTAGTTGTGTTCATTTTGAAGTGTAAAATCATTTTTCTCAGTCAACTTATGCCTGAGGTTTGTGTTCCGAGTTAGTTGTTATTTATTTATTTTTTTGTTTGTATTTATTATTATTATTTTTTTATATTTATTTATTTTATATTATTTTTATTTATATTATAATAGATATAAGTATATATTTTAAGTTTAATGATTTTAGATGAAGAATATTTTTCATGCTCGTCAGATGAATTCTTGAGTATCTCGAGTAGTAGTAGCAACACCTCGACATCGGACTCAGAACCACTTGAAGTGAAGCTGCCAAAAATATTTAATAATCCTAATCTCCTATCCTTAGTGCATATTAACGCGCAGAGCTTAGTTGCTCACTATTCCGATCTTCTCACTTCCTTCAGCAACGGCGTAGTTGACGGAATTCTGGTGTCAGAAACCTGGTTAAAACCGTCGATTACATCTACCATTTGTGCTCTTCCAGGCTACCAGTTTTTCCGTAATGACCGCACTGATCAGGGTGGGGGTGGCGTTAGGATTTACCTTCGCAGTGACATTCCTGCCCGAGTAGTTTCTCTTTCCTCCTCAGAAACAAAAGGATTCCTGGAGTATCTCTTCCTGGAGATAGTTTTACACCATAAAAAGATCCTGCTGGGGGTATTATACTGTCCAAATGATAAAATTAACTATTTTGACATATTAGAAGGTGTTCTGGAAAATCTCGTCCCTGTGTATGACCATGTCATATGTATGGGCGACTTAAACACTTGTATATTAAAGAATAATTCTAGAGCACAAAAGTTAAAAACGCTAACGTCATCACTTAATTTAAACATTCTCCCCATGTCCTCTGCGACACACTATTTTCCCAACAGTAGACCAACCCTAATTGATGTAATTGTCGTCTCTAACCCTAATTTTGTTTCCTCCCACGGTCAAATGACTGCTCCATTCTCGTACCACGATTTGATTTTCCTCACTTACAAAGTGCGTCCTACAAAGGTTAGAGGCAAAATTTATCTTCTGCGCGATTTTAAGCATATGGACCTGGATCGTTTGAGAGAGGATGTGAAATGTATGGACTGGTCGTCACTATTCTCAGCTAATGATATTAATGCCATGGTTGAATCACTAACTACTGAGCTGATTAGAATATTTGATAAACATGCACCCGCTCGACCAGTACGGATGAAACATGCACCTGCTCCCTGGTTAACGCCAGTGATTAGAAGAACTATGGCTAAACGTGACAGAGCAAAAGCTCGACATAAAAAACTACCATCAAAGGAAAATCTTGACGAATACAAAAAACTTCGTAACATCTGCAACAGAATGTGTAGGGATGCTAAACGCCGCTATATTCATAGTAGACTTCAGAATACTTCCCAAGCGCAAGTTTGGGGATTCTTACGGTCATTAGGTGTGGGCAAAACCACGGATAGCACTCAAACTACCATGGACCTCAATGAACTAAATCAGCACTTCAGCACGCCACCTATAACATTAGATCCTGACACTAAGTCTGCTACTCTTTCGTATCTATCTAATCTTGTTCCACCAGACCTGCCCCCTTTCACTTTTGAACCAGTCTCGGAGGAAACTGTTAAGAGGAATGTCCGATCTATCTCCACAAAAGCCATCGGTAGCGATAATCTAAGCCTGGATATGATACTTCCTGTGCTGGAGTATATTGCACCTGTGATCACTCACATTATTAATTTCTTACTTTCGTGCAATATCTTCCCAACACTTTGGAAGAACGCCTACGTTATTCCGCTACCGAAGACCACCAATCCTTCCTCTTGTTTTCAATACCGTCCCATATCTATACTGCCAATCCTATCAAAAGTCCTAGAATCTATAGTTCACAAACAACTGTACTCCTACTTTACCATCAACAACCTCATGTGTCCTTTCCAATCCGGTTTCCGTCCATCTCACAGCACTGTTGGAGCACTGCTGAATATAACTGAGGACATTCGGTATGCTATGGATAACACCAAGCTTACTGTAATTGTTCTGTTAGACTTCAGCAGTGCTTTTAACTCTGTAGATTTTGACATTCTTCTTGGTACCCTCCGAGCGGTTAATATTTCTTCCTCTACCATTGATTGGTTTCACTCTTATCTTTTCGGGCGCCGGCAGTGCGTGAAAACAGAAAATTCATCGTCTGATTGGTCTAACTTATCTGCCGGTGTTCCTCAAGGCGGCATACTCTCTCCACTTCTCTTTTCTGTTTTCATTAATAACATTTCACGTGTCATCTCTTCTCCCTTTCATCTGTATGCAGATGACTTACAGCTGTATCGTCATTGTCAGTTGGGTGAGTTGTCTGAGACTGTTGACTGCCTAAACGAAGACCTTTTGGCTGTTCAGTTATGGGCCAAATCTTATGGCTTACTGGTTAACCCTGCCAAATCACAAGCAATGATCATTGGTAGCAGTAGGCTAAGAAGTAAAATTGACTGGCCATCTGTGCCCTGTATCAAGTATGCTGGGGTTCCAATAGCCTATCATGAAAACGTAAAAAACTTGGGCCTGATCATTGACTGCAACATGTCTTGGACGTCTCATCTCAACGATATTAGTAAACGTATGCATTTCACGTTTCACTCTCTCAAACGTCTCCAATATTTTCTCCCTTTCAACACCAAAATTATGCTCGCTCAATCTCTTCTTCTCCCTATTCTCGACTACGCTGATGTTTGCTTTCTGGATGTGACAGAGGAACAGCTTAATAAGTTAGAGCGCTTACAAAATCTTGCTATTCGCTTTATTTTCGGGCTACGTAAGTACGACCACGTGTCTCTTTTCCGCGCTCAACTTAAATGGCTGCCTATCCGATTTCGCCGTGATATGCACATCCTTTCGGTCCTTTTCAATATTCTCACAAACCCTAATATTCCTGAATACCTCAGCTCCCGCCTCAACCTGCTTCCTCCTTCAACCCGCTCCAGGCGTTCTTGCATCACTACGATGCTCGATGTGCCTCGGAGTAACAGCAAATTTCGACTTCAGTCGTTCACAGTACGAGCTCCGCTACTATGGAACAAACTTCCTAAATACATACAGGACAGTACTACTATTGATATATTTAAAAAACGATTAAGACAGCATTTCCTGACACAAGTTTACCCTTCATCATAAACTTTGATATTAATATGTGTGTATCTATGTATATTATATATTTATATATATATATATATATATATATATATATATATATATATGTGTGTATTGGTGTATATATTTATATATATATATGTGTATGAATGTGTATTTATATAAATATTTTTTTTTATAAGCAATGATGCACTACATTGCCCGCTGATTGACTCTTATCACTCACCTCCATAGGTTGACTGGAAGAGATCTCTTTTAGAGATAAGTCCGCCTTTGCTTATGTTTTCTCTATTTTGTTATTTTCTGTAATGTCTTTTTAAGTGCAATAAAGAATATATATATATATATATAATAGAGCACCTATTGCAGGAATATATACTAGATCACCGTAAGCGAATGTTAAAGGTATACGAAATCATTAATGAAACCGCCCTTCAGCGTCGTACTGAAATAACCGAGAACATTAATAGAAATCGCGAGCCTGAGCAAACATATGCACCTGATCAACGAATCTATGTCAGAAATCCCCTAGCTAATAGACAGAAATTAGCTGCCCGCTATACGAACGATACGGTTGTAACAGATTTACCTATACATATTTATACAAAGAGAAAGAGAGGACCCGTACCCAAGTCGCGCCTGAAACGGGTACCTAATAGTGCTCGTTTGTTACAGGATACAGAAAACACTACTCGCGTTAATGCTGGCTCAGGTCCTGAGGCTGGGACAAGCAGACGTGATAACACTTGAAAGCTTAAAAAATGGACCGGGTATTCTCCCCTTCAACCTAGGACCCACTAGAATAATTTCCCATTTCCATTCTTTTGTTCAAATTATAAATTTAAATAATGTGCGAAATAGGTTAGAATCCGTTCGAGAGAAGTTAAGCAACCTAGCACCTGACTTAAATAATAAAACGTCGTTACTTTACGCTCCGCATGTCAAATATCTTACAACGAAATTAAATGACATGTCAGAGAAACTGTTAACCTTTCAAGGAAAACGTTCAAAAAGAGGCCTCGTTAACGGTCTTGGTTCCATAATCAAAAGTATCTCCGGAAATTTAGATTATACGGACGCACTAAAGTACGAAAATGCCATTGCTATTCTACAAAAGAACGAAAATAACTTAGCCATTGAAATAAATCATCAAATAAGTTTAAGCAAGCAGTGGGCATCTCAGAGTTCAAATGTTACAGATAGGATAGTAGAAAACCAGAGGAAAATAGAGAACATTATTAAAACCATCTTAGATAATGATGTTAGGAAAGAAGAAGATGCAATTAAGTATTTTCATTTAGCCCAGCTACTTACAATACTAGGTGATGACATAGACAATTTGTCACAAGAGTTGTCAAAACTACAGAATCTATTGGCATTCATAAGAGCTAAAAGCATCCATTATTCCGTTCTCGATTACGACACTTATATAGTTATGTTAAATAAACAAAAAGGTTTATACAATTCAAATGTAGTGCTAAATATTAATTTTAGGGAATATTTAGATCTATTAAGATTAGGATATTATTATAAAGATAATGATATAATCTTGGTAATTAAGTTTCCAATCATGAATCCCAATAACTTCATCCTTTACAAATTGTCCTTAGCCCCTAATAGTAATGATAAAATTATAATCCCTACCTATCCATACGTAGCAATTCACGAGAAAGATCTACTGTATATATTTTATTTTATTTATTTTTTTTATTTGAATGGCACATCAACAGTACATACATTAAACACTTAACATTTAAAACTGATACTTATCTGATGTATGTACCAATTACAGACGTACACAGCACTGCTGAAGATTACTGTCTAGCTGCTTAATAATAATGCTTAATAATAATATATAGAGACAGAATGTCCGAAGTACAGTCACGGTCATCTTTGCGAGGACAACTTAAACCGACACTATGGAGAGCAAACGAGCTGCATTCAACATCTTATACTCCAGCAAAATATCCATGAAACCTGTCGGGTTACTCCAGTAATCTTATCTTCTCAAGCCATGAAATAATTGGATGATTGTCACTATCTTCTGAGCTTTCCCAACTTAACGAAAGTTCATTTAACCTGTTCTCAAGATCAATACAAAAACCTTCTCGGAAGCTATCTAGCTGAAATACCGAAAGGGTGTGCTCTACAAACGTCCATCTTCACCATCACTAACCACCATGATCAAGTAAAAGGACAAGTTTTGAAAATGTTGAATATAGAATATAGTAATGAAGATCCATACAAAGCGACAGCGAAGAACATCTTGAAATTGAACAGTATAGATTTGACTCACTTACATTCAACCAATACCAGGATTGCCTCTCAAGAACCAGTGACTTTGGAATTGTCGAACTTAGACACGCTCAATCACACGACTATACCTGTCTACCTACTCATCGGTGCATCAGTACTCACTATTAGCATCGTCCTCATTCGTCGCAAATGTATGCATTCAAAAAATACCAACCAGAAGGAAAATGAGGCAACCAGAACACAAGAAGTCCAGGACAGCCCCAGAGATCCTATGTCTCTATCAGCACTATTTTCGACAAAAGTCTCCAAATAGCTGCTGATCCTGCGGAGGGAGTTGTTAAGAAATAATCGCAAGACCTCCCGAACATCGAGCGCTACCAAGAATTACCATACCGTGAGAAATAATCACACCATGCATTCCTTGAAGCTACCACCTGTTGCCAGCGTCGCTGCTTTGTTTCGCAAGACCTCCCGAACATCGAGCGCTACCAAGAATTACCATACCGTGGGGACCATTCAGTGATTCACCGATTTCGTTATAAATATGTAATTCAGACTACAGATCTTTACTTTTTGTTCTGACATCGAACAGACTGTCACGTATTATAAATTAGAAATAATTAATTGTTAAATTTTGTTACTTAAATAAACGTATAAGTTAAATTCGTTCGGTTTCATTCTGCATCCTCAACGGCAGCCCTACGTAATTAATATATGAAGTGTCTTTTTGTAATTATCAATATACAAAGTTAGTATTATACATACAAAGTTAGAATAATTGTATTTAACTAACATGATTGTTTTTTTGGATATTGAAAAAGAGTAACTACTGAGTTTCTTGCTGGTTCTTCTCGGTAGAATCTACATTCCGAACCGGTGGTAGTTTAACTTTAAAATAGATTGTTAATTACGATTACTACAGTTATTATAATGGCTAAATAAATATTTGTGTTTCGTATATAATCTATTATTGTCTTATAACCTTAAAATATAATAAAATAATAAGGAAATAGAAATTATCTTAAAAATATCCTGACATAATGTATTAAGGCTCTCTCTCTTATAAAAAAAAATCTAACAAAGTCAACAACCAAGGTATATATCATAATATTGGACTTGGCTCTCATTTTTACATTTATGTTTTTGATGGGATATCACTACTTTTTGTGTATAAATTATTAGTAGATAGACAAGTTTACGGGAGCAAGACAGACTTTTTTAAAAAGATATAATATTTGAGTTTTAAAATATTTAATTATAATTAAAATTGACACGACCGAACAGAGGTTTATGCTCTAGTCGAATGTTGTTCCCTTTTTACAAAATCGTTTCCCAAGACATATGATCCCAAAGCATAGAAAGACACAATGACTTACATTCTGCTGATTAAGCATTCACTTCTATTGTCTTCATACTTTGAGCTAACATAACTCCTCCCCCCTTAAGTTCGAAACCGTCAGAGGCATCTGGATTCTGAAGGTTTCGACCCTTACTTAAGAATTTATCTTTATGTATGTCCTAAGTAAAGGACTTCTTTTCGTAGGAATTCTGATTTATCAAGTTCTACTTTTAAATTTGTAGTACGTAATCTGTCAAAAACTATTCTAAGGCTTTTAATATGTTCTTCTAAGCTAGCTGAAAATATAATTATATCGTCAAGATATACCATGCAATGTACACCCTGTAAACCTTTGAGAACGTTATCCATCGCCCTTTAAAACGTCGTTGGGACGGTTTTTAAACCAAATGGCATTCTTAAGATCTCAAAATGTACTGATTGAGTACTAAAAGCGGTTTTTTGTCTGTCAGATTCGTTAATCTCGATGAATGTTGTTCAATGAGGTGCAGTAATCGGACGTGTCTCACTTAAAACTACTAAAAAATATATTTTAAAAATTACGTGCTTTTCTAATTTTAACCTAATAGTAATCAGTGTAAAGTTTTATGTTCAACGCATGGTTTTCCTGACAATCTACGATAAGTGCAAGAGCGAAAGGGAATAACATCAAGTCGACGCGCTGTCGCGCGCGCTGTGCACGGTGGTACTCAGTTAAGGCTTACGCACAGGGTAACCGAGCGAAGCGACAAGCGGAGCGGATACAGTATTTTTGTCTTTTTGGTTCAGATTATTAACCAATTAATTATTAAACATGAATACACAAGGAGGCAATAATAGCTCCCAACCTGATTTGTCTAATCTTGACACTACTGATTTCGATATTCAAAATATATCTATCCGCAAGCGTCTAGTACCAGATGATAACTTCGACATCCAATTTAAAGAACTTAAGAGAGAAATATTAGCGTTACTCAAGGACTTTGGAAGATCTCAGGCTGAGAATACTAGTATGATAAGGAAAGACATTTTTTTAATAAAAGAACAGATAAGCGACATCAAGAATACAGTGGACCAATTAAAAGCTGAGAATAATAACTTCAAAATACAGATTGAAGATCTCAAAAGCAGTGTAAACGTTCATGAAAAAAAAGTTAAGGCTCTTGAAACTGGTCTTCATATGCTCCAATGTAATCAATTAAAGACAGCTTCTTTGCAACAACTAAATAGTTTAAATTGTAATAATATGGTGTTTGAAGTACATGAACGCATATAACGTAGCAAAAACATTATAATAATGGGTATACCAGAAGTACATATGAATAGCATAGAGAAGAAAAGAGAATTGGACAGATCAGAAGTAAAGAAATTGTTACTTACCATTAACACTGATTGTTCAGAACCTACAAAAATATTACGTCTAGGTAAATACGATGGAAAGAAGACACGCCCGCTTAAGGTATGCTTTTCATCCTCAGAAACATCAAAAACTATACTTAAAAGCAAATTTAACCTTATTGGTCCAAACATCAAAATTTACTCAGACCAGACACCGAGTCAAAGACAAGCCATGTTGAATTTAAGAGAGCCGATACAACATAAGATTATTCGAGGGCATCGCGAAATGTCTGATTATAAAGCTAATTACGTTAATACGCGTAAGAGGGAATATAGTGATACAAAAAGTAAATGTTTTCTTTGTGGTGGTTTTGGTCATAAGCAAAATAAATGTTCGAAACGTTTTAAATCAAATAACAATAATGGGAATGTGCGTAACCTTCCATCTACTACCCCCAATAATACAAATAACATGCAAAATAAAATAGATCTTTGCACTTTCTGTAAAAAGATAGGCCATAAAGTTGAGGATTGTTTTACAAAACAACGTGTACAAAACAACAAAGCTCAGGGTAAACCTTAATGTAAACTTTTGTCGTGAAGTTGTTGATAATTTATTTATTTATTTATTTCAGGAAAACAACAGCATATTATAAAAAATATAAACATAAAATACAGTATACAGAGAATAGAGCCAATTACTGTTTTCCATTGAATTATGCAAACTTAATATTAGTTAATAGAAGTAGCAACACAGAGTTTTGATAGATAACATGTAAAAGTAATAACAAAACAATGATAATAGAAGGAAAAATGATATTTGCGCGGCCGTTATACAAGGCGTTCCTGTTGATATTTTAATAGATAGTGGGTCTAAAATTTCTTTAATATCGGAATCTATCATAAAACATTTTAAAAGTCACAAGACGCCTTGTTTTCGTATTTTACGCGGTATTGGAAGTCAAGAAGTAGAGTCATGCTTTTCGACCGTGTTGACTGTAGAATTTCCAGAAATTACTTTAGAAATCGATTTTCATATTATTGCTGTTACATGAATACGCTATTATTGTTACATGAATACGCCTATAATAATAGGTACCGACGTTTTAAACAGGGATGGGGTTATTTACACGCGATCGAAAGGCAGACAATGTTTGACACGTGTACAAAATGTATTTAATATTGAAACAACAACATCTGACAATATCATAAAAACACCTTTGGTTGGCACTGATAAAGATCGTCTTTTTTCAATTGTTAATGAATTCGCGGAACATTTTATTACTGGCACCGCCACGAGTACGGTCAAAACTGGATCTATGTTTCTACGTTTATCTAATAATTCCCCAGACTCTCTCACGAAGAAAAATTGCATGTTAGACAAATTATTAAGGAACTTTTATCTAAAGGTATATTATAAGAGAATCAGAATCAGCATACTCTAGTCCAATCCTTTTGGTTAAAAAGAAAGACGGCACAGACAGAATGTGTGTTGACTTTAGGGCATTGAATGCAATAACTGTAAAAGATCGCTACCCTCTACCACTTATTGACGATCACATAGACAGACTAGGTAAAAGTAAATTTTTTACAAGCCTTGACATGGCCACTGGGTTCCATCAAATACCAATGAGTAGTGAGTGTATTCATTTGACGGGATTTGTTACCCCAGATGGACACTACGAGTATTTAAAAATGCCGTACGGTTTGGCTAACGCTCCAGTTATTTTCCAACGCATTATCTCAAATACATTACGACCTTTTATTGAACAAAATCGCGTCTTAGTATACATTGATGACGTACTTATACCTAGTTTAACTATCAATGAGGGTTTCGACACTTTACGGGATGTTTTAAAAGTTTTAACTTCTGCTGGGTTTTCGCTCAATTTAAAGAAATGTTCGTTTCTCACAAATGAAGTTGAATATTTAGGGAGAACGATTGGAAATGGTCAGGTTAGACCGAGCGCTTATAAAGTTGAAGCTTTGATTCGTTCCCCAGTTCCAACTAACGTTAAACAGGTTAGGCAATTTCTGGGACTAGCAGGGTATTATAGACGGTATATTCCTGGGTATTCAATAAAAACTGCTTGTTTATCTCAACTTTTACGCAAGGGGGTAAAGTTCGAATGGGGTAACGATCAAGAGAATGCTCGACAAGACATATTTTCGATCCTTCTTTGTCAACAGAAGTTCATACCGATGCATCCGCGTTAGGGTACGGGGCTGTCTTGCTTCAGACTCATATGGATGATCGCAAGACTGTTGTTGCATATTTTAGCAAAGTTACACTTGGTGCAGAGTCACGCTACCATTCATATGAGTTGGAAACATTGGCAGTGGTCAAGGCATTGCAACACTTTAGGCATTACCTTATAGGTATTCACTTCAAAGTAGTAACAGATTGTAATGCCTTGAAACACACTCAACGAAAGAAAGATCTATTACCGAGAATAGCTCGATGGTGGATCTATCTTCAAGATTTCGATTTTGAATTAGAGTATCGTAAGGGAGTAGCATTAGCACATGCTGACTATTTCAGTCGCAACCCGGTAAACATTTGTGAAATACAAAGACCTCGAAATTGGGCTCAAATAGCACAGGCTGCTGATGAAGAGACTCAGACTCTTTTACAAAAATTGAATGATGGGGAACTTGATTCATCTCGTTATGTAAAACACAATGATTTGCTTTACTATAAGTATAATTCTGTGGGTAAAGATGCAAAATTACTTTGTTATATACCAAAAGGACATCGTCTTAGTTTATTACGTATATTTCACGATGAACATCAGCATATCGGTGTTGATAAAACTGTCGATTTAATCTTAAAACATTTTTGGTTCCCAGGGTTGAGATCTTTTGTTCAAAAGTATATTAGACATTGTATTGTATGTTTATCTTATAAAAAATGTGCTAGACAACCCTTACAGCCAATCGAATCGTGGAGTAAGCCCAATGTACCGTTTGAAACATTGCATAGTGACGTTTTAGGGCCATTGCCAGTTTCGAATGGCTATAAGTTTGTTATTATTATTATAGATGCGTTTACAAAATATTGCCTTTTGTACCTAATTGCTAAACAAGATTGTAATGAACTTAAAAGAGTTTTTCAAAATGCCATGTCATTATTTGGATCACCTAAATTAATTGTAGCTGATAGAGGCAGAATGTATGAACATACTGTATTTGTTAAATGGGTCTCGGAAATGGGTAGTGATTTGTATTTGATTACACCTGAAATGCACCAAAGTAATGGACAAGTAGAACGCTATTTTAGAACCATTTTGAATATGATTAGAATAGAAAGTAATTTTAAACAAGAAAAATGGTCCGATGTTTTATGGAGATTACAACTTACATTAAATATTTCAATACAAAAATCAACTAAATGCTCTCCTTTAAATCTGTTAATAGGTACCGAGGCCACAACACCAGTGCTACGTTCTATTGTGCGAGACATAGCGCTTGAAGGGACAAGCCCTAATCGTGAGTCGTTGCGTGAATTGGCCCGACAACAAGCCAGTGAATCTCTGGAAAGTAATAGAATCCTCCAGGATTACCGCACAAACAAGACTCGAGTTGCGCCTCGTACATTTAAGATCGGTGACACTGTATTTGTGTTGAAGACCAGTCAATTGACAGGCAAACTGGATGGTGGCATGCGGGGTCCATATAAAGTGGAAAAAGTCTCATGGGAGGTATGAGTTGAAATTGCTAGCCGGCTCGTATGGTAAAACCACGCAAGCTGCAGCTGAATACATGATTATGTGGCATGGAGAATGGACCCCTGATACTTGTACATCATTCTTCGAAAGTAAGCATTCAAAGACATGTTGAGACCTCTATCTTTTAAGCATCCTGAGGGCTCTGCTTAGAGATTACAATTATTAGTTTTATGGTAAAGTGCACCCTGAGGGCTCTGCTCTGGGTAGACATGCTGAGGCCTCTGTCTCGTTGCATCCTGAGGGCTTTGCTAACATTTGATTGCAATATGTTTGTTTATTGAAAAATTTTCATAGCATAACGATGTTTTTGTTTGTTTTAGCTGAGATTGAGGAGTTCGTAGATCAAATGCCAGATCCACCAAACGATGTGCCATATCAAACGGGCGAGGGCGCGCCGTCGTCAGGATAGGCCGTGTTAGCGACAAAAATATCACCGGTGCTGTGGTCACGTGTCCTACTGTTATAAAGCTATAAAAGAGCATGACAAAGGGGGGGACGGACACTTTTTCTTGAGCACTCGGAACGTAAAGACGTTGACGAGACCCTTTTTTTTTGTAATCCTAATCTTTGATCTATATTTTTGTGTTTATTACAATATAATTGCTAGAACATTTCAGTAAAAGTTTTGTTTGTTGGTTTAAAGATATTCTAATGAGAGATTTAATAATTTTGTTTTTATTATTATTTAAGTTTAATTGTTAAATTGATTATAAATAAGAAATCTTTTTATTTGGAGTAGTTTTTTTTTTTTAATTTAATTATTAGCTTTTTGCTAATAATACCACCAATTTAAAACCATCAGATAGATTTAATTGTCACCTTCCTTACTTATCATTATTTTGTTTACGCACTACATATATATTTATATATATATATATATATTTTTGTAGACTACTCTACATTTACATCTCAAAATATCCTTGTATTGTTTAGCACTGTACTGATATTATTGGGTTATTGTAATACTCCTATTATGTACGCCTATTCGACTTAATTTTTATACTAATTGTTTTGTAATTTTCTCTGTAAGTGATTTAGATGTAAACCTTTTGAGAAAATAAATGTCTCTAACCGTAATCTCTATTTGGTGATATCCGCTAGCTAAGTCTATCGTAGAAAAATACACGCTTTTACCTAACTTATCAAATAAGTCTGTAATATTCGGAAGAGGGTATTTGTCGTCAATAGTTATTTCATTCAGTCGTCGGTAATCTACAACCATTCTATATTTTAATTCCCCAGAGGCATCCATTTTCTTGGGAACAAGACGAACGTGTGCACTCCATGGCGAGTAAGATTCCTGAATTACGTTATTATCTAAAAGAGTCTCTACCTGTCTTTTGATCTCTTCCGTTTGTATAGGGGTTTGTCTATAGGGCTTAATATATATAAGATCCTCATTGCGCGTTTTAATAAAATGTTTAACGTCATTCGTAAATGTCAAAGGTAATTGGTCGCAATAGAAAATATCTTTATATTCTTTACAAAGAGAAAATATTTTATTTTTCTCTTCTTCGTTCATGTGACAAACCTTAACTTATTTAGATTTTTTAATAGTAATTGATTTTCTCCGAATTCTCTTTCATTTTTCATACAATTGACCTTGCACTCGATATTTTCATACTTTGATACCTCGAATGGGGATTTAATAGTCAATGTCATAGATTCGCCTTTTGTTTCACCATTAGTTTATTAGTTTGTATATTTTGTAATCGTTTGTAATTGTGCTTGTGGTGTACAAAAAAGTGTTAAATAAATAAATAAATAATTCGATTAATGTATTTTGAATAACTGTTTTTGCATATCCATTCACACATTTTACTATCGCACTTGGCATTCTCACGCCCTTACAAAATTCAGTAAAATTAATTATTGCATCACCGGAATGCTGATTTGTTGGTAAGGACAATTCAGAACGCGGTGGAAGTTCAAGAATATATTCTTTGTCATTATATATTATAGGAATCCTTGATGAATTTGTTTTCAATATTTTATTTTTTAAGTCGATAACTACTCCTAACTGTTTTAAGAGATCGTTACCAATCAATCCATCATATTTTACATCTACATCATACATATACAATTTTTGAAAATGATTACTATTGAACTTTGGCATTAAAGGAATATCATGAGTTAGTTACACATGCCTCTGACTCCAATACCATCTTGCAGGAGTCTGAAGCTAATCATACCTATATGAATTCACATAAAAAGATAAAAAAATACATAAAATTAAATAAATTCATTAAAAAAACAAAAAAAATAATTAGTAATACTTATAAATATCAATATGTATACAAAATGAGAAAATACCGGTCACATTTAATTAATAAAGTAAAATCATGTAATTATAAGTTGCAAAATAATAAATTGATATATGACAATAACATTGAACATCTGCAACTAGAAATTTCTAGCCTCCAGAGATCGTTAGAATTTGTAAATAAAAAATATGAATTGGCTCAAAAACAGATAGAGGAACATATACATGCAGCCAACAATCTTCTTGAGCTATGCACCTCGAACTTGGAAAAATTTGAATCCTTATCAAAGGAATCCATGTGTAACTGTTTGCATACTCAAGAAGATGAGTTGGCCTCTGCTAACACTAATATTAACACAGTGTCCCAACCTCTCAAGTTGAGTCAATGTTCACCAGGGTTCCACAACCACAATAAACTGGGGTTAAAAATAAATATAAATAAAAATGTTATAGTAGTATCTGACAAGTTAGGTCAGGGCTTTGGCTCAATACTAAAAAATGAGATAAAAAATGTAGTCAATACATGCTCACCCGGGGCAACCTATCAGTATCAAATAAATAAGATAAGTTCTATGCATCTGGATTCCAATAATATAGTTGTATTAATGCATGGAGACAGCTTGTCTCTGAACAAAAATAATCTAATTAAGGATGTAAAATTATTATGTGAAATTCAAAATCAAAAGAAATGCAAATTTATAATTAGTACATTTCCATATTCACATACCTTGACAGATGCACAGAATTTACATATTTATGACTTAAATGTATCTTTATACAATTTGACCCGACATTGTAGCAATGATTTTATGTTATTTGACATTAATAAATTCATATATAGATTTAAGTTGACAGAGGGTACTATGTACCTACCAATAAAATCGAGAAGACAAATTGGTAACCTAATTGCTTACAATATCAATAATTATTTTATGCCTAATGTTACCAAGGATCATATGCATAATAAAAATAACAATTTAATTTATATTAACACTGATAAAAGTAATTTAAATTGAATTTTAAGACAAAAGAGGTAGTCTCTGGCTCAAGTATTATTAATACTAATATTAATTTACCTAATAGTAATTTAACCTTGGATAAATTCCTAAATCTTAAAATTAGAAATAATCAAAACAATAATAATAGTAAACTTGTAAACCTGGTGCACCAAAACATTCAAGGAATGACAGGAAAAGATTTAGAAATTGAGTTATTCATAAACAGTAATGCCATTGATATTTTATGTATAACAGAACATTGGCTTGTAAATTATCAGTTTATGTTTAACTTCAGTGGTCACCAGATGGCTAGTATGTTCAATAGAAAAAAAGCTATACGTGGTGGCTCATTAATACTTATTAACAAAAATCTAAAATTTAAAGAACCTAAGGATGTTGTGAGCCTTTCTATTGAGCAGACTATTGAAATAGCCTGTGCAGAGCTTGAGCATGTCATTGTTGTATGCGTATACAGACCTCCTAGCGGGTTATATGAAGCATTTGAGAAAATATTGGAAAGTGCATTATTGAAATTATCTGGATCAAGTAAATATATTTTTATTTGTGGTGACTTCAACATAAATTTATTAGAAAACTATAGCACAAGTATTAGATTCAGATCATTATTATATTCATATAACCTCATTAACTTATTCTTAGAGCCAACTAGAATCACTGAATCCACTGGAACATGTATTGACAACATATTTACCAACTGTGTACCTAATCATAAATGTATTATAAATATGTTAAGTTCTGATCATTGTGGACAGTTGGCTTCATTTAATTCGCAAATAAATAATAATGCTAAGGATTTAATATAGACATTTGTTCCAATCAATTTGTATCGAATTGAGAAGTTCAGAAGTAATATCATGGCAAAGCTCTCATATTTACAATTAAATGATAATTCTAATGAGCTTTATAACAATTTTTTTAAATTAATTAAAACAGAATTTAATGCCATATTTACTTCCAAGACAGTCTATTCTAGGAATTTTCTTAAATTTAATGATTGGGCGACTGTCGGAATTCACAAGAGTAGGCAGAGGTTGTATGAACTTTATAGTGAAAGATCATACAACCGGTCTTCTTCATTTATCAGTTATGTTAGTGCCTACTCTAAACTATTCAAACGTGTATGTCATACAGCTAAATCATTGCATATAAAAAAAAGAATTATTGAGGCATCTGATAAAATTAAAATGACATGGAAAATTATTAATTGTGAAACTGGAAGAGTCAAAAATAACATCTCCGACTTTAGCTTATCTATTGACAACAATTTATTTTCCTCAGGTCGGGATGTTGCAACTGTTTTTGAAAATTTTTTTGCTGACATTTCATTTTCGACAACTAACTCATTAAATTCCTCTCCTACTGTTGCTGAATCATTATTAAAAAACCATGTGGTAGAATGTAATATTAGCTTTAAATTTAATACAGTAAGTGTAAGTGATGTAATAAGTTCCTTCAGATCACTAGATATTAAGAAAACGGCCGATCTGTGGGGGATCTCTGTCAAGGTAGTCAATTCAATAATTGATGTAATCGCACCCTACCTTGTCACTATATTTAATAAATGTGTCCTTAGTGGCGTGTTTCCTGACCTCATGAAACATAGTAGAGTATTACCAATATTTAAGTCAGGTAGTACATCAGACCCCAACAACTATAGGCCCATCTCTGTTCTACCAACTCTTAGCAAGATCTTTGAAAAGTTATTATTAAATCAAATGCTAGTACATTTTAACAATAACAAGTTGCTACACAAGAAACAATTTGGATTTACAAGGGGTCGCTCGACAACTGACGCTGGTGTTGAGCTCGTTAAAAATATTTACAGGGCCTGGGAGGAGTCACAGGATGCCTTAGGGATATTTTGTGATTTATCTAAGGCCTTTGATTGTGTGCAACACGAAACTTTGGTCAGGAAGCTACGTCATTATGGAATTAGGGACACTGCACTCAGTCTTCTGATTTCGTATCTGAGCAATCGCATTCAGAGGGTTGATGTAAATGGAAAGAGATCTCCCGGGTCTCCAGTTACTGTGGGGGTCCCTCAAGGATCAATTCTTGGACCATTTCTCTTCCTTGTTTATATAAATGACCTGCCACATCTCCTAGGTGATAAACTCGAGATAGTATTGTTTGCTGATGATACTTCTTTAATTTTTAAAATAAAAAGACGTCTTTCAATATATGACGATGTGAACAATACTCTCTCTGAAATAGTAAATTGGTTTACTGTTAATAATTTAATGTTAAATAGTAAAAAGACTAAATGTATTAAATTCACTACTCCCAATGTAAGATGTGTCAAAACGAGTGTACGTTTAAACGGGGAAGCATTGGATGTTTTAGAATCAACAGAGTTCCTTGGTATGACAATAGACTCTAAGCTCCAATGGGGCCCCCATATAAATAAATTGGCGAATAGACTTAACTCTGCAGCCTATGCGGTAAAAAAAATTAGACTTTTGACTGATGTGGATACGGCACGCCTTGTGTACTTCAGTTATTTCCATAGTATAATGTCGTATGGCATCCTACTCTGGGGTAATGCAGCTGACATTAATACTATTTTTGTACTGCAGAAGAGGGCTATTCGTGCAATTTATAACCTGGTCCCAAAAACTCAAACTCAAACTCAAACTCAAATTCCTTTATTCAATATAGAAGTATTACACTTTCTTATTGATTGTCAAGTTAAACACTACCACCGGTTCGGAAAAGAAAACACCCTGACCTGAGAAGAACCGGCGAAAGAAACTCAGCGGGACTTTTTTTTTTTTTTACGTCAAATTAATTATATACATAATTATATATGAGTAGAAACAGCCAGGAGGCGATCGTTTCATTCCCAAGGTGTGCTATCAAACATAAACTCACTAATTGTATAGTAACCTTTCGCACACAAGCGTTCCTTAACAATTTTTTTAAATTTCGCAACAGAAGCATTTTGAACGCTTTCTGGGATCCTGTTGTAGAAGCGTATACATTGCCCCACAAAAGAGTTACTGACTCTATGCAGTCCAGTAACAGGAGTAACAAGATTGTGTTTGTTCCTTGTACCAACGTTATGAGAATCACATTTTCTCATAAAAACATTAATATTTTTCCGTACATACAAAACATTACAGAATATATATTGAGAAGCAACAGTCAATATCTTAATTTCTTTAAATTTATACCTCAAAGATTCCTTGGCTCCCAGGTTATAGATTGCGCGAATAGCCCTCTTCTGCAGCACAAATATAGTATGGATAGCGGCTGCGTTACCCCAAAGCATAATACCGTACGACATTATACTGTGAAAGTAACTGAAATAAACTAGGCGAGCCGTATCAACATCGGTAAATAATCTAATTTTTTTGACCGCAAATGCCGCAGAACTCAGTCTACCCGCCAATCCGTTTATATGGGGGAGCCACTGTAATTTGGCATCAAGAGTAAGGCCAAGAAATTCAGTTGTTTCAACTGGATCCATCGATTCCCCATTGATAAGTACATCGGGTTTTACATTTTGCACGTTTGGTGTGCTAAATTTTACAATTTTAGTTTTTTTATTATTCAGCCTAAAAGATTATTTACAGGCTGTTTCAAACAACTAAAATATATTTATCATTGTACCTACATGGAAAATGGTTAAAAAAAATATATCCCGCTGAGTTTCTTTCGCCGATTCTTCTCAGGTCCGAGGTGCTAAATTCCGAACCGGTGGTAGATTTTTGACAATCAATAAGCAAGTGCAAACACTTCTATATTGAATAAAGATTTTTGACTTTGACTTTGGAATGTTAATAGCTTCATTATGAGTGCTGGTAGCATGCGTACTTATAACTTCAAATGGTTCATATGAAATAAAATTGTTGAAATAGTAATATGCCTTTTCAGGGCTAATGAAAGAACGCGTACTTCCAGTATCTATCATAAATTTCGCATCTATTTCTGGGATATATATATATGGTAGTTTTAGGTGTTTTTCGCAATTTAACTCTATCGATTCTGTAGATTTGAGGCTACTATTGAAAAATTTTCTACCTTATTTTCATTATCAAGGTCACTAGAACTTTTTTGGTAGTGTTTTCGTCTGTCTCTTCATTGTAATATGTTATGTCATTATAGTTATTTTCATAGGACTCATTTTCTGAAATATAGAGGTCAGGGTCGTAATAATTTTCATTGTCATAGTAATTGTAGTCATATGCATAAGTCTCATTAATAGGGAAAGTCGGTTTATTTTGCACTACGGTTCTCATAGATACGTCATTTTGTCCTGTTCCGTCTTGATGTAAGTTAGGCCTATAACCAAATTGTGTTTGAGGTCTATAATTATTACTATTAAAAGGTGGACGGTAACCTAACTGTTGTCGGTGTCCGTATTGAGGATTAATTCTTGGTGGTGGTATTTGTGGTCCTTTAGCAATTCCGAATCTATATGGAGATAAATTTTGTCTAAAACCTGTAGGCATATGCATAGGTTGTCTTTGGTTTACATGCGGTATTCCGAATTTAAATTGGTGTTGTTGGTTAGAAGGGTAATTCGGCATAGATAAATTCGGTTTATTAGAAAAATTAAAATTATTATTAGGCTTAAAATATGTTGGTTGATTAAAAGAGTTATTGACCTTTGAATTTGACACTTTACTTCGTTGATTGTATTGTTCGCGAAAGTTCACCTCCTCCAACACAATACTTAACGCACTCTCTAATGTTGTCGGCGATTTTAATCTAACTATTCTGACAATATTCTCTAGTAAGTTGTATAAAAATACATATAGTGACGTATTATTATAAATAATTATTTTACTCTGCTTAATATCTTCGTTTAATATTTGATTGACTTTTGATAAAAGAATTGAACGTACCGACTGAATTCTATTGCAAAAATCGAGGTAACTTTCTCCCGAATTTATTTTTAATTCTAATTTTATTTTTATTTTTATTTCTAATTCTATGGCAATACACTCTTCACTTCGCGGGTCTCCAAAGTGTTGAATTAACAAATCTTTAATTTCATCGCATGATATAATATCCTCGCGCTCGCTGATAATCGAAGCGGCCTTATCTACTAAGAGACTAGTGATGCTATGCATAATGTATATATTTTGTGCATCACTGCCTTGAAACTTACTTATTACATATTCGCATTTTCTTATGAATAAGTTTAATTGGCGTTTATCGCCACCAAAGTGGAATTAATTTTAAAATTTCGTTAGTGATCAGAGTTATATGATCCATTTCGATTTAAAAAAAAAAAAATTATTACACACTAACTTAAACTAGCAATATATTTATTTATTTTTAAACAATATAACTATATGATTTTTTTACTTATTATATATATTTCATTAAACTTTCGTTAAGACAAATTCACAAATTCAAATTATTAAATAAAATTATATAAGAAAACCAGAAAACGTTATATTAGGAGAAGTCTTATCCCAAAATAACAAAAGGCAAAGGAAGGTGAAAAGTTTTACTCACCAACCGGTCGCCAGCATCGTCTTCGCCTGGACTCCTCACTCACTGCTTATTTCTTTGGTTCTGGATTGCTTCTTACAGACCTTCAAAATCCTAACTATTCACGGATTTTGACGAAAATTAATTAAGAATGAAGGCTGTAATTTATATGAAACAATCCTACCGGCTGCGCCAGACAAGTTTAAGAGTTTTAGAGCAAGACAGACTTTTTTAAAGAGATATAATATTTGAGTTTTAAAATATTTAATTATAATTAAAATTGACACGACCGAACAGAGGTTTATGCTCTAGTCGAATGTTGTTCCCTTTTTAAAAAATCGTTTTCCAAGACATATGATCCCAAAGCATAGAATGACACAATGACTTACATTCTGCTGATTAAGCATTCACTTCTATTGTCTTCATGCTTTGAGCTAACATAACTAGGTACTTATTAATAACAAAATTAATACAAAATGTTTTTTGTTTTCTATATTGATTATTTATATAACTATTCTATTTTCCTACGTTTACGGGGTATAATTGTCTTTTTTGTAATACGTTATATATTTTCTTGTACCTCTGAAATGTTGGAGTGAACTGCCCATTCAGTGTCCGGTTTTTTTACGCGTTTTCTGTTTATACTTAATTTGGCCAAGTCGGGGCGGTATAACGTGCGCAGACGGTTGTACTCTACAATAGAGCTCTCTTGTGCTTTGATTTGACTTGGATCTAAATTGATAAGATGTAGTCCATCTAAGGTTTTAACTCTGGAGAGGCCAAGGTAAGCCTGCTCTTTATAAAATATAGAGAAGCCTATGTCGAGAAGAGCACTGTCAAGGCGAAGGCCTTGTGATTTGTGGATAGTAGTAAAATATGCTAGGCAAATAGAGAATTGTTTCCTTTGAGCATATTCATTACTTAATATCTGAAACTTGGTTTTGACTTCTAGTTCGCAAATTAAATGATATTTAAATTGAATTGTTATTCTACGTGCGCTATTGCTGTTGTCGACGTCCCAATGTAGCTTCTCTATTTTTCCTTACATTGGACCAATTCACCAGTCCTTTGCTAACATCAGCATGTTTGCTCGATACTATTCTTCCAAGCAATAAGGATCCCCGTTTGTAGCGCTAGAGTACATATTTAAATCATCCCAGTTACGATATACATACTCTGCTACAGTCTCACGAAACCTATTTTTTGTTGTATACTAGTATACTCAAACAAAGAATATGCAATCAAATAGACTAGGCAGCAATGATGTTCTAGTAAACAGATATGTTATAGACGCGCAAAAAGTGAAGACCAGAAAACGTCCTAATTGGGACGTATTGTCTTTAGTCTGTGTCGCGCACGACAACGAGTAATACGTTTCGCGCTCCTCGTAGTAACTATCCAAAATGCCAGCGTGTGTATTTAGAAAGTGTACCAATTACGATACCAAAGTTAATAAAACACAAGGGATCTCATACCACATGTAAGTAAGCAATATACTTTGATTTATTAATGTATTTCATTTATTTTTCTAATAATCTGATATTTGGAGGTTATAAAAAAAAAAGAGATGGAAAATACATTTTTTGTCGTAAGAACGACAAGGATGCGTGCATTCCGAACATAGAATAAAAGTACAGATGCGAATATTAGGCAGTAAAGTCATCTTTACTCCAGAGTTCTCTTTTTCTTTTAATAACCTTTTTATAATTTTGTTTGATACATTTAAATATAAATTAAACTTGTCGAATATAAGAAAAGAAAATATAAATAGTTTATTATTAACATAATATGTTAAAATAAAGCTACCACTGAAATCAGGCTTCAAAAGTGGATCGCAATTGTTCGTAAACAAAGAAATAAATCGTTTATATTACCTTACTGTGTGATAACAGCGAGTTTGACTATTTACCGTCTTTTCTTCGTAGGTTTTATACTATTTATTTGTTATATAGGCATAAATCCCGGCTACAAATTTTGTACACGTGGTTTGTACCTTCTGAATAATAAATTTGTTAGTCTATGATGGCAACGTGCGGTGATTGGTGGCCCGAAAAATATTTGTTTACATTCACACGCAATTAAACCATCTTGTTGTCTCTTTTTATTCTTATTGTTTTTATCAAGCTTTCCTTTTTACTTGTAGCGAAATGTAAAATAAACGGCCCCCGGCGCGGAACACTTTTTATTTATTAGAATATCATTGCTAGGTAGCTTCCATCCAAAGAGCAGAAGAATTATTCCAATAATTCTTTTGAGCGCGGTTGCCACTCGCTCGGACACGTCCGCGTCAAGGTTTTATCGCAATGCTCCTATCCCGCTGCTCCGGCGTCGCGTCGCGCGCCGTGTACCGAAATGCCTATTATTATTGTTTTTTAACGTATAATGATTTTGCACCATTGATGTGCCAAATGCCAGTTAATAACGTAATAAATACGAAAGTCGACTATACTCATAAATACTAAAACGGAAATATTTGGATTTAAAAAAATTAACGGTGGTATTCAACTCGTTCTTGGTCGGCAGTACCTCATTTCGAACAGATTTTCTCTGTCGATATAAGGCAACTGGTTGATATCGCCGATGAGGACCACCTCGCTAGCTCCGGACAGCTGTGCCGCCATTACTATGGCTCCGAAGTGGTTCATGAGGGCTTCGTCGATCGTAAGACGGTTACATTTTGTGCTCTCGTTGAACCCGTTTACTAGCACGGATGCCATAGTTTGTACCCTTTATTTAGCTTTTTCGCCAAATCGGTGTGTAAGTTGTTCTTTCAGGTCTTTAGCGGCTTCGATTGTGGAGGTGACTACCACTTCTTTGTCCTCATCGAAATTCAAATGACAATCACAAAATTGACAATGTGAGTCGTCGTTATGTGCAATAATTAAATGTCAATCGAAATAATAATTAAAAATAATTTAAGCTTAATATATGTCGGAGTCAGTCGTCACATCAACGTAATGATAAAAGTACCCAACTTGATTGATTTGTTGTTTACTCGATGATAATTACAATTAGGTAGATTTTTAATGCAAATCTTTTACGACAATTCCTAATTATATTTGGTATGATTTACTAGCTATCTGCGATTGACTTATGACGACTAGTTCCGATAATTGTTAATAGCGTTATGAAACATTATAAACGATTGTTTAATTCGTGTCACCTAGAAATAACTTAAAATTAACTGTTCTTCAATTGACCGCGGAACTGAACGAAACTCGAAACATCGACGCCAAGTATTCTGATACTAGCTGTGGCGGCTAACGGAATGTTCTCGAATCGTGGAGATACGACAAATGACGTTTTTTTAGCAGTTAACGCGCAAACTTGCGTCTTTTTGGGGTTGAAATGGACTAGGTTTAGCCGACCCCAGTTCGAGACTTTGTTTAAAGAAGACTCGATTTCAGACACAAGTTTGTTCCGGTTTTCTTCGACGTTTTCCCGAGAAATAATAGCACGGCCGGTGTATGAGGTGTCTACGGTGCTGTCATCTGCATAGCAGTGAATGTTACTGATTTGCAACAAGTCATTGATATGCAGAAGAAACAGAGTGGGTGATAGAACGCAGCCTTGTGGAACACCAGCATTGACGAATTTTAAGTCAGAGCATGCACCGTCGACAACGACCTTGATGCTCCGATCTGCCAAAAAACTGGTAATCCAATTGCATAATTTCCCGAGAAGCCCATAGGCAGGAAGCTTCGAAAGAAGCGCTTTGTGCCACACGCGATCGAAGGCCTTCGCTATGTCCAGACTGGCTGCTAATGCCTCCCCCTTGCTCTCAACTGCTTCCGCCCATCTATGAGTAAGGTAAACTAGAAGATCACCGGCTGAGCGACCCCGACGGAAACCGTACTGGTGGTCGCTAATCAGCTGGTACTCCTCTAGGTACCGCAGGAGCTGGCAGTTTATAATGGACTCCATTACCTTGGATAACAAGGAGGTGATGGCTATAGGCCTATAATTGGACGGGTCTGAGCGGTTGCCCTTTTTAGGAATCGGATGCACCAAAGCAGTCTTCCAGGAGTTCGGGACGACGCCGAATGCATAGGATTGCCGGAAAAGACGCGTTAAGACCGGCGCCAACTCGGGAGCACAAGTCCGTAGCACGATTGGAGGAATGCCATCGGGTCCACTCGACTTATGAATATCCAAGGAAAGAAGTGCATTACGAACTGCACTTTGCCGGAATTTAACCTCCGGCATCGTGGTATCACACCGCGGGATTGTTGGTGGTGACTTTCCTCGGTCATCCAGAGTCGAGTTCGCCGCGAAGAGAGAGCCTAAAAGATCAGCCTTCTCCTTCGCTGTATGGGCAAATGACTCACCGTCCTTGTGCAGAGATGGTAAGAAAGGCTGACAGAAATTCCCTAAGACAGCCTTGGCGAGAGACCAGAACGCACGTGTTCCTGAAGGGAGGCGCACCAGTCTCTCGCCAATTCTGCCAATGTACTCCGTCTTCGCCTTAGCGATCACGTTTTTGAAGGACCTAGAGGCAGAGTTATATTCCTTTCTGAATGCGCTGGTATTTACATCACGAGACGCTGATGCGTTAGCCCAGTCTTGGTAGCGTTCCCATTTTCGGCGCGAAGCCGTTTTGCAGAAACGACCAAACCAGGGCTGGGACTTGCCACCGATGGGGACCGCAGAATACGGAATTAATAGTTCCATAACCTGAAGTGCCACACTCGGCAGCAGCCCACGAAACGAGGTCGTGAGTACCGCGCAACCGGCATTGTACTTCGGACGAGACAGTGGTCCGACGAGCCCAGAGGGGGATCGACGATAACCTGGTAGCCATCCGGATGGGAAGTCAGCAGAAGGTCCAACAGGGAAGATGTATGATCCTCCACGTCTGGTATTCGCGTTGGCGAGGGGGCTAGCTGTGTCAAATCATATGCTAAAGCGAAGTCGAGAACAGATCTACCCGCATGATCGGTAGTGCGCGATCCAAGCCATTCGGCATGGTGGGCATTAAAATTGCCAAGAATTACGATCTCTGCGGATGGGATCTGCTGCAGCACGGAATCTGTAGCTATTTGGACGTGCTCAACCAGTCGGTCGGTTTCGTCATTACCGCTATGGGACCTATAAAGGCACGCGTAGATTCGCGGATGGTCGTCGCAGTCTACACGCAGCCAGATAATCGATAGGTCCTGCCCTTCAAGGCTGCCGAGGCGTCGAGAGCAGATATCATCTCTGACGTAAACGCACACCCCAGCTCGTGGTATAAAGGAATGTTCCAATTTGTACCCGGGGTAAGAGAGAAAAGTCGTATCGGCAGGAGAGGATATCTGGGTCTCGGTAAGAAAGAGCAAGGCCGGCTTCGCCGTCTCAAGGTGAAAGTGAACGGCGTTCAAGTTGGAATTGAGTCCCCTTATGTTGCAGAAGTCCACGGTGAGGGTGGTAGGGGTTACCTTATGATGCCTGCTCCGCTTGCCCCGAACAGTGGCAAGCGCAAAATTGACCCCCCCAGAATTCGGAGGGCAGCCTGAGCATCCCTGCTCAGGCTGTGTACGGCCTGAGCATGGATGCCCAGAGAGGGATTCTCCACCGCAGTCGCTGATGGTACCCTCCTGGGGTAATAAAACCAAATTCTGCACAACCATTATGTTTTGGGGGGGAGGGAGATTGGGCCTCCGGGACTCTCACATACCGGACGAAACGCAGTAGCATAGCTACCACTTTACGCCGATTTTAAGTGAGAGAGTGGTACTTCCCCGGGCGTGCCGGCCCATTCGGCTGCAACCCGAAAGTATGCAGTGTGGCACTACCACTAGAAATTTACATTTTGGTAAACCAGCCACGTGCTGGCGTCTCGCGCCACGGACAGAGTTGTTGGGAGTAGGGGCTAGGGTATAAATACCGGGTTCACCGGCTAGTCTTCAGTCGATTCCGAGGATCGACTCCAGCAAGAGCTCTAGCTCCCGACAAAACTGTCGGTTTACCCCTCAGGCTTGACTGCCTTTGCTACGCTATTTAGTTACCTGTACTTGGCCGCTTGTACGCGGTTACACTGCCTTTCGGCATATTGATTTGGCTGTATATCCTGGCTTGTCTGTTTGCTTGTTGTTTTAGATTGTTTAGATTGTGTGTAAATTATTTTAAGACTATTATTATTGTAATTATTGTAAATAAAAATCTATTGTTATTTAAAACTTTAATTGTTGTTTCTTAAAATGGGAACCCGACCTCCTGACGATCCGTCTGATTCCGCCCACTATCCTACATCAGAAGTGGGATCGGTAAAGACTGAATCAAGGACAGAGGACCCATGGCGGGCATTAAGAAAGAAAGAAAGAAAGAAAAAACATTTATTGACATACACACATATAAAGAAAAAATAATAATATATATACAAAAATGGATATAAAAACAACATAAACAAAGAAAGATATAAAATGAAGAAAAAAAATATAATGAATATAAAACTTGTGTGCAGTCAAAAGGAGACAGCTCAGGCTATGAGGGATTTTTATCCCTCTGCTGATTTTCAGCTATCTCCCTTGTGTAAACATTTATGAAATAGTAAACATCACATATTTATTTCTGTTTATATTTTATAAATTTTATTGTAATTATATAGAACCTGTGATTTATTTAATTTATAGAAAGATATATGAAATCTCAAAATGATATTGTAAATGTTAAAAATATTAATTGTAGTCAAATGACTGACTGTTGAAGGTAGATTATAAAAACGGTTGTCATGTAAAAGTAAAATCAATCGATCTCTGAATTTTGCTCAGTAATCATCTAAAATACTGGTTTAGCAAAGTGTTTATAGAAAAAAGTGTTATAATTCTATTAATGTGAAAACGGTGTTATTGTGAGAATACGAAAATATAAGTATTGAAAGTATCGTGTGTTTGAATAAAATCTAACTGTGTTCGACGAGTGCTAACACAAAGTTAGTATAACAGTATTTAAAACGGGATATTTACCATGTTTTTTATTTTTATTTGTTGGAGCTCGATATTTCGACATTATCTACGAATGTCTTGTTCACGAGACTCAGTCTCGTGAACAAGAATAAATATTTGTGAATAAATATTTGTGTTACGTATATAATCTATTATTGTCTTATAACCTTAAAATATAATAAAATAATAAGGAAATAGAAATCTTAAAAATATCCTGACATATTGTATTAAGTCTCTCTCTTATAAAAAAAACAATCTAACAAGTTCATGGATTCCTTACTGGTGTTTTTCGTATATCACTTCTGTACACTCGAGTACAAAATTTACTCCATACGAATTAGTGTTTGGCAAACAATGTAACTTACCAAGTAATCTTAGGTCGACAATAGATCCAATTTACAATTTTGATGATTATGCAATAGAACTAAAATACCGGTTACAGAAGTCACAAAATTATGCTAAAACAAACCTCATAAATTGTAAAACTTTAAGAAAAATTAAATATGATAGAAGTATAAACCCAGTGGAGTTTAAACAAGGAGACTTAGTATTGGTTAAAAATGAATATATTAGCAAACTTGATCCATTATATTTAGGCCCATATATAGTGCTTATTTTTGTTTACTTATTTTTTCTCTTTTTGTAGTTGGAAATATGTACAAGCTAGCGCTGTACACGTGCCCGTAAGTTCTTTGACACTTGAGGTCACACAATTCGCATGACTCAGTTACGATCATTATGTTATTACATTTTTATATGTACTTTCAGTGTAATAAAGTCGCTCCGTAGTATCGGTTGGCTTGACAAACATATTGTTTTCTTTGCTTGACGACAACCCCGATTGCTCTCCGATCTACCTGACATCTGACATCTGACGAATTGAGTGAAAGTGTGCTAACTAGCCCGTTCACAGTTGTTAAAAATTTATCACCGAATGTTGTAATTTTAGTCAATGGTAAAGAAAAAACTGTTCATAAAAATAGGACAAGACTTTATGTTGAATGATCATTAAACATATTGTTTATTAAGACTTGTGATTATGACTGTACCTGTTATGATATTTGATATTAAATTTCAGGACTGCATTATTATACCTTTGTTTACATATTTGTTTTATTTTGTTTCATTATTATTATATTCAATTTTATTTTACTTTTTCATATTGTATTTTGATAAAAAAAATGTTAATGTATCCAACATTTTTTTTTTTTTGGTAGGGCATGTAGTGTAGTATTTATATACTCATCTCAATTATTATCATTATCTATTCATCTCAATTTTATACCATGACACCATCAGAGTTCCAAGCATATATGCCATGTACCGTGTCTTTCTTGGCTTACTAGAAGCGAAACTCGAGTCAATAAAATCTGAACTACCCGTCATACCACGCATCACCGAACATATAAAACAACCTGGAGTGACTAGCGACATGCTTAGAGCAGCTCAGTCTGTTACGATCGTTCCTGAGCCCATCAGAAAAATCGTAAATGCCATAGGCTATGTAAAGTACGAAGACAAGATTTTCGTTCCTGCTATTGCAGCTGATCCAGTCGATCGACACGGTCAGATAACACCCAGACCCGAGAACGTAATCATGACAACTTTACGACGCACCGTCGAGTATCTATCAGACGTAGATACGTCTCTAGCCGTACGTAGGCGTTTCTATGAGAACAACTCAATTCCAGGCGCTATCTGGGGACAGAATCACGTTCTTCAGAACCCTGATGAAATAATGCCAAGAGGCTATGACATCTACCAGGACTTTCGACGCGAATCGCTCATCATCGCTCCATTCCTCGCTTCCCTACAAAAGCACATTCCAAAACTTGTGGGAGGCACTTTAGATTTTAAACCTAACGGCCATAATTCATTGCTCATCAGTAATGAAATGCAGAATCTGAGAGCTGTTGACAGATTAGTTGGAGAAGAACTTCAAGATTATTATAGACGATGTGTTCCTGCTGGGAACATACGGAATTATGCGGCACTGTCACGATTAACACCTGCCGAAAGAGTTGAAGGACAAGTCAACCTGCTGGGGGAATATCCATCACCAGTCAATCTCAGATACCCCGTTTACCATATGCGGGACGAATTGGCCGCGGCGTACGATGTAACTTCAGACTACGCTGGGATCTGTCAGATCATGTACGCCATGTAGTACCTATCGACAAGAAGGAAAACTTTAAAACCCGTCCAGTCATAATTGACGTTAAAATTATGCGTCATTGGCTGCTCCACTAACTGATCTTTTAAAAAAAGATATTAAATGGTGTTGGACCGGTAATCAAGATGAGGCATTCAATAAAATAAAAGAGATGTTGGTAGACAGACCTTTACTAGCGCTTTATAATCCGAAAGCCGAAACTCAAGTTCATACGGATGCCAGTAAGGAAGGTTTAGCTGGTATCTTACTCCAGGCTAATTGCGACGGGGTTTTCCAGCCTGTTTCGTATTTTAGCAGAAAAACCAACTCTGAGGAGCGGAAACTACATTCGTATGATCTTGAGACATTGGCAGTGGTTGCATCCTTAAATCGGTTTAGAATCTATCTTATCGGTATCTCGTTTAAAATCTTTACAGACTGCAATGCATTGCGCGCAACTCTGGTTAAACGAGATTTAATACCGCGAATTGCCCGATGGTGGATTCAACTTCAGGAGTTTGATTGCACCATCGAATACAGGCCGGGATCACGTATGGCTCACGTGGACGCATTAAGCCGAAATCCAGTTGGAATTGCTGAGACAGAAACCCCAATGTTTCTCGACGTCATGATCACTGAAAAGTCTGAAGAAGATTGGATCGCAACTGTACAATCTGGTGATGAGGAGATAAAAAAGATAAAAGAAATTCTGTCCACTCCTGATACAGAACAGATATTGGACATTCATAAGAATTATAAATTAAAGAATAACCGCGTATACAGAGTCGTAGGAGAGGAAATAAAGTGGCTTGTGCCAAAAGGAGTGCGTTGGCAAATACTTAAAATGAACCACGACGATGTTGGTCATTGCGGTTTCGACAAAACGTTGCAACGCATCCGTAAAAATTATTGGTTTTCAAAGATGCGGAAGTTTGTAAAAAAATACGTCTCTTCTTGCCTTGAATGCTTGCATCATAAGACACCAGGAGGAAAGCGTGAAGGAGAGCTTCATCCCATAGATAAACCCAGCGTGCCTTTTCATACGATTCACGTGGATCATCTTGGCCCCTTTGTAAAAAGCAAGAAAGGCAACTGTTACCTTTTAGTTCTGATTGATGGATTTACAAAATTTGCCAGTATAAGACCCGTTAAAGACACAAAATCTGCAACTACGATTAGGGTTCTTAAAGATCATATCAGTAATTTTGGTGTTTCTACTCGTCTAATCACAGATAAAGGACTTTAATATTTAAGGACTTTACAAACAAATTTAGCATCAAACATATCATTAATGCAGTGGCAACTCCGCGAGCCAATGGTCAAGTGGAGAGGTTCAACAGAACCATTCTAAATGCTCTCTCCACTTTAAATCACGGCAAAGACGAAAGGTCGTGGGACGAGAATATTCTAGACATTCAGTTGGGACTAAATACTACAACACATAAAACAACTCAAAAAACACCATCGGAGTTACTTTTTGGTTTCAACATTAAATGTAGAAGCGAAGGGATACTAAGCGCTGTTTTAAATGACACTATTAATGTATCTTCTGAGGAGGAATTGGTACGAAATAGGGAAGCAAGAGAAAAGATAATAGAAAAGCAAAGCAAGGACAAAGAAAAATACGATAGCCATAGAAAAGCTCCAAAACAATATTCCGAAGGTGATCTAGTTAGAGTAGAGCGACAGGTACCTCATGATGGCCAGTCGCAAAAATTGGTTGTTAAGTACCAAGGTCCGTACCGTATCATAAAAGTTCTTCCTAACGATAGGTATGTCATTGAGGACACTCCGTTATCGCGTAAAAATAATCGCCGCTATGAAGCGGTAGTTGCAGTAGACAAAATACAGCCGTGGCTACATTTTACTAGAGACTTAGATAGTAGTTCCGAAGAAAATGATTCTGATTATAATGAATAATTAAAATGATATAATTATAATAACTGCAAATAATAATAAAGATTGAAATAATAATAATTACCTTATAAAGTACTTTTAATACACACTTATTTTACATGATTATTGATTGATGTTTTATTTATGGTAATAAGTATTATATAAAAATATTCATAGAACAATTTAATACATGTAATGTAATTTTTTTACATAATTCTAAGTATACGCATAAATAAATAGTTATTCAAACTTAATTTAAGTTAATAAGTTAATAATTGGATAGTTGTAAAATAGTTAAATAATATAATATAATATTATTATAAGTTAATTGTAATTAATTGTAATATTAAGTTAATTTATTGTTATGAAATCAATTAATATATTCATAAAAAGATAAAATGTAGTAAAACGAATATTTACATGTTAAAATAACTACATATTAGTAAATTTTATGTAACAAAAGGGAACTAAAAAAAAAAAAAAAATTTTTACCCCTCAACGCGAAGGGGCTCGCTAAGAACAGGAAGGCCGAGCTGTAAGCCTACCTATTTATATAGATAATATAGATATATATTTTTAAAGGATCATTAGGTAAATTGTGTATAATGTAAGCTAAATAATAAGTCATAATTATCTAATTATAGATTTTTATTGTGTAAAATAACACTTATTATTAATTTAAAATAATTACTAATAAATATATTTAAAATAGCAACACTAGACAAATAAACGAATTATAAATCAGTATGATTGACAATGTGGGCAGTGTGAAGCAGATGGTTCTCGATAATGTATACGGACGCGTCGAAATTGAAGAGAGAGAAATAAAATTGTAAAAGTGTAAACCAGTGTGTTTCAATTATTAAAAGTTCTAGCTAAACTGGAAATGTGACTTCAATAGGCAATACAAATAATAACGACAGACTACCGACCCAAAATGCGCTCCCAGAATTTGACCCATCCCGTAAAGAACAAACTATAGATATGTGGTTGCACAAAGTAAACGAATGTGCAATCATTTATAACTGGACTGGTACAGACTCAGACTGTCAAAAGTACTATAAAAAAGCTATTATTAATGGTATCTCAAAAAATTGCTTCATTGATTTCGGTAGCTCCAAAACTTTAATAAGGTTATCGGATATGGAAAACTTGGGTGTTAATTGGCTAGTTGATGATTCGTTGCCACCCCTGATAGGATTTGGAAGCTCTGTAGTTCAGCCGTTAGGAAAATGTTTATCAAATATTGAAATAGACGATGCTAGCGCTTTTGTGGAGTTGATCGTTGTACCCAACATTTTATTACCAGAGCCATTGCTTATAGGCAGAACTTTTACAGAACAACCACATATTAACATAGAAAAGGATAGCGTTTCGTTAAAGATTTTTACAAATGATGAATTTTCAACTGAAAGAACGAAATTTAAATTAATTTGTACGTCGGATACAACAATTGACGACCTTACATTGGTTGAATTTACCACTGACCCTCCGTATTCTGGCGATGTTTATATTGAAGGCAGCAATAGGCTTAAGATTGGGCAAGAACATTATCTAGTACAAGGGTTATTTACCGTTAATAATGGTCGAGGTGTCTCTTTAATAAAAGGTATGGGGTCCAAACCGTTCGTAATAACGAAAGGTAGTTTAATAGCTAGGTGTAGTCGAGCTGAACCGTATGTTGCTAAAAATTCCCTTGATATTTGCCGAATAGATGTTCATAACTCCAAAAGCAAAATTATTGCCAGTGACGTATTGTCAGACGGAACACTAACTAGTGATGTCGTCGAATCCTTGTTGGTTTTGCTAAATAAGTATAGGAGTTGCTTTGCTTTCTGTTTACAAGAATTAGGTAAAACCGATCTAGTAACCATGTCAATTAAATTAAAAGATGATGAACCAGTAGTGTACAGACCATATAGATTACCTTTGTGCGAAAGAAATCAAGTTCGAGAATTAGTCAAAGAATTGATAAATTGCGATATAGTGAGACCTTCAACTTCACCTTACGCTAGCCCCATTGTTGTAGTTAAAAAGAAAACTGGTGAGGTTAGGCTGTGCATTGACTATAGGGCCCTTAACAGAAAAACTTACAAAGAAAATTATCCCTTACCGCGAATTGATGATCAACTAGACTCATTGGCCGGCTACAACTATTATACGGTCCTTGACTTAGCTTCGGGCTATTACCAGATAGGAATTAAAGAGGAAGATCGTTACAAAACCTCATTCGTCACACCTGACGGACAGTTTGAATTTAATAGGATGCCGTTTGGCTTATCCAATGCCCCATCAAATTTTATGCGTATGATTAACTTAGTCTTGTCTAATGCTAGAGATATTGCGTCAGCATATATGGACGATATAATTATACCCTCTGATACTATAGATGAAGGTTTACAGAAACTAGAAACTGTACTTAAATTATTAAAAGATGCGGGCTTAACTTTAAAATTAAGTAAATGTCATTTTTTCGGTAAGACAGTTGATTACTTAGGGTTTGAACTTAGTAAAGAGGGCATAAAACCAGGATCTAAAAAGGTTGAGGCAGTTAGAGATTTTCCCCAACCACATAATTTGCATACTGTTCGGCAGTTTATCGGATTATGTAGTTTCTTTAGGCGTTTTGTTAAAAACTTTTCTATTATAGCTAAACCTCTCACAAGTCTTTTAAAAAAAGATTCTCAATGGGAATGGGGACCCGATCAAAATTTGGCTTTTAATAGACTTAAACAGGAACTACTTCAAAAACCCATATTGATGCTTTATAACCCAACTGCTGATACCGAACTGCACACAGATGCCAGCAAATTAGGTATTGCTGGTATCCTAATGCAGCACGATAATAATAATCTACTTAGGCCTACTATAGTCGCCAAACAAGTATTGACGAACAGCACATGACCGCTTACGAACTTGAGACGTTGGCCCTTATAGCTTCACTCCAAAAAAGTTTTAAAGTAATTACTGACTGTAACTCCCTTCGGGCAACATTTCTAAAAAAAGATTTAATACCTAGAGTTGCTAGATGGTGGATAGCTATGCAAGAATTCGATTTTACTATTGAATACCGTCCGGGTACAACATTAACACATGTAGACGCATTAAGTAGAAACCCACCACCTAATCAAAACACGGTTGACAATTCAGTACTAGTAATCTTGGATGACGATTGGCTTACTACCGTACAACATTAACTGGTTTAACAGAAAATAGAGTAAAGTCCTTTTTAGGCGACGATAATAATGTAAGTCTAACGAAATTAAGCGAAATACGTGACAAAATTAACGAACATATTGAAAATTATCAACAAAAAACCAAAGAGAGATACGATAAAAACACATTAAAACCTAAAAACTTTAATGTAGGAGATTTAGTAAGCATTGAGAGAGAAGTACAGTCAATGGGACAAAGTCGTAAGCTAGTTCCAAAATTTCAAGGCCCTTATCGTATTGCATCAGTATTAGGTAATGACCGGTACCAGGTAGAAGATACCCCTATCACCCGTAAAGGTGGACGCAAATATAGTTCAGTCGTTGCCGTAGATAAAATGAAACCGTGGCTAAGTTTTAATAGATCCGATGATATTGAGTCAAATAGTGAGACAGACCCTGACGAAAATGACTGTGACTAAATGTTTCGTGTGTTGAAATGTTATTTGTCTTGTCTTGTGTGAATCATAATAATTATATCCTAACAGAATAATTAACTGTTGTATTATGAAGGCAGAATTGGCCATTTTTTATGTTGATTTGTAAGTCATGCAGAAGCGGCCCTAATCAGAATAAAAATTGTTTACTGCAGAAGCGACCTGTTGCTATTTTTTATACATATAAATTTTTGAAAGTTGGGCAGAAGCGGCCCTAGTCATTATCAATAGTATTCAGTGCAGAAGCGGCCTGTTGCTATTTTTATAAATTTTTGAAAGTTGGGCAGAAGCGGCCCTAGTCATTATCAATAGTATTCAGTGCAGAAGCAGCCTGTTGCTATTTAAAAAGCTATTTATAGTTGGGCAGAAGCGGCCCTAATGATACATAATAGTATACAGTGCAGAAGCGGCCTGTTACTATTTAGTTGTAAGTTAGGTACATTGTAATTTAGGTATATTGGGCAGAAGCGGCCCGCTAATATTGTATAATAGGCAGATGCGTAATTAAATATTTTCATTAATTAATAATTGAAAACTGTATTGTTTGATTATAGTTGTATGCATGTAATGTATTATTATACTGTATGTAATGTGTTACCATAATTGTTTTGAAAAACACTAATTCTTGTATAGAATCATCAGTAGCTGCCCATATTACACGTGGGCGTGTAATATTAGTCGGATGGCCGAAATGTAAACATTTATGAAGTAGTAAACATCTCATATTTATTTCTGTTTATATTTTATAAATTTTATTGTAATTATATAGAACCTGTGATTTATTTAATTTATAGAAAGATATATGAAATCTCAAAATGATATTGTAAATGTTAAAAATATTAATTGTAGTCAAATGACTGACTGTTGAAGGTAGATTATAAAAATGGTTGTCATGTAAAAGTAAAATCAATCGATCTCTGAATTTTGCTCAGTAATCATCTAAAATACTGGTTTAGCATATATAATAAGATATAAAACGTCTCCAAGAAAAGAAAAATTTAGCTAAAGCCAAATATAAATCGAATCCGTCAGACACAAATAAAGAAAAATATATAAAGTATCGAAATCGTTGCAACAGGCTGTGTAGAGACACACATCGACGGCATATTCACAAAGCTGTAGTTGAGGAGGGCGATACCTCTAAAGTTTGGAAATTTCTGAAATCTCTTGGAGTTGGGAAAGCTCAGTCGGATACAAACTTCAATAATGTCGATCTTAATAAGCTCAATAATCATTTCGCGTCAGCAGTTGCTATCGATGGCACTGTCAAATCAAAAACAATAAATAATCTTTCTGCTTCATCCACTCCAGCATTCCCATCTTTTAGTTTTAGTCAATTAACGGAAAGTGATATTAAGAAGAATATTTTAGCTATAAATTCTGATGCTGTCGGCTCTGACTGCATTAGCCGTAAAATGATAATTCCTATCATTGATTACCTTATTCCTGTCATCACATGTATCCTTAATAATTCCATAATACTGGTATTTATCCTTCCTCCTGGAAAGACGCTCAAATTGTCCCATTACCGAAAAAAGTTAATCCATCGTCCTATAGTGATTTCCGCCCTATATCCATACTTCCTTTTCTCTCAAAAGTCCTGGAGCGCCTTGTTTACCAACAACTTAAAGTTCTTTGTGATAGAAGTTTTCTTCTTAAGATTGCCCTTTTGATCTACTAATCGTTGTCAACTGGCCTGGCATTTCGGGGAATTTGCCATCGAACTCTTTATGTAGCGATTTTAAATATGTATTCATATATGTCGTCTGAACACTTAGTTATTATAAGATATGTGTGCATCCGTATCTGTATCTCAGGATATGAACCGAATCGGTTCATATCCTGAGATACAGATACAGATACTGTGCCGTGTGCACTTATGTGCACACGGCACAGTATACCCCCCTTCAAAAAATATTGTTATTACATTAAAAAACATAAAAAAAGGAAAAAGTATAAAAATTGTTATAAGTATATTAAATAACAAAAATAAAATATTGGATTTGATTCTTAGCAATAAATTAATTCACAATCTATCTGCGTGCACGAATCCTCTTATAAAAGTTGACTTGCTTCATCCCCCATTGATATTTTTCCTAGAAAGCATACCATCATCAAACCTATCTCCAAATGAAAATAACATTAAGTACCGTTTCCACAGAGCCGATTACACCAAAATTAAAGAGGAATTAAATAATACACATTGGGATGATATTTTTTACGATTGCAAGTCAGTCGATGACATGGTTTCCGTATTCTACGAACAATTACAAGTTTTAATTCGGAAACACGTACCTAAAACAAGTCATCGTAGTAATAAATATCCATTCTGGTTCAGTTACGGGCTAATTAATTGCATTAAAGAAAAATACAAATGTAGGGTCAAAATTCGTAAATATAATAATCCACGGGATGTTCTAACGTTTGATCTATTAAGAAAAAGATGCAATAGACTTTTAAAGGATTCATACTCGAAGTACTTAGAGCGTCTCGAGTTGTCATTAAGATCAAATCCTAAGCTTATTTGGTCTTATGTTAAACTGAAAAAAAAGGCTATTAACACATACCCAACTAAAATAAATCTCAATTCTAATGTGGCCACCCAGGGTGAGGACATATGTAATCTCTTTGCTGAACATTTTTCTTCAGTCTTTAATCGTTCTATGTCTATACCCATTCAGTCTGAGCCTGTTAAAACCTTAGCAGTTAATAGTTGCCTTTATTCTCTATCATTCTCCTCCAGCCAAGTCCTTAAAGTCTTAAAGGGTCTAGATTCATCTAAAGGAGCTGGTGCGGACGGTATACCTGCCTTATTTGTTACCAAGTGTGCTGATGAATTAGTCAAGCCACTTACATTAATCATCAACCGATCTTTGAGTACAGGGGTCTACCCATCAGCTTGGAAGGAAGCTTTGGTTATACCCTTGCATAAGAAAGGCGACAGGGCTTCGGCAGAAAATTATAGACCGATATCTATAATTTCAGTATTTGGTAAAATATTTGAACTTCTTGTATACCCGTGCCTCTTATCACAAGTAAAGCAGACCATTGTACCGCAACAACACGGTTTTTTGAGGGCCCGTTCTACCACAACTAACCTTGCTTCGTTTGTTGAAGACCTTACTGAGGCGGTAGATGGTGGCAACTCCATTGATGCTATTTATACCGACTTTAGTAAGGCCTTTGACAAAGTTAACCATCATAAACTATTGCAAAAACTTAAATCGATTGGTATAACGGGCACTGTTTTTAACTGGTTTGGGTCTTATCTCCACGATCGTAAGTCAAAGGTGGTTATCAACGGCTACTCATCCAAACCCTTCATATCTCACTCTGGAGTACCTCAGGGATCTCACTTGGGACCTTTGCTTTTTAATGTCTTTATTAATGACATTAGTTCATGCTTCAAACACTCTAAATGTTATTTATTCGCTGACGATCTCAAACTTTTTAGACCTGTATCCAATGCTTCAGATGCCATATTTCTGCAGAGAGATTTGAATAGTTTGGTCTCATGGTGTCACATAAACGACATGAGCTTAAACACTGAAAAATGTTTCGTTATACGGTTCAGTAGGAAAAAAACCACTTTCGATAGATCGTACACCATTAACGGACATTTGCTTACAGAAGTGGACAATATACGTGATCTAGGCATCATTTTAGATACTAAATTGCGGTTTCATCTTCATGTGGACAATGTAGTAACTAGAGCTTTTAAGGCTTTGGGATTTGTCTTGCGTAATTGTAAGGATTTTAAACAGCCTCAGACTAAAATTACTTTATACACTGCTTTAGTGCGCAGTATTCTGGAATACGGTAGCATTGTATGGAATCCTCACTACGATATCTACAAGAATAGGCTTGAAAGTGTACAAAGAAGATTTTTATGGCACTTATCTTTTAGTCAAAATCTAGCTAAAAGACTGCCAAGTTACGATGATAGACTTGCATATTTTAATCTTCTTTCCCTTCACGATCGTAGACGTGTCCTTGATAACGTTTTCCTTTATAACTTATTGAACGGTAAAATCGACTGTAGTTATCTACTTTCTAAAGTTATGATTCGGGCTCCCGTTAAGGCCACCAGACCATCAGTGTATACTCCCTTCGTTGAAAAACTCACTCGCTCCCGTCGAGGGCGCTACTCTCCAATTAATAGGCTAATCATCGATCATAACAATATTTATAAATCGCTCAATATGATTAACAATGAGAAAAAGTCAAACGAAGCTCTTATTGTTGATATATTTAATGACAAATTGAATCTCTTTCGCAAAAAAATATCAATGCTTTTTAAATAGTAATGTATAAATTGTTGTCTTGAATCTATGTTTTAACCCCTTTATTAATTGTACCTTATAATTAATTGTTTGCATTTAATCGTATTTTAATCGTAAATCTTAATGTATTCTAATAATAATATCTTATTCATTTTATTTATATTTATGTGTTAATTTTTCTAATAATTGAATTCTTAATATCTCTTTCTAATTGTAATTAATATTGTAAATCTGGAAATTATTATATTTTGTTAACTTGTAATATTGACATATCTTGCAACACCTATAATTAAGGAGACACTTGGTTTATATAAACCTTATGTTTAATGTCTATATTGTGTGTATGAGTGTACTTCTTGTTGGTGTTGATATTATAATAAATAAAATAAAAAAATAAAGTAGAAAGCATTGTTACAAAATGTTCAAAATTCTTAAAATAATTAAACATAAATTTTGCACCTAGTCACACAAAAAAAAAAAGTACAATTTAATATTTTGAACAATTACAAAAAAAAAATAATATATAATATTACGAACATACTCATTAACTAATATCATGGTTACACAATTAACAAATACGATTATGATTGAGTACACATAATACAGATACAGCTAAAACAGTCGATACGATGACAGTCGACTAGGGAGTGAATCTTACTGTAGGTTTGCTGATGCGTCCTGATCTGGTTACCATGGGCTCCTTGTTAATGTTAGATGGCTCTATACTGGGCGATATTGCTATGTCATCAGAGTGTAACGTGAACGCGGGCTTGAGTCTATCTATACTAATAATTTTCTGCGTATCTCCCTCTTGAATTTTAAAAT
Source organism: Vanessa atalanta (assembly GCF_905147765.1). Classification (NCBI taxonomy): domain Eukaryota; kingdom Metazoa; phylum Arthropoda; class Insecta; order Lepidoptera; family Nymphalidae; genus Vanessa; species Vanessa atalanta. The sequence goes on from NC_061901.1 coordinate 7,638,157, forward strand.
ATTTATTTGTTCGACTTAAAATTTTGTATGGACCAGAATACGGAGTAGTAAGCGGCCTTGACACTCGGTCGCAACGAACAAATACATGTGAACATTTTTCAAGTTCCGGGAGTACAAAAATTTTGTTTTGACGTAATTGGCGCCTTGGTATTGCTGCTATATGCCTTATTTTCTGCCTTAACGCTTGTAAAAATGTTTCTTCACTAGAGATTTCTGGCTTTTTCAGCTCAAAAAAATCACCAGGAAGTCTTAAAGATTCACCATACACCAACTCAGCTGCACTTATCTGAGTATCATCCCTGTAACTTGCTCTTAATCCTAGTAATACGCTAGGTAGCTCTTTAACCCAATTATCTGTGTTACCTCTGCATATAAGAGAAGTTTTAAGAGAACGATGCCACCTTTCAACTGCACCGTTTGCCTGTGGATGGTATGCTGTAGTTCTTATTCTTGTTATTCCCACTCTTCTGGCTAGTTGGTTAAATAAGTTCGACTCAAATTGACGTCCTTGATCTGTCGTTACTCTCAATGGACAACCAAATCTAGTAATCCAGCCATAATAAACGACTTCGGCTACACTTTCTGCTGTTATGTCCTTTAAAAGATACGCTTCAGGCCAACCAGTGCTTCTGTCCAACATTGTTAATATATATCGATATCCATTGCAATATTTAAGAGGACCCACGATGTCTATTTATTTATTTATTTATTTATTTTTTTGGATAACCATGCGTTATGTTATAAAGACTATATAATAAAAATGACTAATGTCCTTTTAATTATAGGTTATCACATCATGCAAAACATTAATATTGTAGTGTATCAAAAATTAAATTAAGAAACAATAATGATTAAAAATACAATAAATCTCTTACATTATTCAATTTAATCATAATAATATAAACATTACATAATAATTAAACATTAACATTTGATAATATTATAATATCTATACAATTACCACGAAATTAAACACTATATTTTGATTATTATATTATTTTGATTATTACATTAAATGTGGCTTAAATTTAAATTTTAAATTAACTAGGAAATAAATCTATACCTAAATTTATAAATATACATATACTTTAAGGAAAATATAGTATATATGCATATTTATAGAAAGAGTCTTTAATTTGAGATCCAAGTTTAACTTAATTTTAATAGTGCATGCATTCATGATTTGAAAAGTAGGTCAAAATTTTTTGTCTAAACTGTACCTGTTTATCATGACATATGTCCAAATTATTAATTTCTTTAGCGATTTGATTATATAATGTCGCCATTCTGGGAATTGGTGAATTTTTACCTAACTGAGTCCTGTATGTTGCAACTTGAAATAGTTTGCAAGGATATCGTGGTACTTTTGATGGAACTCGAAATAGAAATCTATTTAAGAGATCTGGACAGTCAATTTTGTTGTTTAAAAGTTTAAAAAGAAACATTAAACATAGGGTTTTCCTTCTCATTTCAAGACTAAATATTTTAAAGTACTTTAAGCTGTCATTATAATTCTTAAATTTTAGTTTAAACTTATATGATATTTGCCTCAAGAAACGTTTTTGAATATTTTCAATCCTTGAGGTATGGAGTTTTTTATAAGGTGACCAAATAATATTACAGTATTCCAGTTTACCACGGACAAGACTAATAAAGATCTTAAAAATTGTTGCAGTATTCTTGAATCCTTTAGTGCTGCGCATAACAAAACCAAGAGATCTGTTCGCTAGTTCCAGGCTACGATCAATGTGGGGAATAAAACTAAGACGACTGTCCATGATGACACCGAGATCTCTAATATTATTAGTTTCGGATAATACTCTTCCATTGATGAAATATTTGGACGGAAAAATATTTTTTTTGCGTGTAAATTTTATATGGACACATTTCTCGACATTGAGATACATTTTGTTCGTCCTACACCATTTAGTTAACCTATTGAGATCTTCCTGTAAAAGATGTTGATCCCTTACATCCTTTATGACTCGCATCAATTTTAAGTCATCCGCAAACAGACTCATACCACTATTATTGGATATGTTCACTATGTCGTTTATGAAAATGTTAAAAAATAAAGGACCCAAGTTCGATCCCTGAGGGACACCAGAATAATTAGCAAAAGGGTCAGATTGATATCCATCGAGTACCACAATAGAAGATCGTCCTAACAGATATGATTTGCACCAATTTAGTAATGGATTTGATATTCCATATGCTAAGAGTTTTTGTAATAGTAAAGTGTGGTTTATTTTATCGAAAGCTTTAGAAAAATCTGTATAGATAGCATCCACCTGATGGCCATGATCAACATTTTCGACAATATCTGTTACATAAATTAGCAAATTCGTACTCGTAGACCGTTTCACCATAAATCCATGTTGTTTTTCGCTTAGAGAAAATTTAACATGATTATAAATATAAGGATACACAATAGACTCGAAAACTTTTGCCATCGTAGATATTATTGAGATGGGACGATAGTTATTTATTAGGTGTCTCTTACCTGATTTATAGATTGGGACAATTCTGCATAATTTCCACATGTCAGGAAAGCACCCATCTCTTAACGATTTGTTGTAAATAATCGTAAGTGGTATGGAAATCTGTTCAGCACATTTGGTTAAGAATATAGGGGGAATGTCATCAGGTCCAGCTCCCTTACTTTGGTCGAGTCTTTTTAATCTTTTATACACCTCTTCACGAGTAAATTCGAAGTGTTGAATTTCATTGTGAGTGCTGCGAATGTCTATAGAATCAGTACTAGTTGAGTTAAATGTCTATGTGAATATGTTCAAATCTATCACTTTTTTCAAACGACTTAAATGGTGAAATATTGTGTCTTTGAACTTTGGACCTTTGGCATTCCAAACATGATCTAGTCCATGATGAAATATATTTGTTCATTGATTTCCAGAAGTATCTCTCTCGCATCATATTTCTCGTTGTTCGTATGCCGGGGTGACTAATTCCATGAATCGCGTTGTAAGCCGATGCGCGGAATTCCAACGGCAAATAAGGACGAACTTTTCCATGCGATGTTTCGCAATAAATATATGCATTACAGTTAGGAATTTTCACCTTTTTAATATTTAGAGTTTTAGACTTTAATAGTTCTAGCAGCTCTGCATCATTACCCTGTGCCTTAGCTAGGTCTTCATAATTAATTGTGGATGAAAAATCAATGGTAGCGATTCGAGATAAAGCATCTGCCACAGTATTCTCTGAACCACTAATATGGTCAATTCTTGTACAAAATTGCATCACGTAGTCTAAGTGTCTCAATCTCCTAGGGGTATCGTTATTTCCAAAAGAATTCTTCGAAAATGCTTGCACTAAAGGTTTATGATCCGTGTAAACTGTTACAGGTCGTCCCTCAATTAAGGATCGGAAATACTTTATTGCCATATATATAGCTAATAATTCTCTGTCGAATGTACTATAGCGCTGTTGAGCCTCACTAAGTTTACTTGAAAAAAAACCTAAAGGTTTCCATGAGGTACCTTCTTTTTGTTGAAGTACTGCTCCAGCACACGTGTTAGAACAGTCTGTCATGATAGAGATAGGAACACCCGCGATAGGAAATGATAGTGTAACTGCACTTTTTAGGCTCTGTTTACACTGTTCAAAGGCTTCTATCGTCTCTTGAGTCCAAGGTATCAAGCTTTTGTTTTTCTTTTTGCTATTCCGCAAATACATGTTTAATTTTGCTTGAACACCTGCAGCACCTGGGAGAAGACGTCTATAAAAATTTATTATCCCTAAAAAACGTCTTAACTCATCAACTGTTTGTGGCCTTGGAAACTCACTTAATGCCTTAACACGATCTTCTAAGGGGTTTAGTCCTTTTTCAGAAATGTGAAACCCTAAGAAGTCCAGTTCGGTTTTCCCAAACTCGCATTTCGCTAAATTTATCGTTAAGCCGAATTTATTTAACCTCTCAAATACGATTTTTAAATGTTCTTGATGTTCGACTTCTAAAGATGACGCTATGATGACGTCATCAATGTATGAGAATAAAAAATTGAGATTTTGAAAAACTTCATTGTTTAACCCTTTCAGCGACAGAATATTTTAATATTTTTTTCCTGTATGCCGTCATACATATTATCATCTACGAGATAAATCGTACCTGGCATAGTGGAACACAGATCCTTTAGAATATGCCGACTACGAGTATACTCGTATACGAATATACTCGTAGTCGGCATAGATAAATGTATTCATTCGTAATTGTGGCGGGAAAACAGGAATCAACCTGTCGTGCTCGGGAGCTAGTCAAGAACTAACAGTGCAAATAGTTTCGACAGGTTAGGGGGCGTGACCTATGAATGAATGGTGGCGTGAGAGCGACATAATCAGTTAATCTGCGTAATGCTGTCGTAAAGAGTAATTATTTGCATCAAATATGACTAAGCGGTTAAGTGAACAAGAAATATCTGAATTAGCAAACCGAGAAAGTAGTGCCGAGAGTGGGGACGATTTCTCATCGACAGATGAAGACGAGTTGTATGTACAACCTGATACAAACTCTTCCGATTGTTCGTTTTCGGAGCATGAAAATGCTGGGTATCGTTCAAACGTGCAAGACCGACGACAACCTCTTACGTTACAACGTGAATCGTCTTCTTTGTCAGACGGTGGTGCTCAAGATACGCGTGACTCAGAACTGCAGCCAAGATCGCCCGAAAACGAATCTTTAGTGGGAGAAAACGAGGATAATGAATGAATAGATGTATCATGCGAAATTCCTGACTTCCAATTTTTGGGTCCTGAGCCAGGTGCAAAGATACCTGTAAAAGCACAGCTCCTTCTGTGTATACTGATTTATTCTTCAGCGATGAATTCTTGCAAACTTTGGTTACGGAAACTAACCGCTACGCCACCCAAGTGCTTTCAACTCGCCGCTTGCAACGTTCTTCAAGATTGAAAGAATGGAGAGAAACAAATAAAGCTGAGATGAAGGTATTTATTGCCATTGTTTTAGATATGGGTATTTTGCAATTACCCCAAAAACCACTATACTGGAGTACACATAAATTATATGATATTCCACTATTTAGAAGTTTGATGAGCCGAAATAGATTCCAGATACTGTTTAGATTCTTTCATTTTACAAACAACGAAGAAGTTGATGAGAATGACCGTATTTATAAAATTAGATATTTGGTTGAACATTTAAACAAATTGATGCAAGATATTTATGCCCCATCTAAAGACTTATGCATAGATGAATCCGTAATGTCATGGAAAGGAAGGCTTTTCTTTCGAGTGTACATAAAAAATAAAAAACATAGATATGGCATCAAGATATATAAACTATGTGAAAGTAACGGCATAATACTGAAGATAAAACTTTACACAGGAAAATCAGAAGGCCAGGATGGTCGCCAAACAATAAAAATTGTAACAGATTTATTAGATGATTACTTGAATAAAGGTTACAGGGTATATACAGATAACTACTATAACTCCGTTGAGCTGACAAGAAAAATGAGTGCAAACAAAACTTACTTATGTGGAATTTTGCAATCAACCCGTAAGGGTAATCCAAAAGTTGTGACATCAGCGAAACTAAAGAAGGGTGAGATGATCTGGAGAAGAAATCGGGAAGTAGCAGTTTGCAAATGGAAAGACAAACGCGATGTTCTAACCATTTCAAATATGCACAATCCTGAAATGGTAAATACGAGAAATCGCAGAAATCAAGTAAAACTAAAACCAAACATGGTTGCCGATTACAATAACGGGATGGGAGGAGTAGATCACTCCGACCAAATGATTTCGTATTATGAAAGTATGAAAAAAACCAAATACTGGTACAAAAAATTTGCAATTCATATTTTTCAAATGTTTATACACAATGCTGCAAAAATACATAATAGCCAACCTGGCTTGAATAGATCAGAAAGAATACCTCTACTGAATTTCACCGAAAATGTCATCATCTATTTGTTAGGACAAAAGTATATTGACTACTCCGAAAGACCAGGACAGTCAAAAGAGGTGAATCAAAGAGCACCAATTTTGGTTCAACATTATTTGGAATATATACCACCTACAGAAAAGAAAAGTAAGCCAACTAAACCTAGTGTTGTCTGCTCAAAAAATAAGACTCGCAAAGAAACAAGATATTTTTGCCCATTGTGTACCAAAACTCCGGCGTTGTGTGTAGTTAATTGTTTTAAAGCTTATCACAGCTAAATTTTGTATTTCTACAGCAAAAAATACATAATTATGTCCTCATTTGTTTGTTTAATCAGAACAATTAGCCCTAACTTTGTCATGTCATATCTCTTTTCCATTAAAGTTGTAATCTTTGATTTTATTATGTCTTTTCTTTGCCAATGCCAAACTCTAAAAAACGATCTTACCTGTAGTGCCAAGAAATCAATTTTTGTGTAGGAGGCCCAACAAAATCTTCGAGAATACTCGTAGTCGGCACATGTTACAGTACACACTATGTTACAGTACCGAAATACGAGTATTCTCGTAGCTAGTTTTTAACTAAAGCTAGTGTTCGTGGTCACGGGCAGACTGCCCGTGACCACGAACACTGCAAAGTGCTCGAAACGTCGGGATGTTAAAAATAATTAATATACGCGATTAAATCCGTTAAAAACTAGTTTTATTTCAATGTGTAATAATCGCGAAAATCTAAGACAACATTATTCTCGTAGCTGGCACGGAAAGGGTTAAAAATCTTTGAAACGTTTGAGCTGCATTTCTAAGGCCAAACGTCATTCGTGGAAACTCGTATAACCCAAATGGCGTTGTTATAGCATTTTTTTCTATATCCTGCTCCGCTATACCGATATTATGATAAGCTCTTTGCAAGTCTAATCTCGTATATATGTTTTTATTAGCTAATAAGTATGCACAATGCTGTATATGAGGAATCAGATATCTGTCCGGCTTAGTAATAAAGTTTAAACGCCGATAGTCTCCGCACGGTCGTAATTCTCCATTTTTCTTGACTACTACATGAAGTGGAGAAGACCAGTTACTCTTGCTTGGTCTACATATGCCCATGTCTTGCATCCTTTGGAATTCAGCCTTTACCTTTTGAAATTTATCCGGTGGTAAAGGACGCGGGCGCGCGAACACAGGCGGCCCGTTTGTTTCTATATAATGGACTACAGAGTGGCGTGGAGTATCTTTGAAACACATTGGCTTAGTAATATCGGGATATAATGCTAATAAGTCACTATACGGATGGTTAGAGTTTATTGTTGTTATCGATCCTTGACCATCTAATCTCACTGACGCTAACACAGATAAATTCGTCATTTCGTCTATTAGTTTCTTCCTGAATACGTCTACTTCTAATTTATGGTGGCTTAAAAAGTCTGCGCCTAAAATTGGTTGATTTACTTCTGCTATAACGAAAGTCCAACGGTAGGGTCGCCGTAAATTTAAATCTAAAAATGTTTTTATTTCGGTCCCATTAGCTACGTACAGACTGTACTCACTACAACTGTTACTACGATAAGGTCTCTTAGTCGCTGGAATAACTGAAATATTCGCACCAGTGTCCACTAAAAAATTGTAACCACTGTTTTTGTCCATAACACATAGGCGTTTAGAAGTCAAAATGGTGCCAATCTCCGCCTCCGATTGCACCATATTTAGTTTTCCTGATTGATCTTTTTCCAAGCACACGGCTCCATACATTTCGTTGCTCTATTCCGGTAGCGATAATGATACGAACAAAGCCAATCCGCACTATTGGGCGTGCGCCGGCTCATATTACGCCGTCGCGATGTAGACCGAGAGCGCGCGCGCCGAAAGTTGTGTATGCGATTTCTAAATGTAGGTTTTTGTGTTTCTAAATAATTTATCCGCAGATTTAATTTAGCTATTTCGGCTAAAATTAAAGCTGTGTCATTAGAACTTGAAGTATTAGCCCTTATTTCCGAAATTTCTTGTGGCCTTGACGTCTCTATTATCTTGTCAGCGATAGCGGCCAGATTTTCTACATTCTTTACATCTGTAGTCGCTAAGACAGCTCGCACTGAGGCAGGAAGGTGTCCTTGCCACATAATAGATAGGGTTTCGTCTGGAATTTTATCTCTCGCCAATTCCTTCATTTTTCGAAGTAATTGAGACGGTTTTTGATCTCCCAATTCCATCTCGCTGAGTAATTTTTGAAATTGCCGAATTTCAGATTCTTCATTTACTTGCAATAAGCGTGATTTTAGAGCTTCAAATTTCTTAGTCTCGAGCGGCTTTAATAAAATGTCACTTACTTGTTGAATCACCTCCTTGCCTAACTTAGCAACAACCAAATTGTATTTTGCTTCATCGCTCAGCTTCTGCGGTCCAAGTATTGCATCAGTTTGTACAAACCATAATCTGGGTTTATCACACCAGAACTCCGGAATCCTCGACAAAACTGTTATCGATGCTAAACCGGAGGAGTCATTTTGCGCTGCTGCTCCTGAACTGTTGGCGCTCGTCATTATGTAGGTTCTTGTGTCGGGGTCACCAAATATACCTTTACTGTAGGTATTTTTTTATAATTTAATTAAATATTATAAGAGGTGCAGAACAAACTACGAATCCAATTTTTACGTCTCTTTATTGCGCTTTCTACAGTATGACTGGCTGTACAGAGAAGTTACAACATCGAGCACGACTATCTTATTACAAAAATATAGTGTTACAAAATTAAATACTTATGTGCACACGGCACATGCGATTTTCTTAAAAAACAGTTACTTTATTTAGGGCACATTGTGTCAAACGAAGGAGTTCTACCAGATCCAGAAAAAATTAGTATAATTAGCAATTATCCAGTTCCTCAAAATGTTGACGACACTCGGAGATTTGTAGCGTTAGCAAATTATTATAGAAAATTTATACCTAACTTTGCAGAAATAGCGTATCCTTTAAATTTATTATGTCGTAAAAATGTAAAATTTAACTGGAATAAAAATTGTCAAGAATCATTTGAAACTTTAAGAAAATGTATTATGTCCCCACCAGTTCTTCAATATCCCGATTTATCCGATAAAAATCAATTTATAGTTCAAACAGATGCGTCGGGTCACACGATAGGAGCTATTTTATTTAATTCAGACGGACGATCTGTCGCTTTTGCCAGTAGGACTCTTAACAAGGCTGAGAGACAATATCCTACAATAGAAAAAGAATTATTAGCAATTGTTTGGGCAGTAATCTAGTCGATTACTAAAATTTAGACTCGTACTAGAAGAATACGACTATGTAATTGAATATGTGAAAGGCAAAGAGAATGCAGCTGCAGATGCATTATCTCGTGTGATTGTGACTTCAAAAGAATTGAAAGAGATGAATTGATGATTTTTGCGGGTATAGTGAAAATATATAGTCGTACTTTTCAAAGCTCTATCTTTATTTAATTTTATTAAATACATTAGTGCTTATGTTTTAATACTTACACTACCTAAGCATTAGTGGACCATCACTACACTCTCACATAAGTTATTACACCACTGAGAAATGGATACTCCTGTTGAACAGCTGGTTAAAGGGATGGAGGAACTCTCTGCGATGTTCAGCCAAAGAATGGAAGAATTTGAAAGAAATTTGGTACCATCAAGCGCCTCTGCTCCTACGAATCCAACAATAAAGTCCTTGTCTGCCGAGTTTTACACATTCAAGTCCCTTGTGTGGAAATCGCTCGGACTACTCAAAGCCCAGATCGAGATTGTTGCAAATGGGTTGGATCGCATAGACTCTCAGTGTCGTAGGAAGGTTCTTCTCCTCCATGGTGTTAAAGAAGACCAAGGCGAAGAGGTCATGAAGAAAACGTTAGCTGTATTAACTGGCCAATTGAAGATGTCAGATGCTGCACCTGAAGTGATCGACTGCTGCCATCGCTTGGGGGTGAAGAGGGATGCTCCGCGTCCTATATTAATTCGTTTCACCTCCGTACACTTTCGCTCCAGAGTATGGAAGGCCAAGACGGCGCTGAAGGGTTCCAAAATAACAGTCACAGAATTTCTGACCAAGTCCCGTCAAGCTGTTTTCGTAGAAGCTCGGAAATATTTTGGAATAAAGAAGTGTTGGTCAGTAGACGGCGAAATTGTCATCCTTCTTCCAAACAATACCCGGAAAAAGATTACATCATCTTCCGAGCTCAAACAATTATTCGCTCAGCATCCAAATTGCCACAACTGATCACGGGTACTTTGTTTATAACTTCGCAATTCGGTCGGTTTATATCACTCTGCCGCTGTCTTTTACATTGCAGGGTATTGCTAATTTATATTATTGTAACTTAACTTTTATTTTGAACTATATTAACGTTTTATAACTTTATTTTTAACTACCTGTCCTATTAATTTGATGTTCATATAACAACTACTGTCAAATGTCACTATTTACTGCTATGGATTCTGACCTTTTGAGCCTGTACAAATTTTAAGTCTATCTTTGTTTATGTATACTAGATACCTTTTTTTTTTGTCATTTTAATATTAGATTTACTTTGATACTTACTTTTAATTATTTTGTTTTTTTGGTAAAACTTACTTTTATTTTTATTTATATTTGATGTACAGTGTGTTCATTTCTTAAGTGTAATGGATTTTTTTTTTTTTTAAAGGTCAACTTATGTCTCTGAGGTTTGTGTAATGTTTTTAATTAGCAATTTTGTATTTATTTATTTTAAATACTTATATATTTATTTTAAATACATAGATATATATATTTTTAATATATTATATATTTTATATAATGTTGGATGAAGAATATTTTTCTTGTTCATCGGATGAATTTATGAGTGTTTCAAGTAGCAACAACACGTCAATTTCAGACTCTGAAACACTTGAAGTGAAATTGTCAAAAATATTTGATAATACTACTAACCTCCTCTCCTTAGTGCATATTAACGCACAGAGCTTAGTAGTTCACTACTCTGATCTTCTCACATCTTTCAGTACCGGCGTGGTTGACGGAATTCTTGTGTCCGAAACCTGGTTGAAACCGTCAATTCCATCTACCAGTTGTGCTCTTCCAGGTTATCAGTTATTCCGCAATGATCGCACTGCTCAGGGTGGTGGTGGCGTTGGTATTTACCTTCGCAGCAACATTCCTGTCAGTGTAGTCTCTTCTTCCCCTTCTCAATACACAGGCTATCTTGAGTATCTTTTCTTGGAGATAGTCGTACATCATAAAAAAATTTTGCTTGGAGTGCTATATTGTCCAAGTGATAAGATAAATTATTTTAACACATTAGAAAGCCTTCTTGAAAATTTTGTCCCCTTGTACGATCACATTATATGCATGGGTGACTTAAACACATGCCTTTTGAAAAATGACTCCAGAGCACAAACCTTGAAAACGCTAATGTCATCTTTGAATTTAAACCTTCTTCCCATGACTTCTCCAACTCATTACTTTCCAAACAGCAGGCCTACACAACTTGATCTAATCACTGTCTCTAACCCCAATTTTGTTTTCTCTCACGGTCAAATGACTTCTCCATTCTCGTATCACGACCTAATTTTCATCACTTACAAAGTGCGACCTCCCAAGATTAGAGGCAAGGTTTTTCTTCTACGCGACTTTAAGCATATGGACCTAGAACGCTTGAGAGAGGATGTAAAAAATATTGACTGGGCACCTCTATTGTCAACTAATAATATTGATGACATGGTTGAATCACTGACTGCTGAACTGATACGTTTATATGATGTCCATGCACCTGTTCGCCCAGTGCGAATGAAACACGCGCCTGCTCCCTGGTTAACGCCGGTGATCAGAAGAACCATGGCTAAACGCGATAGAGCAAAAGCCCGACACAAAAAATTTCCATCGCAGGAAGGCCTTGACGCATACAAAAAACTTCGTAACATCTGCAACAGAATGTGTAGGGATGCCAAACGCCGCTATATTCACTTAACGCTTCAGAATCTTTCTCAAGCGCAAGTTTGGGGATTCTTACGGTCTTTAGGTGTGGGCAAAACCACGGATAGTTGTCAAACTGTTGTGGATCTCAATGCTTTAAATCATCACTTTACCACTCCGCCTATCACACTAGATAATGACACTAAAACAGCTACCCTGTCTTATTTGTCTCGTCTTGTCCCACCAGACCTACCCCCTTTCACTTTTGAACCAGTTTCGGAGGATACCGTAAAGAGGAATGTCAGGTCTATCTCCACGAAAGCCATCGGCAGTGACAATCTCAGCCTGGACATGATTCTTCCTGTGCTGGAGGATATTGCACCTGTGATCACACACATTATTAATTTCTCACTATCGTGCAATGTCTTTCCATCACTGTGGAGGAATGCCTATGTCATTCCATTACCAAAAACCTCCAATCCCTCCTCCCCTTCGCAATTCCGACCCATATCTATACTGCCCATCCTTTCTAAAGTCCTAGAGTCTGTGGTTCACAAGCAACTCTATTCCTATTTCACCATCAACAACCTCTTGTGTCCTTACCAATCCGGCTTCCGACCTTCCCACAGCACTGTTGGAGCACTGCTGAATATAACTGAGGACATGCGGTATGCTATGGATAATACCAAGCTTACTGTAATTGCCTTGTTGGACTTCAGCAATGCCTTCAACTCTGTTGATTTTGACATTCTTCTCGGTGTCCTCCGAGCAGTTAACATCTCTTCAACTACCATTGATTGGTTCCACTCCTATCTCTTCGGGCGCCGGCAATGTGTAAAAACAAAGGATTCATCCTCTGATTGGACAAACCTTACTGCCGGTGTTCCTCAAGGTGGCGTTCTCTCACCTCTGCTCTTCTCTATTTTTATTAATAATATATCGCGTGTTATTTCTTCTCCCTTTCATCTGTATGCAGATGATTTGCAGTTGTATCGTCATTTTGAGTTGAGTGAGCTGTCTGACACTGTTAATTGCCTTAATGAAGATCTTTCGGCTGTTCAGTCCTGGGCTAAATCCTTTGGTTTATTGGTTAACCCCGACAAATCTCAGGCCATGATTGTTGGTAGCAGTAGATTAAGAAGTAAAATAGACTGGTCGTCTGTACCCTGTGTCATGTATGCTGGGGTTCCAATAGCATACCATGACAAAGTAAAAAATTTGGGCCTGATCATAGACTGCAACATGTCCTGGACTGCTCACCTCAACGATATCAGTAAGCGTTTTCATTACACTTTTCACTCTCTCAAACGTCTCCAATATTTTCTCCCCTTCAATACCAAAATTATGCTCGCTCAATCACTTCTTCTCCCAATTATTGACTACGCCGATGCCTGCTTTCTAGATGTGACGGAGGAGCAACTTAATAAGTTAGAGCGCCTACAAAACCTCGCTATTCGTTTTATTTTCGGGCTACGTAAGTATGACCATGTTTCTCATTTCCGCGCTCAACTTAAATGGCTCCCTATCCGATTTCGCCGAGATATGCACATCCTTTCAGTCCTGTTCAACATACTCAATAACCCGCATACTCCTTCGTACCTTAGCTCCCGGATCAACCTCCTACCCACTCCCATACGCTCCAGGCGCTCTTGCATCACTTCGATGCTAGATGTGCCTAGGAGTAATACAAAATTTCGTCTGCAATCGTTTACAGTACGAGCTCCGATACTGTGGAATAACCTGCCGAAATCCATCCAAAACAGTAGTAGTATTGATTTATTTAAAAGCCGCTTGAAACATTATTTTCTCTCACAAGCTAACCCTTCATCTTAACCTTACTTCTCCCCATGTCTTTTCTGTTTTATTTTGCATATTAAATTAACACCGATTTGTAAATATGTATGTATATGTATTTATATATAAATAATATACGTAGTATATGTATTTTGTGTATTGTATTTTTATGTATGTTTATGTATTATATTTTTATTTATGTAAGTATTTATATTTTCATATTTCTTTATACTACAGTATGCACTATTTTGCCCGCTACATCACCCTGTCACTCACCTCCATAGGTTGACTGGAAGAAATCTCTTTTAGAGATAAGTCCACCTTTGCCTGTACATATGTTACTGTACCATGATTGTAACATATTTTAGTGCAATAAAGAATATAATAATGAATGTGTACTTGTGATGACGCGTGCTCAGAAGCGAAGAATGAACGATATGAATGGAATGGACACAAAGTCTCAAGCTGACATTAATGAAACCGACAACACTAGGCCTGATCAACCTGTGTGGTCGAAACTTATACTAAACCCAAAAATGCCGTAGAATTACGATTATATAGATAAATGTAATTTAAATATATTACGGAGAAAAAATAATATTTATTATGAGAACAATATTTTTTCATATGATAAAGCTCACTTTAATTTGTTTATAAACTCATCTTCTCAATCTCAAATTACGCGAGCCGAATTTGTGAGAGAGTTGAGTATCGTTTGTAAAAAAATGTCGATCGACGAAATATACGTATTAAAGAATAAAAGTAAAATATGATACTTTTACAAATACTATAAAGTACAAGCCTAATGATAAAATCCTCATTAAAAATGAAACTGGTAATAAATTATCAAACCTTTATTCTGGACCTTACACTGTAATTAGAGATATTTCACCGAATGTAGAGATCGAAATTAATGGAAAACTAGACGTTATTCATAAGAATAGAACTAAGCCTTATTACGAATAACATAAAGATAGAACTCTATGTAAGTTAATAAACATTTAGAATTAGTGAATCATCTTGTTATTATTTCACGATGAATGTATTGTAATGGGATATGCACCTAATCATTTTATAGCTTAATGTGTTTTAAATTAATATTTACATACATATATGTTAACCATTTATATATGTAAAAAAAAAGTGTACTATTCGTACTATTTTTTTTTTCCCCTCGATGGGAGGTGTAGTGTGTTATGTACAAGCATGTATGTAACGTATAAATTAGAATAACAAATACACAGTCAGTCAGTATCATTTGAGCATCCAACATGTTTTATTTCGATCTCCAATCTCAACCTTATAGTATACTAATATTGTCAAGCTTGGATCCTTAAAGATTTTCATTAATCTTAACACCAGACCAGATACTTGCGAGGCTTTTGATGTGAAATTTGATGATGGAATCAATGTGACCTCTAAAGCTTAAGGTGTTTTCTATTATCACCCCGAGATCCCTAACATTCGTTGATTCCGTAAGAGGCGTACCGTCGATGTAGTAAGTGTGTTTTAGTGGCTTTCGTTTTCTACTAAATTTAATATGAACACATTTATCCTTATTTACGAGTCACACGATTTGCAAGACACCAACAAACAAGGTTGTCGATGTCACTTTATAGGATTTCGATATCCTCTATTGATTTAATTTCCCTGTATATTTTTAAATCATCTGCGAATATTTGATATTTAGATTTAAGTACTTTTCCAACATCATTAATGAAAACAAGGAAAAACAAAGGTCCTAAGTGTGACCCTTGCGGTACACCAGAGGGTATTTTACATTCAAAATATTTAAAACCCTTAATGGCAACTAATTGGGATCGATTCTTTAAGTATGACTCACACCAACGTAACAAGGAACCATGAATACCCATACATTCCAATTTGGTTAAAAGAATGTCGTGGTGGACTAAGTCGAACGCTTTTTTAAAATCCAGATATATAGCATGTACCTCATTATTCTTATCCACAGCTTCAGAAATATCAGATATGTAACTAACTAGATTAGATGTTGTGGATTTATGTGGACAAAAGCCATGCTGGTATGAATCAAAGTAAGGTTTTAAATGAGAATACATCTTTTTTTGAATTAGTGACTCAAAAACTTTCCCAAAAGTAGATAGTATGGATGTTGGTCTGTAATTAGAAATATTATGAATGTCTCCAGATTTATGAATTGGCGCTATATAAGCAACTTTCCATTTAGCTGGGAATATTCCCGATTGAAGTGATTTATTATATATTGTTGTAAGGGGGTTAACTAAAACTTTAGCACAATTTTTAATAAATGTAGGTGATATTAGATCTCATCAGGTGTTTTAACCTCATGATCTGTTACAGAACATTTGGCGTATGTATTATTAGTACATTCAATACCAGTTAAATATTTTGGGTTGAAAGGTGGAAACTTATGTGTGGTATCATAGATCGACTGAAAATTATAAGAAAAAAGATTACATATTTCCTGTTCTCCTGTAGCTTTTATCATATCATTTGATTGGGAATCGACTTAGAATTGCATTTTCTGTCTTTAAAATATTTCCAAAAATATTAAGGATTGTTGCGAATATGGTCTGATATATTTTTTTTGAAGAAATCATAGCATTCAAATATTGAAGAAATCATAGCATTGAAATATCGCTTGAGCGATCTCTTAGGAGGTCGTTAGTGTATTTATCCATAGGATTTTTATACTTCTTGAATACTTTATGATATTTTGATTTTTTCTTAAGAGTACGTATAAGAGAACGTAAATACCATATGGGATGCTTGCCATCACGGGGTTTTGTGGTATTTTTTTATTTTTTATTGAGGAACAATAAACAATTGCATAAAAAAAAGTGGTAACAAAAGTAGTAATCTAAAGATAGGCTTAAGAGTATTTGTACAATCCACAACATTGTCCACGGATACATTAAAACAATATAAGGAACAAAGACAGACTATATTAAAGTAGATTACAGGTAAATAATTATATTCTTATAAGATAAACATCCCAACAACATCACGTTCAATCACGTAAACATTTAAGTAAATCTAATTTATACTTTCTATTGTTATTATAAACAAAAATATCAATTTTGTTAAAGGTTTCATTGTAACTTTGCAATAAGCGATATAAAGGTGCTCGTTTGCCAGCATTGGAATTACACTTTTTAATAGCGAACAGTCTAGCCTCGCGAGTCTGTCGCAACGGTCTGGTAGGTATCAAAAAATGTATTTCACCCAATAGTTCTGGACAGTCGATTTTTGCGTTACATATATTGTATAAAGTCGTCGCATCTAGGAGCTTACTCCTATTATTAAGAGAAATTAACTTGTATTTTTTAAGAAGTTGGTCATAGGATAATCGGCAGTGAGAACATTTATAGCATACGGAACGTAGGAATTTATGTTGAACGCGTTCAATTTGGGTTATGTAGAAATAAAACTAGTTTTTTAACGGATTTAATCGCGTATATTAATTATTTTATTTTAACATCCCGACGTTTCGAGCACTTTGCAGTGTTCGTGGTCACGGGCAGACTAAGGTGACATTTGTCTGTTCGAATTAAAAAGAAATATTATTTACAACTACCGCCAACGATTTCTTAATTGGTATCTTGAGTAGCGTTCCGGTTGCACGCAGAAGGCACTAACTGTATCTTTAGGTCTTGCAGTCTGTTGGATTTGGGATTTTAAATTTTTAATAAGTGGATCCCAAGTGTTAGAAAGTCTCCAACCATCTTCTCTATTGAAGTTCGGATGTTTTTGAATTTCAATAGCCTCACGTATCATTCTAGGAATGAATCTGTGTTCTCTAGCGAGGATCTGTGGTTTATCAAATCGAATAAAATGGTTGGGTTTATCCAGAGCATGTTCACAGACTGCAGACTTTGAAGAACGCCTATTTTTGACATCTCCTATATGTTCCTTGACCCTAGTACCGATGCTTCTCTTTGTTTGACCTATGTAAGATAAACCACACTCACATTCGAATTTATATACTCCCGCAGTTTGTAAAGGGATATTACTCTTGATAGGTCTCAAGAACTGGCTCACTTTCTTATGAGGCTTGTAAATGGTTTTAATCGAAGCTCGCTTCAAGATATTGCCAATCCTGTCTGTAACTCCCTTCACATATGGTAGAAATGCAGGTTGTCGCTCAACTGTGGGTGGCTTGATACGGCTTCTGCGATGCTGGCGAGGCACGGGCAGCTTGTTCTGGTGGAGTGCAAGCTTGACCTGAAGTAGCTCGTCCTCTAGGTGTTCAGCATCGCAGAGATGGTGGGCTCTCTGAAACAAAGATTTGCCAACGGTAGCTAACTGACTAGGGTGGTGGTGCGAGTCACCATTGAGGTATTTATTGGTGTGTGTGGGTTTCCTATAAACTGTGTGACTTAATGTATTGTCAGGATTCCTGATAATAAGGATGTCAAGAAAAGCTAAAGAATTATTTGCCTCTAATTCCATAGTAAATTGAATGTTTTTATTTATAGAATTGAGATGTACTAAAAACAATAAAGACATTACAGTCCTCCGAGCAGATAAGGGAAACGCGACCGTTGTGATGGATACGTGTGATTATAACCAGAAAATTTCCGCGATTTTATCGGATGTAAAAACTTATAAAAAAGTAACTAAAGACCCTACTAATAATATTCTTAAAAAGACATCCGCGTTAATATCTAAACATCAAGAAAAATTAAATCTGGACAAAAAATCACTCGTGCCTACATGTGCAAAGCCACCAAAACTGTATGGGTTACCTAAGATCCATAAAACTGGTGCTCCGCTGCGTCCTATTGTAAGCCAAATCGATACACCAACATATAGATTGGCTCAACACATAGCAAGGATATTATCACCCCTCCGAGGACACACTGCGGCGTATGTCAAGGATTCTTACCAGTTTGTTGGTGAAATCAAAGACCTTAAATTAACCAACAATGAGACAATGGTTAGTTTTGATGTCCAGTCATTGTATACCTCCTTACCCATACAAGACTGCATCGAAATTGTCAAGAGGAAGCTACAGACACACAACATGCCTATTGAATATGCAGAGCTGTTACATCACTGCCTCACATCTGGTTATTTATTGTGGAATGATGAATTCTATGTACAAGTTGACGGAGTAGCCATGGGTTCCCCAGTATCCCCCGTGGTCGCTGATTTATTCATGGAAGACCTAGAGGAGAGGGCTCTTCGCTCCGGACCAATAACACCTAGGTTTTATAAACGGTACGTAGATGACACTTTCACAATACTACCTAGTGATCGGACATCTGCATTTTTAGTACATCTCAATTCTATAAATAAAAACATTCAATTTACTATGGAATTAGAGGCAAATAATTCTTTAGCTTTTCTTGACATCCTTATTATCAGGAATCCTGACAATACATTAAGTCACACAGTTTATAGGAAAACCACACACACCAATAAATACCTCAATGGTGACTCGCACCACCACCCTAGTCAGTTAGCTACCGTTGGCAAATCTTTGTTTCAGAGAGCCCACCATCTCTGCGATGCTGAACACCTAGAGGACGAGCTACTTCAGGTCAAGCTTGCACTCCACCAGAACAAGCTGCCCGTGCCTCGCCAGCATCGCAGAAGCCGTATCAAGCCACCCACAGTTGAGCGACAACCTGCATTTCTACCATATGTGAAGGGAGTTACAGACAGGATTGGCAATATCTTGAAGCGAGCTTCGATTAAAACCATTTACAAGCCTCATAAGAAAGTGAGCCAGTTCTTGAGACCTATCAAGAGTAATATCCCTTTACAAACTGCGGGAGTATATAAACTCGAATGTGAGTGTGGTTTATCTTACATAGGTCAAACAAAGAGAAGCATCGGTACTAGGGTCAAGGAACATATAGGAGATGTCAAAAATAGGCGTTCTTCAAAGTCTGCAGTCTGTGAACATGCTCTGGATAAACCCAACCATTTTATTCGATTTGATAAACCACAGATCCTCGCTAGAGAACACAGATTCATTCCTAGAATGATACGTGAGGCTATTGAAATTCAAAAACATCCGAACTTCAATAGAGAAGATGGTTGGAGACTTTCTAACACTTGGGATCCACTTATTAAAAATTTAAAATCCCAAATCCAACAGACTGCAAGACCTAAAGATACAGTTAGTGCCTTCTGCGTGCAACCGGAACGCTACTCAAGATACCAATTAAGAAATCGTTGGCGGTAGTTGTAAATAATATTTCTTTTTAATTCGAACAGACAAATGTCACCTTAGTCTGCCCGTGACCACGAACACTGCAAAGTGCTCGAAACGTCGGGATGTTAAAATAAAATAATTAATATACGCGATTAAATCCGTTAAAAAACTAGTTTTATTTCAATGTGTAATAATCGCGAAAATCTAAGACAACATTATTGGGTTATGTATTTATTGTAAATAGGGTTCCAGATCTGTGAAGCATATTCAAGGTGAGGTCTTATTAGATTACAATATAAACGTACGAATGTATTAGAGTTTTTAAAGTCATTAGTGTTTCTCATGACAAAACCATACATTTTAAACGCATTATTTACAATATTGTCTATATGAAGATCAAAAGTAAGTCACGTACATTTGAAACTCTTTCCAATTCAGATTCTTGTAAACAATATTTATATTGGATAACATTATGTTTTTTTGTAAAAGTAATTGTATTACACTTAGATGGACTAAGGTATAACTTATTAGCTGAACAGTAACCAGAAAGCTTGTCAAAGTCATCCTGCAACTTTAGGCAGTCTGATAAGGTATTAATTCCTAAGTAGACCTTGAGATCATCTGCATAAAGTAAGAATCTACTGTGTTTAAAGAATTTGTATATGTCATTTATAAATATTATAAAGAGTAGGGGACCAAGAATAGATCCTTGGGGTACACCAGATGCTGCAATATATGAATCTGACTCAAAGCCATTAATTACAATTTTCTGAGACCTTTTAACTATGTAAGAAGAAAACCAGCGTAAAAGATTACCTCGAATTCCATTGAATGCAATTTTTTTTAACAGAATTTTATGATCGACCTTGTCAAAAGCTTTTCGGAAATCCGTGTACACAGCGTCTACCTGTATTCTGTTGTCCATATTTTGAAATAAGTAATTAGTATAAAATGCCAAATTTGTAACAGTTGACCTACGTTGAACAAAACCATGTTGTTCTTTTATGATTTCATTATGCATTATAGGATATAGTTGCATATGCACAAGCCTCTCGAAAAGTTTTGCCAAGGTCGATAATATAGAAATAGGACGATAATTTCCTACATTTGATCTCGTACCATTTTTATACACAGGTGTGATATTTGCATTTTTCCATATATCAGGAATGTCCCTTCTTGCATGCACCTATTGTAGATTATCGTAAGCGGAATATAAATTGTAGTGGCTGTTAACTTTAAAAAATAGGGTGGTATAGAATCAGGTCCAGGCCCTTTAGTATAATCTAATAATTTTAATTGAGTTAGAACAGAACCTTCAGAAAATGTTATACTAAAAATATTTACGTGGGTACAAATACTACTATCTAGTGGTTCCAGAGAGTCTAAATTAATAGTTGAAGGTTCAAAAACAGACTGGAAGAATTGGCCGAACATGTTACATATGCTTTTAGGGTCATCAGTAGTTATACCCATGTAGGACATTACACTGGGTATGGCCGGTTTAGCTTTGCGATTTGAAATATAGTTCCAAAATATTTTTATATTATTAATTATACTTTTTTCAATAAGTGTCATATACATGTCAAAACATTTTTTACATTCAGCCCTAAACCTGTTACGATACATAGAGAATAATTCATAGTCAGCCACGTTTTTGAATTTTTTCCATTTTATCCAAACCTTTGTTTTGGCTTTAAATATGTGTTTCAAGGCAGGTGAAAACCATACTGGGAAATTTGTGTGCTTAACATTAACTATCGGCGTAAATTGCTTGATTATTGAAAACAGTTTTTCATAAAATTTAATGACAATACTGTTAGGTGACTCATTTAAAAATAAGGTGCACCAATCCACCTCAGATATAGCCTTATTTATTTTAACATAGTCTGCTTTTCTGAAACATAGTTTTAGTCTTTGTTGACGGGGAACCGACAGAAATGCACTTTTTAGTTTAGTCAAAGCAATAAAACAGGGATGATGCGATACTTCAGGAGACAAAGCTAACGAGGGAACAAAGCATTCGCAATCAGTATTAGATATAAATAAATCTAATAAGCGATTATTATTATTTTTATAAATATTGTATTGGGTTGCATTCAATAACGAGAGCGTTTGAATAAGATATCTACCGGCATTAGAAGTATCAATTTTAATTACTGGCGCACTGTTACCCTCTAGTATAACCCAGTCGAGCTTAGGTATATTAAAATCACCTGCAATATAGAAATTAGTTATATTTTCACACAATTTACTTAGAAGCAGTTCACTGAGGAGGTCTAAATAGGAGATATATATATCAACGCAGAGATTGGGCGGTATATACACTGCATTAATAATGTGTCGCTTGGCGCGAGACGAAGCCGGCAACCAGACGGTGACGCAGTCCACAGCAGTCGGCGCGGGCGCAGGCAGCGCGCAGCGCACGGCACCCAGCTCGCGCCGCACGGCCACTAGTACCCCGCCCCCCTCCAACTTGCCAGTCGCCGCACGGTCTCGATCACAGCGAAATACGATATACCGCCCGTCAATAAATTCGCCATCAGATATATCAGGTGTTAACCAAGTTTCCGTTAAAATAATAACGTCATAAGAATTAGATAAAATGTTCATGTAAACAGTGTTTAGTTTGGTTCTGATTCCCCCGCAGTTTTGATAATATAACGAAATATTTTTAAGCATCAGCATTGGACAATATGTAAAGAAATATGAGGAATAATAATGATGTTACAAGCGTAATGGTTATATAAATTATTTGATTCGAATTATTATCATTCACGAATAAGTATGAGCTGATTATATTCGTCTTCGATTCGTTGAGTGGTAAAATATCAAATACGTATGCAAAAAAAGGCGAAATAAATCAGTCGTACGTTTGACTGATGACCTAAGTGTATACTGTAAATAAGAAAGAAATATAAAAATACAAGGTAACAAAAAAATAAAATAAATAAATTGCTAGAAAAAATAAACTTATGTAACCAATATATCACATACATAAATACATACATAGATGCACGCCAATATACATACAATATGGGTATAATTATATAAATGTTAAAATAATGTAAAAGACGTCTAATTGTAATTATTAAATATTTTAAATGAGGTGTATAATGATGATTTATGAACATGAGTATATTATGATATAAAATGTTAAAAATAAAGAATACAAATCAGACGACAGTATTGGTTCGAGAAATCTATATAGGTACACACGTATACATATATTATAAATTTTATCATAACAAAAAAGAAATAAAGTTACGTTATAATTGTATTGTATAAATGTCAAAACTATCTTATAATATTGTGTTAAATTATAGAAACCAGTTTTAATAATATTTAATTTACATATCACGTGGGTAAAGAGTAGAAATATTATTTTATAACGAGATTTAGTATAAGTTGGAAATAAAGATCAACATTATTCACAAACAATACCAATGAACGCGATGTTTTGGGGTAGTAGGATAATTTTTGTACATAGTAGTGCAAGTACAGATGTAAACTAATACTAATGTTGTTTTTGTTACTAAACTTAAAATTAGTTTGAAAAAGGGATACCAGAAACATTACTATGGGACAAGTAATATGCAAAACTAACTCACGTTCAACGTTTAGGTTTGATTTTAGACAAGTCTTCTTCTTTACGAATTGCGATGACATGCGATGTCTCATTTTCACGCACAAGAACACTGTTTAACCCAGACGAAACGAAAGTTTTGTTTTTTGCATAATTCACGTGCACTCCGAAACAGCTTCTATTTTTTTAACGTAAGGTGTTCATTCGAAAAATCTTACGCTTCTCTCCACTAATCTGTATGTTTTCTGTGGAAATGCCTTTTTTCATTCGCGCAGCTGCTAGTATGTTATCCCGACGGACCCCTAGTGTGTAATTTTACAATTATATTTTTGAGATGAGTACTTTTGTTATCAGCATGCGGTACACGATGCGCTGACACGATATCACCAGCATTGATAGTAAGCTTGATTGCGGTTCCGAGCTCTTCAATGATTTTGATAAGATTCTCGCCGCGTCTTTCCGGAACGTTGGCAATTTCGAGGTTGCACTGTCGTGCCTGCTGCTCCATCATATCTATTTTGGCCTCCAAATGACTCATATCTTTAGGCTGCTGTTCTACTTGCTCAAATCGTATATCTGTTATTGAGTTCTTCAAAATGTTCAGATATAAAATTTACGGATTTTTTCAGATCTGCAAAATCTTCCAATATTCTTGAAATAAGAGTTTCCTGATGGAGGAACCAATTATCTAATTTGTTCATTATGGCATTTTGGAAATCTTGAAATTCCCTGCGCATGGATTGTTCAGCTACCCCAGAGCGAGTGCGTTGGGTCACAAAGTTCGGTGATGATTGGTCCGATGCAGATGTGAAACTTACTTCCATGACCTGTTCCGTACCTCCTTTATCAGTCATTGTAGATATAAGTAATGTATGTCTCTGTTCCGTCAATACTCTGTATCGGCCGGTAGCAGCAATATAGTCGCAGCGACACTGTGATGCGCGACCGGTCGAATCGAGTGACCGAGGTGAAAAATTTTTGTAAATAACATTTAGTAAAGTCTCATAAAAAACTTCTATCATTTCATCTACAGAGCTACAATTTTTCCATAAATGTGCCCAATCAATGTTTGAAAGTTCCTCAATAACAGTATTATAGTCACAAAACGCAAAATTATATTTAGGTTCAGTGTTTCTTTTAAGATAGTGTTTTTGAGTAGAATACTGTAGGTCTATTAATAAGGCTGGGTGATGACAATCAAGCGGGACTAAGGGTTTTTCTTCAGATACTGTAAGAAAAGATGGATGTGAGCTAAGAACTAGGTCGAGAATTCTTTCGTTATAATTAGAAATTGAGTTGCATTGATGTAGGTTGCAAAAAAATATTGTGTCAATAAATAAAGAATCCACGTTATTGTTTGTACGTACAGGTATTAGACTACGACTGTAAGTGCTATATTCCCAGACAATATTGCTCAAATTGAAATCCCCAATCACCACGTTTATTGTGCCGTCATCGGTGTTAGAGTTAATAACTTGTGCAGTATTTTTAAGAAAGTAATTAAGTTCCAACGCCTTTACTGGAGGTGGAATATAGACACCACAAATATTAATTTGCGCCCTTTGACCTATTTTAAATGAAACCCAAAGATCTTCACATATAGATTCCCAAGTGTTTTTTCTCAGACTCTCAAACTTTTTGTGTATGGCAATTACAACACATCATCAAAAGCCAATCGTTGTCCACTGCTGAACATAGGCCTCTCCCAAGGTGCGCCAAAGCTCCCGGTCCTCCGCCTTCCGCATCCAGTCGGTCCCCGCCACCTTCATGAGGTCATCGGTCCACCTGGCTGGAGGGCGCCCTACGCTGCGTTTGCCGATTCGCGGTCTCCACTCTAGGACTCGTCTGCTCCAACGGCCATCGGTCCTACGACATACGTGACCAGCCCACTGCCACTTCAGCCTGCTAATTTTGCAAGCTATGTCGGTGACTCCGGTTCTTTTCCGGATAATCTCATTTCTGATCTTATCCTTCAAAGATACTCCGAGCATAGCTCGCTCCATAGCCCGCTGAGCGACTTTGAATTTGTGGACTAGTCCCGCAGTCAGTGTCCACGTTTCGGCACCGTATGTCATGGCAGGTAAGACGCATTGGTTGAAGACTTTCGTCTTCAAACTTTGCGGTATAGACGACGTGAGGACTTGACGAAGGTTGCCAAATGCTGCCCATCCCAAGCGAATTCTTCGATCGGCTTCCTTCTCGAAGTTGTTCCTACCGACTTGAATGACCTGTCCTAGGTAGGTATATTCACTGACAACTTCGAGAGGTTTCCCTTCGACGTATATCGGCCCCGGCACGACATGCCTATTGAACATGACCTTGGTCTTGTCCAAGTTCATACCGAGACCGACACGTCGGGAAGAATCGCTTAGGCTACGCAGCATTTCGGTTAGCTGTTCCAGCGACTCTGCTATGATGACGATATCGTCGGCAAATCGAAGGTGTGAGATGCACTCGCCGTTTACATTGACTCCACATCCAGTCCAATCCAGCGTCTTGAAGACGTCTTCCAACGCGTTGGTGAACAGTTTCGGGGATATTACATCCCCCTGTCTCACCCCTCTGCGCAGTTGGATCGCCTTCGTCTTACAGTCCTGGATGTGGACAGTCATTGTAGCGGCGTTGTACAGACACCTCAGTACCTCGATATATCTCCAATCGATATGACATCTCTGCAATGAGTCGAGCACTGCCCAGGTTTCGATGGAGTCAAAGGCTTTCTCGTAATCCACAAAAACCATACACAGCGGCTGATTGTACTCTGATTACAACACCACCACCATCTTTCAAATAAGATGAAGTTGTACTGCGATCGCGCCTAAATACTGAATACCGAGTGTCAAATAATTCATGATCAAATATTGTATCATTCAGCCAAATTTCCGTAAGAATTATGACATAAATAGAGGTCTTCAGTTTTGGTCCGCAGGCCCCTCACATTTTGATAAAAAAATTTAATATTGAATTTTAAAACTAAAAAGGCACAATAAATACTAACTTAGGTATAAAAAAGTAGAATAATATAACTATAAAATTACTTAAGAGTATTTAAAAATTCGGTATTTCTTATTAAAATTGCAGGTGAATGCTTATTTTTAGGAATATAAATGCGGCTATTTCGGATCCAGACAAACTCGTATTTCTTCTCTTTTGCGATTAGTCTCGTAGCTGCGTGAAGTTTCTTGTTCGTTGGGGATAGGTGTTCACTTACGTATATTGATTGCTTATCACCTGCGATGCCTATGAGGGGACTTATGTTATTGAAACGAGTGTATTTGGTAGAAGATGATTTATTACTGACTAATTAGTGCAACGATCTTAATATTTATACGCCATCTGACTTACATACTACTTATTACACTACACCTCGGGGAGTAAATTGAAAAAAAAAAAAAATGTTTTGGTACAATTTTTTTTTTTTAGAAATAGGTACATTATAATTGAATTTAGGTTTTAAATGATTTAGTTCTATTTTTATGGACAATATAAGGCTTATTACATTTTAAAATTTTTACATTTAGTCCTAAATCTTCTAAAATTACAAATGGTCCAATCCACTGTGTGTCCAGTTTATTTGCCGTTTCATTTTTAATTAAAATTAGTTGTCCATTTGTATAAGTTACATTATTTGTATATTTATCGTAATTACATTTATGATTTTGTTTGCTTAAAATTTAATTTTCACGAGCATCTTGCTGCGCTACTTGTAACTTAAACTTAAGATCTAAAGCATAATTATCTGGGTTATATAATGGTTCAATATATTGACTTACTCTACAAGGTATTACACTAGGTCTACCAAAAACTAGCTCGAATGGTGTGTATTTCGTTTCTGTGTGAACAGTATTATTAAAATTAAAACACCAAAAAGATAACCATTGACTCCAGGTGTCTTTCTGACCATCACACTGAATGCGTAAGAAAGCACCTAAATTTTTATGCGAATTTTCAAGTGCACCGATAGATTGGTGGTGATAAGCTGTAGAAGTCAATTTTTGTATATTTAAAATTTTACATACCTGTTCCATTACAGTAGATACAAACTCTGTCCCACAAAGTCTGTCTGGAGAGCAAAGAAGGCGGTAGCAGTGGCCAGAGCTAAGGCACAAGAAAAGTTGTACAACTCACTGGACAGCCCTAGAGGCCAGAAGGAACTCTACCGAATTACGAAAGAAAAAAAAGACGATCGAGAGATATAACACATATCAAATGCATGAAAGATGAGGCTGGTAAGGTGTTATGTAGAGATGAGGAAATAAAAGAGCGATGGAAGATTTATTTTGAAAAGCTTATGAATGAAGAGAATGACTGGAATGGTATTCTCCAAGAGCCACAAGTAAATAAGGGAAATAAGCATGGATGAGATAATGACAGCAGTCAAAAGTATGAAAAATGGGAAGGCTTTGGGTCCAGATGACATACCAGTTGAAGTATGGAAGGTGTTAAAGACTGACGGATGTATGTGGTTGACTTTATTCTTCAATAAGTTGTTGCATGAAGAAACCATCCCTCAAGAATGGTGCAGTAGTTCGCTAGTGCCCATCTTCAAAAATAAAGGGGATATACAGGATTGCAACAACTATAGAGAGATAAAGCTCATGTCACATACTATGAAAATATGGGAGAAGGTAATAGAGAGAAGATTGCGAGAAGAGAGTGAAATTGCCCAAAATCAGTTTGGGTTTATGTCAGGTCGAGGGACAATGGACGCTATTTTTGCACTCCGCCAATTGTGCGAGAAGTACAGACGTGCTCACAAGAACCTGCACATGGTATTCATTGATCTCGAGAAAGCCTATGATAGGGTGCCTCGTGAAGTGTTATGGTGGGCATTGAAAGAGAAAGGTTTGCCTGGCAAGTATGTGGAGTTAGTCCGTGCTATGTACAGGGGATCCTGTACCTACGTCCGATCGTCTGCCGGCAACACCGACCAGTTCAGTGTGGCTGTAGGGTTGCACCAAGGGTCGGCTCTAAGTCCTTACCTCTTCCTGCTGATTATAGACGGCTAACTCTAACGGCGAACATACAGGAGGAGGCACCCTGGTGCGTGCTTTTTGCCGACGACATTGTATTGGTTGGTGAAGATGGACCTGAGATCCAGAACAGATTGGAAGATTGGCAACAGAAACTGGAGAATGTTGGCTTGAAAATCAGTAGAACGAAGACCGAATACATGTTCTGCGATTTCGGCGGTCTCTCCGGTCCTGAAGCCATAGCGCTTGATGGCGTAGCCCTTCCAGTCTGCTCCGACTTCCGGTATCTCGGTTCACTCATTCAAGGCGATGGCGAAATAGATCGAACGGTAAAGCACAGGATTAACACAGGGTGGATGAAATGGCGGCAGGTTACGGGAACAATTTGTGACCCCCGTATTCCTCTTAGACTTAAGGGGAAGATCTATAAGACCATGATCAGACCTGCTATTCTATATGGATCAGAGTGTTGGGCTATAAAAGGGATGACTGAAAGACAATTGCATGTGGCAGAGATGAGAATGCTGAGAGCAATGTGTGGTGTTACGCGAATGGATAGAGTAAGGAATGAGTACATAAGAGGAAGTTTGAAAGTGGCACCGGTAACCGAGAAGCTATCTGGAAACCGGCTATCCTGGTATGGGCATGTTATGCGGAGGAATGAGGACCATGTTGTGAGAAAGGTTTTGAGTATGGATGTGGATGGATATAGAGGTAGGGGACGACCCAAGAAACGATGGATGGATTGTGTGAAAGACGATATGGTTAGAAAGAATGTTACTTGTGAGATGACGTCTGACAGAGAAGTATGGAAGAAGAAGACATGCTGCGCCGACCCCAAGTAAAATTGGGATAAGGGCAGGAGGATGATGACAAACTCTGTCCCACGATCTGTAGCTATGGTGTTTGGTATCCCGAACCTTAATATAAAATTTTTAACTAATGCTTTTGCTATACTTACCGTGTCCTTATTTTTTAGAGGATAGGCCTCTACGAACTTAGTCAATTTACATTGAAGTGTTTAAATGTAGCAATTGTCTTCAATGTCCTTTTGCAAAGGTCCTACGACGTCAAGATAGATCTTTTCAAAATCATGTGAAGCCGTTGTAGTTATGTCCATGGGCGCCTTGACATACCTACAATGTTTCATTTTTTGACACTGAACGCACTTGCTAAAAAATATTTTAACATCTTTATCCAAGCCTGGCCAGTAAAATTTTCTTTTAATATTATTTGTCATTCTACGCACACCTGCATGACCTGCGGTGGGTAGTAAATGAAAGTCATGTAATGTGTATTTTCTTTCTTCCCCATCATATATTCTTTTAACTCCTCTTAGAACATAGATACGTGGACCACTCCAGTCCTTACGTTCTTTTATTTCTTTTAACAATTCTTTTATGAAATTTTCAATTTCATTATTCTTTACTATGCATAGTTCATTTATTTTTCTAGTTTTACAAAATTCTCCTATCTTAGTCACCAATTCGGCTCGCGTAAATTGTGCCCTAAATTTAAGATTAATATATAATATTTTTCTACGTAGACTATAAATAAAACATTTTTTCTCTTCGTATAAATTATCATTATTTTTCAATTTATTTAACTCCTCATTATTTATAAAAGTCATTTCCACTGAATCATTTGGTATCTTTAGTACCTAAACTACTCGTGGTTGATCAGGCCACGATTCATTAGGTTTACTAATTTTAATTGTATTATCCTGCTCTACTTTATTTTCTAAACGCCTCTTTTGGCCTCTAGTCATAACTAACAATATTTCTTCGTTCATTTGTTTTAAAGTGTCCGATGTTATGCTAATTCTACACAAAGCGTCCGCTACGCTATTATCCTTACCTTTTACGCTATTATCTTTACCTTTAGTGCTAACCTAAACTTAAGAAGTCTACTTGAGGGGTCTTTCATTGAGAATAGATATAATAAAGGTCTATGGTCTGTCATAATCGTAAAAGATCTACCGTATACATATGGTCTAAAGTATTTTACTGCCCACACTATAGCAAGTAACTCTTTTTGAATAGTGGGGTAGTTTGTTTCGACTTTATTAAGAGGTCTGCTTGCAAAAGCTACCGGTTTCATATTTTGATTACACAAAACAGCGCCAATTGCTGTACCTGAAGCGTCAGTTTGAATGACGAATTCATTATTTTCTGAAAAATCGGGAAATTCTAATACTGGGGGACTTGTCAAAGCCTGTTTTAATGTTTCGAAACTTTTTTGACACTCTTCAGTCCAAACAAATCGTTCATATTTTCTCGTTAATTTATTTAAGGGATATGTTATTTCGGCAAAATTTTTGATAAATTTTCGATAATGATTACAAAACGCTACGAACCTTTTAACTTCGTCAGTATTAGTAGGTATGGGATATTTTTGTAGGATTTTGATTTTTGCAGGGTCAGGTAAAACTCCATCTTTTGAAACTAAATGTCCTAAATAAAGAATTTCTTTCTTCAAAAAATTACATTTCTTGGGATTTAATTTTAAATTAACTTTTCTTAGCCTTTCCATAACGTTAATCAAATTTTTATTATGTACGCTCAAATTTCTTCCAAATACAACTAAATCATCTAAATAAACAAAACACTTATCAAATGTTAACCCTGACATTGCAACTGACATGGCTCTGCTAAAAGCGCTAGGACTAGTCTTAAGACCCATTGGTAATCTTTTCATTTGGTATTGACCAGTGTTTGTCGTAAAAGCCGTGAATTCCCTACTTCGTTTATAACTCTACCTGATAGTAACTTTGATTAAGATCTAAGTGTGAGAAATAGATAGAACCACAGAGAGAGTCTAAAATTTCATTTATATTTGGCAAAGGGAACTTATCGTCCACAATGCAGTCATTAAGTTTCCGACAGTCGATAACAAGTCTCCACTTTTTATCACTATCACTTTTTTTCGGTACTAACAAAATTGGACTTGACCACTCGCTCTTAGCTTCTTCTATAATGTCATTCTTAAGCATTTCTGTAATTTGATTATTAACTTCATTTTTTTAAAAAATGGGGTAATCTATACTGCTTAACATATACCGGACTCGTATTCGGTTTCAAAGCTATTGATTGTTGATAAATATTGGTAGTATTTAATTTATCGCCTGGCAAAAAGAAAACATCTGAATACTTTGCACATATATCCTGAATGTATTTGCGCTCCTCTGTATTGAGGTGATTTAAATTTAAAATGTTTAATAGAGCTTTAGCCCTATTTAAGTCATTAGCAGTTGACCTAAAGTCGCATAACTCATAATCTTGAATCGAATATATTTCCAGTTGAAACATTGAAAAAGTAACATCATGTTCATTGGTATTTAAAATTTTAACAAGTAATCTGTTCTTTCGTATCCTACTGATACAACCTGCAAGGAAAACGTTATCAGCTAATTGCTGACTGTGGATAACACAGTCATTTTCCGAATCATTATCCAAAAGTAAGTAATGAAATGATTCACAACGCGCAGGTAAAAGTAAACTTTCATTAGAATAATTCAACGAATCATAAAGTGGTAAGGAACATTCCATTCCATATTTGTTTAAGATAATGGAATTGTTTTCAAAGTTGATACTTGATACGTAGCGACACAGAAAATCTAAACCTAAAATACCGTCAGCCTTTAAAGGTAAGTTATTGAAAACATGTAGCCTTATATTAAAGCCAACATGAAACTGTTGATTACGATGAAATAAGATGACATCAGTATAACCTATGGACTGAGTTTTACCTCCAATACCATTTATGATAGTTTCGTCTCTAATTACTTTACTGTTACTGGGTAATGCCTGTTTCTTTATTACAGATAATGATGCTCCTGTATCTACTAACCAAAAATATTTCCTATTGTTAATAAAAAATGATAAATATTTGGCTTTGCCATTTAATGCCAAAATGTTATGTTTTAACACGAAAAAACTGCATTTCACTATTATTATCTGCGTTTACGGATTGATTTTGTTCAAGTTTTTCTGAATAAAATACTCTGTTTCTATTGCCACTACCACGAGATATCGAACTCGATGGATTCTCGTTCGAATCTCGTCCGCGATTCAATTTATGAAATTTAGGTCTACCATGATAATATGTTTGGCCGCGTGGATAATTATTAAAATTTCTTCGATTATTAAAATAACTGGAATTATTTGGCTTGCCTGCGTTATTTTGTGGGAAATATGATCTTTGACCGCGAATCTGTGGTCTAGTATGGGAATTAAAATGAGAATGTGACTTACTTCTTCCACGAGTGGAGAAATGCATGACATCCTCACCTCGCGACGAAGATGCAGCTGACAGCTCTTCATCTTTCGCAGCTTGAATCGCCTATTTTAGGTGTTTGTAGTTGCGTGCTGCAATAATCGTAATTAGTCTTGAATTTCTTAGACCATCAGAAAAACGTTGTATTACGAATCGCTCATTAATAGGTTTTAAAATTTCGTATTTTTCAGCATCGCCGTCTGCCTAAGCTATCGTTAAATCTGCAAATAAGTTCTCTATCTCGGTTCCAAACTGTTTTATAGTGCGATATCCTTGAGATACAGTTTGTAGCCGTGATTGTATTGCGGTAGGACTTTTCTTTACCAATAATTTGTTTTTTTAAATCCTTAATTAATTCTTTTGTAGAACTGTATTCGGGTAACATTCGTAATTTAGCATTCTGTGACAGCCTACTTTTTAAAACAAATGTAATTAGTAATTTTTGACCTGATGATGACAACATATCCGAATACATTTATATAGAGTCAATGATACCTTTAATGCTGTTTTCGTTATTATTCATAACAGGAATTAAACTACATGCTGTTTTCAAATCGAACTCCATTTTTAGTTCAGTATTCGAACACGTTTCGCTAGAATCACTGTCACTACTACTCATATGACATGCAGGCTTAGAACATAAATTGATAATTTGTGAGTATCATGACTTTATTTCATCACTTATTGAAGCAATGAATGTAAGAGACTTAGGCTTTATTTCTTTAGAAGTAATATATTGGATTATATTCGAACTTTTCTCAAATATTTTCTCAGTTTCCGCTAACTTGTTTTTTTATAACATTACCCTGATATCTTAATTTTCCCTTCTTAATTAAATATTTTCTTATTAATTTAAGTTCATCTAAACATTTAACTAAATCATCTTCCATTCCTTTATAACAACATATTAATAAAAGAAATACATACCAAGTATATCAACTCACTTACGAGTAGTTACCATGGTAGGGGCTACGACCTGATACATTGCAATATGAAACTCTTTGTTTACATTATACATACTTAATCGATTAAATAATATTAATAGGATACATTTATTTTACTTTTAACAGTTCAAAGTTTATTTCTGAAATTTTATTGGATCACTTTACAAAACACTTACGCACTTTTTATTAATATTAAATATAAACACCTGGTTTTCACGCACTTTCTTCGTAATTCTAATGCCGTCACTTCTCTACTGGTTGGGTATGTCTCTTGCGCGGGTGAATGACCGTCTTAAGTTGTTTTGCGTGATCTCATCCGATATCCAATTTTTATGGCATTTTTTGTACTTTTTATAAATAAAGTACAGTGCTGCAATGCCCAGTAGCACACAAATACAACAAATCGTGCAACCCGTTCATCAACTCGTGCATCCAGTTCTACTTACCAGTCGATTTTAGATGCATCTTCATGCAGGCGACTGATATCCACACCACCAAACACGTAGCAGAAGTATTCTTGACTTAGCTTTAGGTGGTTTAACTTTATAGGATAGGTAAAGTAAATCATGATAAGAGAATGCTGTAGCATTGCACTGACCATGTTTCTCAACATGGTCAGTGGAAGACACGATAATTAAGTCGAGAAGTAAAGGATTGGAATTCGGAAAGAAGTGTGTGGCAGAGAGAGGAAGAATGTGTAAGTTAGATGCAGATATTAAGGAGTTGAGTCTCAAGGATCTATAATCATTCTTGATCAGACAAGCTTTAAAGTCACCCATCAATATAGTGTGGTTATATTGAGGAGTAAATTTTTCAAGAAGGTATTCTAGTGAGGGAAAGAAGTCAATTGATAGGCAAGGATTATAAAAAACACACAGTAGAAGTTTACAATGGGAAAAAGTTAATTCAACAAAATGATGTTCCGCGGAAGGACCAGTCTGCGGTACTGACATGCTGATAATTTTAAAAGGAATGTAGGATCGCAGATACATGGCAACACCTCCACCAGTTCTATTGACACGGTCATTTCGAATTAAATGAAAACCCGGTAAAGAATATGACTCAGAAGACAAACATGGCTTAAGCCATGATTCAGAAACAAGAATATCATGGAGGTTTTTGTTATCAAACGATGTGAGAAGATCAGGATAGTGAGCAAGAATACTCTGAGCGTTAATATGAACAATGTTAAAGTTTTCAGTTACGTCAGTAAAAGAGTTAATAGGGATTCATTGAGAGAAGGAACACTTTGAAAGCTGTCGTCGCTACTGGCTGAATCAGAAGAGAGAGAAAGATAAATATCATTGTCGTCTTGAACATGGCTATTATCAATCATTATATATATATATATATATATATATATATATATTAAATAATAATAAATAAATAAGAATATAGCGAATTAAAATAAAATAAGTATATAAATATATTTAATAAAATAATATATAAATATACAAATATCAAATATATAATAGTTCCGTCTTACCCGCCAGCTGTTGAGAGATTATGAATTTAATAAAACTAATAACTAATAAAACTAAAATTATATTTTATTTATTGATATTAGCGAGTACGTAGAATACCATCAACCGTATGAATATTCCGTACAGGAACCTTTAGAAAATTCAACAGAAACACCCCAAGTGGAAGCCGATAGCGTAACGCGAATTTGTATGAGGATATTATACTGGCAAATACTTCCAAATTACGTAGGATTCCGATAAATATTCATGACGGACATGCATTTATAGAAGAACAAATCGTTTCAAATTGTATTATAAGCGAATGCTTAACTACCGTTTCAAATAATAGGGGTATAGTTGAAGTAACCAATCCAAATCGAAACCACGTCATATTCTCTATGGACCGCGAAAAACAGAAGGATAAAGAATACATACAAATCTTAGAAAACCAAATTGAAGGCTTACAAAAATCGCAACGTAAATGCTCATTAGAGATTAAAAATGTTCCCAAGTTAAACGGTGAAACAAAAACCTCGCTTATGGACATGGTTACCAAATTATCGAATACCCTGAATATTAAACTCGAAACGAATGACATCAAAGATATCTATAGATCGTCCAACAAAGGAGATAAAAAACCTATAATTTTGGAACTGTGTTCATATATACAGGAAACGAATATAATGAAAGCCGCTAAAAAGTACAACAATCAAAACAAAACTAATAAACTAAATGCACAACACTTGGGGTTAACGAGCCATAATACACCGGTTTTCCTATCAGATCACCTAACCCAAAAAGGTAATAGATTGTTTTTCTTAGCCAGAGAATTCAGCAGAACAAACAACTACACATTTTGCTGGACCGCCATTGGTGATGTGTTAGTGAGGAAGGATGAAAACTCTCCAATTATAAAAATTATTAGTGAATCACAAATTAGGAGTATGTATGAATCTAACAAATGACTAGTTACTCTAGAAAATTACTTACTTTCTTTTATATACTTTACCGTACTTTCCTACTTCAAAATGATTGTATGTTTAGCTACACATTTAATATTACAAATAATACTCATATACACAAACTCGTATCACTATGCACACCATATATCGATGGGTCCTACGTACATGGGCCAATGCAACAATTTTAGCATTTTCACTTTTTTGTGTCAAATGCTTCCTATTAGTCTATTTAACAAGTTGCATTAAAAAAAATACACATTTATAGATGCAAATACTATTTTTTTCTGCTGTAAAAAAGCTTATGTGACATAATTTTAAACGTATAAAGACAAAACGGTAATTCGAGACTTGTACGCGGGGAAATCCCGCGTGTTAGTTTACTTCAACAGCCAATCAGTCAGTTAAGCGCTTCTACGACACACGGAACGGTGTCGTGCTGTAATAATAATTTACCAATATTTTAGTGAATATTATATGTGTTATAAGATATAATTTTGTGTAACATGACGTCCAAACATTATTCTAAGTATAGTAGAAGTCAGAATTTAGTAAATTTAGCAATTGGTAATGTTATTTACATTACCAAATGAAGAAGGGCCAATGTGATACTTTGGCCATTATACTTGTTTTAAATTGAAAACAGACACATTGGCCATATATTTTTATTTTTTATTCTTTCAGTTTCTTGTTCAAATTAGTTAACTTGGGTTGTTTTATTTACCGTTCTTGCACACCGAAAGAGATTTAAGTAGCTTAGTGTTTATTTAGTACTATCCACATTACTACATAGTGTACAAACATATTCTTTTTCAGCTTCTCCATTACCATTTGAAGCTGATGAGATATTAAACGATTATAGAAATCTAAATTTGTTGCAAAATATATTTAATGACGACAAAGATTTAAATCAAAGCCATCAAAACAACACACTGCCACAAAATGTTTCCATAGCACCTGTTCAATTAACTCTGGATAAACAACTTTATACTCATATGTCACACCTAAATAACCATGAGCCAAATGAACCCACTGTAGAAAATGTGTCCTTAAATAGTCCTATAACAACTACTAACCCGATGGATGAAATTAGTTACACTTCTCATGGGTGTGACAGTCAAAACCTAATTCAAATGACAAATGAGCCCGATTTTCAAGATATATGTAGCGAACATACTCCTATGCCGTCACCCAATGGCAGTATAAACCCTTTTGGTAATGAAGAACCAATCCCATCAGTTGTATCTTTACTAACGGATGACAATGTGTCCTCTCCGATTTCACAATACTCATCCGGAGAGGTTCCTGTTCCATTAAGTTCCAGAAAAAGAAGATTTACAAAAAAAAGAGACAGCGGAAGATTACGGGAAACATTTTGTCATGAATGGACAGATTCAAAGAGAAAAAGACTGAAAAATACAGGAAAATCTTACTATAGTCGAAATGGTAAGATACGATTAGGAAAAAAACTGGGAGAACCATGTCAAAACACGTGTAAATTGAAATGTTTTCAAAAGCTAGATGAAATTTTTAATAAGTTTTGGGAAATCGGTGACCATTCAAAACAGTACGATTTCATTAGTAACTATGTTGTTAAAATAAATAAAAAAAGAACAATTACAGACGGTGAATCTCGGAGATTTTTTACATACATTTATCATTTACCTTATATTCAAAACCATCAAAATTCTAAGTTAATTGTTTGCAAACAAATGTTTTTAAATACTCTTAGCTGTGGACCCAAGATGATAAGAACCGCAATATCTAAATCAAGTGACACCGGTAGCTTTGCTTTAGTAGACAATAGAGATAGGCATAGTCACCATAAAACATCTATAGACCCAGATATGATCAAAAGTATTTGTGATCACGTGAACTCATTCGAAACGGTTGATTCACACTATTGTCGTAAAGAAAGTAATAAACTTTATTTAGACGGATCATTAAGTTTTACGCGAATGTTTAATTTATATAAAGAGTGGTTTGATTCAACTAAGTATGGTAGCAAATGCAAGTCATTAAGGCAGTATAGAGATGTGGTCAATAAAAATATCAATCTGTCATTTCAAAAACCCAAAAAGGATCAATGTCATGTCTTTGTGCCATAGCCATGAAGGGCTCAAACGAAATAGCTAGCTGTATTTACGATATTATTAAACTTAAGAATAAAGAGGGCTGTGATGACTTAAGATTTCGGTCAGATAATTGTACTGGCCAAAATAGAAATAGGATAATGTTTTTTATGTACCTCTATGCAGCTAAACAGCTTAGTATTATAATGTTGTCTTAGATTTTCGCGATTATTACACATTGAAATAAAACTAGTTTTTAACGGATTTAATCGCGTATATTAATTATTTTAACATCCCGACGTTTCGAGCACTTTGCAGTGTTCGTGGTACGCGATTAAATCCGTTAAAAACTAGTTTTATTTCAGCTTAGTATTAATATTAAACATACTTTTCTTGAAAAAGGACATACGCAGAATGAGGGTGATTCCATACATGCCACATGTTGAGAAAGCTTCAAGATATAAGAATATTTATACGCCATCTGAGTGGAGTTCATTAATAAGATGGGCTAAAGTGAAAGGAGCTCCTTATAATGTTATAGATGTATCTCAAAACATGATTTTTGACTTCAAAAATATGCAAGCTAGTGCGTGCGTGCGTGCGTGCGTGCGTGCGTGCGTGCGTGCGTGCGTGCGTGCGTGCGTGCGTGCAAGCTAGTGCGTGCGTGCGTGCGTGCGTGCGTGCGTGCGTGCGTGCGTGCGTGCGTGCGTGCGTGCGTGCGTGCGTGCGTGCGTGCGTGCGTGCGTGCGTGCGTGCGTGCGTGCGTGCGTGCGTGCGTGCGTGCGTGCGTGCGTGCGTGCGTGCGTGCGTGCGTGCGTGCGTGCGTGCGTGCGTGCGTGCGTGCGTGCGTGCGTGCGTGCGTGCGTGCGTGCGTGCGTGCGTGCGTGCGTGCGTGCGTGCGTGCGTGCGTGCGTGCGTGCGTGCGTGCGTGCGTGCGTGCGTGCGTGCGTGCGTGCGTGCGTGCGTGCGTGCGTGCGTGCGTGCGTGCGTGCGTGCGTGCGTGCGTGCGTGCGTGCGTGCGTGCGTGCGTGCGTGCGTGCGTGCGTGCGTGCGTGCGTGCGTGCGTGCGTGCGTGCGTGCGTGCGTGCGTGCGTGCGTGCGTGCGTGCGTGCGTGCGTGCGTGCGTGCGTGCGTGCGTGCGTGCGTGCGTGCGTGCGTGCGTGCGTGCGTGCGTGCGTGCGTGCGTGCGTGCGTGCGTGCGTGCGTGCGTGCGTGCGTGCGTGCGTGCGTGCGTGCGTGCGTGCGTGCGTGCGTGCGTGCGTGCGTGCGTGCGTGCGTGCGTGCGTGCGTGCGTGCGTGCGTGCGTGCGTGCGTGCGTGCGTGCGTGCGTGCGTGCGTGCGTGCGTGCGTGCGTGCGTGCGTGCGTGCGTGCGTGCGTGCGTGCGTGCGTGCGTGCGTGCGTGCGTGCGTGCGTGCGTGCGTGCGTGCGTGCGTGCGTGCGTGCGTGCGTGCGTGCGTGCGTGCGTGCGTGCGTGCGTGCGTGCGTGCGTGCGTGCGTGCGTGCGTGCGTGCGTGCGTGCGTGCGTGCGTGCGTGCGTGCGTGCGTGCGTGCGTGCGTGCGTGCGTGCGTGCGTGCGTGCGTGCGTGCGTGCGTGCGTGCGTGCGTGCGTGCGTGCGTGCGTGCGTGCGTGCGTGCGTGCGTGCGTGCGTGCGTGCGTGCGTGCGTGCGTGCGTGCGTGCGTGCGTGCGTGCGTGCGTGCGTGCGTGCGTGCGTGCGTGCGTGCGTGCGTGCGTGCGTGCGTGCGTGCGTGCGTGCGTGCGTGCGTGCGTGCGTGCGTGCGTGCGTGCGTGCGTGCGTGCGTGCGTGCGTGCGTGTGTTTTGTATTAATGTATAATTGCCCAATTTACAATCTATTTCTTTATATATAATAGATTTTCTGTCTATCTATCTTCGTAGGTTTTTTTTATGATATCTTTGGATACATTTAAATATAAATAGTTGTCTAACTGATAAGACATTGGCTTTCTGCAGTACTTCACGAGTAGGGTGTCGATTAGGAAGTGACATGGAGACTTTTAGGAGCACATTCTAGTTTATTTATATTACTTTGAACGGCACCACCCCACGCACTTATGCAAATTGGCGGAATACACATGTGGCAGAATTTCGTTGAAATTAGACACATGCAGGTTTCCTCACGATGTTTTCCTTAACCGCCGAGCACGAGATGAATTATAAACACAAATTAAGCACATGAAATTTCTGTGGTGCCAGCCTGGGTTTGAACCCGAAATCATCGTTTAAGATGCACGCGTTCTAACCACTGGGCCATCTCGGCTAGGATAGGATAGACTCAGCAAGTGCCTTATATATTTGTGTAATAAGTTTGGTATTTGATATCATTTTAAGATTTTTAAATATGTAGGTATCATCTTTCTTTAGCCAATAGCAATATATGATCTGCCCAATTAAGATTTTCATCGATAGTGACTCCCAAATATTTGATATTACTGAATCGTTCGAGTTCTTGGCAATAACAATGCCTGTATGGTAGGTCTTGATGTCGGTTACACGGATAGGTATGAATACGAATTGGAAGAATATGGGGAATATTTACTTTCGTCTTACTAAAGCTTATAAATTTTGTTTTGGTTGTGTTAAGTGAGAGTAGACTGTCTTCTAACCATGCTGAAACGATACTCATAGCCTTCTCAGCTCGAAATCTAGCATCATCCCATGTTTTACCGTGGACCAAAATAACGGTATCATCAGCAAACATCTGTATATTAGCTCCTTGCAACTCCACCCCACATAACTCGTTTATGTATATCAAAAACAATGTAGGACCAAGCGTGCTGCCCTGCATGTCAGCAACCAAAGTTCGGCATTATATGGTACACCATATAATGCCGAACTTTGGTTGCTGACTTATTCTCCGACACGGACACACTGCTTTCTATTGATCAAGTAATCCCGAAGCCACGAAAGAAAATTCCCTCCAAACAATTTCCCAATACCAATTTCCCAATAACAATTTCCCAATACC
Organism: Vanessa atalanta; assembly: GCF_905147765.1. NCBI lineage: Eukaryota > Metazoa > Arthropoda > Insecta > Lepidoptera > Nymphalidae > Vanessa > Vanessa atalanta. The sequence continues at coordinate 7,679,205 of NC_061901.1, forward strand.
AATGTTTTCTAGTCTTGTGAGTAAAATAGGTACAGACACAGTATCGAACGCTTTTTGAAGGTCCAGGAATATACCAATACACTTATCACCTTTGTCAATATAACTTGTTATTGTGGTTGTTAACCGCAAAACAGCGTCTTCTGTTGATCTATTGGATCTAAAGCCGTATTGGTTTTCATGTACAATATTATTTTTATTTAAATAATTCGTAAGCCGTTTATTTGTAACTTTTTCTAGAACCTTTGAGAGGGTACTCAATAAAGAAATAGGCCTATAATTTGTAGCTAATTCTCTGTTTCCTCCTTTATAAGTTGGGCAGATAACTGCTTGTTTAAATATGTTAGGAAAGACCCCATATTCGAAACTTAGGTTACAAACATAAGCCAGCGGTTGTGAGATGATATCTTGAAAAGATTTTAGCACTGCAGTTGGAATCTTGTCGATACCAGAAGCGCTGTTGGAACGTAGACTACGAATTATAGACCTGACTTCACTGGCATCTGTCAAGTATAATGACATAGATTTTGCCGGTGCATTACTTCTTTTTGCTTTTATGGCTAAACCCGCTTCAGTAGTATGTAGTTTTTCAAGTATATTTTTTGCCAAATTGTATCCAATCGATGTGAAAAATGAATTAACTTCATCAAGAGATTCTATCTTAGTATTTTTAAGACTCAGTAACTCGATTGGTGATACTATATTCTTACTTATATTACACATTTCCTTAATTATATTCCACGTTTCTTTCATGTTTCCTTTATTGTCTTCTAGTCTAGTATTATAGTACTCTTTTTTTAATGATTTTATAATTTTATTACAAATATTCCTATAATTTAAGTATTCTAATTTTAATTGATCATTATTTTTATCTTTTTTTAGTTTTCTATGAATTTTATCCCTCTTTCTAATAGATTTAACAACGCCTACTGTTATCCATGGTTTTAATGGCAGTTTTCTTTTCGGTACAGTGGATATCACAGTATTCGTATTAATAATACTTTGTAATTTGGTGGTGAAGCATTCTGCTGCTGGGTTCACATCAGTAATGCAATATAAGTCATTCCAAGTCTCCTTTTTAAGCAATTCACTTATGCCGCGGAAATCAGTTTTAGTTTTTTTATACAATATTGGGTTCGATTTTATATGATTTTTTTCTAAATGTAGCAAAATAGGGGAATGGTCTGTCAATTTACTAAATACAATAGTTTGGAATTTATTTGTTGCCTTTACCATAAAATGATCAATGCATGTTGTATCTCTTGTAGGTAGATTAATCGCTTGTTTAAGTCCATGCATAGCCATAAAATTCAAGTAGTTTGTTGCAATGTTACTATCACCAGTCATCAAGTCAATATTCATATCGCCAGTGACAATTATATTTTTAGTTGTACAATTACTAAGTATTTTATCCATAGAATCAATGAAAAGGTTTGGGTTTTTAAAGCTTGGCGGTCTGTATGTACATAAAATGGTAGTAGTGTTATGTATATTTAAAACTAAGCAGTTGCCTTCAATCATGTGTGGTTCATAGGGCGTGGCACTAATTTCTTCCCTTACATAAGCCACTACACCATCATTTTGGTTGAGACTATTCTTCGTGTAATGCATAATATAGTTATTTATATTTGGTGGTATAAAACTTTCATTAGTCCAACATTCCGTTAGAACCAAGACATCAATCGAAATATTAATTTTAGAAATAAATACAAGAAACAAATCAAGATTGCAGTTAATACTACGTATGTTTACTGTTAATATTAAAAGGCCTTTGTCAAGTGCCGAATCCAAGCCTAGTGCATTTAAGCATTGACTGGGGTCGTCTAATTCTTTACAAGTGATTTCATTGGATATATCTATGTCCTCTGTAATAATTACATGGTTAATCGTATTGAATTCTAAAATATATAGATTTTGGCAAATAACGATTGTCTTCATTTTTATGGGGTAAATACCATAAAAATGACATCATAGATAATTTCATACATATTTGCGGCCTGTACATATTAACAGTAACTGTAGATTTTTTAAAGATTTGAATGCAAAAAGAGACAAGATTATTCCTTGTATTACTATTGTCCACTATAAATATTAGATATTGTAGTTGTAATGAAACTGAGCAATTTTCCATGTTTGTATATTCCATATGTGTAATGTTATTAATAATGTAATAGTGTATCTGTGTTGAGTATAATTTAGAGTATTTGTGTATTTTAATGATATAATACAAAATAAATATAATTAACAAAAAAATTAAGGTATCTGTAGAAAACATATTATAATATAGTCATATTGAACAAGTTAACTTTTCTAAATCGGATTCACTATTTATCTTTATCTGTGGGCTATTTTCTGCTTTGCGTAGGTAGACATTGCCACGGGAGGTCCAACAATAAGTAAAATTGTTATTTTTTGCGTAAAGGCGACTAGCATAGAAAAGCTTATGTGTTTTTTTTGTTAGCATTTCCTTAACAAAAATAGGTTTTTTTCCTTCTTTAAATCCTAAGTGGGTCGTATTAAGTTTATCTTCGAATTTCTTTCCGTGGTTGAACTTTTTGATAGCAAGCATCACTTTATCTTCTGTTATCGCTGAAGTAAATTCAACAGATATCGTTTTAGACGAGTTTTTGGTAGATTTAAAACTCTGAACATCTTTTATATCCTCCTCTTGAACTTCTATGTTTACCGTCTTTCCTAGATTAACAATAACGTCGCACAATTCTTCTTTTGTATCTTTCTTTTTGCTTTCTTGGAGAACAGGTATATTACGTATTTCAATACCCGATGATCTGGACTTTCGCTCGAGTGATTCAATTCTGTCTTCCAACAGAAGAATGCGATGTAAGTCCTCCTTTTTTTCTTTTTCTAAAAGCTGAATCTTCTTTAACGCTTCATCATATTTGGCTGACAAAAAATCCAAAGAATTAAAAATATCAGTATTCTGTTTTTCAATGTTTGACACGGCGGACTTGAGCTCATGAAAACGTTTCTCTTGATCTCGTGAAAAAGTGTCAAATAAGCGGTTCATCGCCTCCATAATGTTTTCCGTTCCAGTAACCTCATCTTCTGCGCGTCGTTTTTTATTCCTTGTGGTAATATTTGTAATTTTTATGTCTCGTTGCGATTTCGATAAACAAAGATCCGGTTCTGAAGCATAGTGTTCTAAATTTGCAGGGGCCGAAGTTGTATCGTCTGTCATTTTTCATGCAGGATGCTCACTCTATTAATATGACAATACTAGGATCTCATAAGTGATGAGAGATCACGTAAATAAATATTAAAAATAAATAAAATATGCTTCAACTTGATAAGTAATTCGACGCTAAGTACCAGGATGCCATAAGCACTAAGCGTCCATCGGAGGTCTTGTAAAGTGGTCAGTGATCGAGCGCTTCATACAATATCGCTGTCCGTCCAATATACTTAGACCCCTCGCTTTGAGTTATTGATAAATTGCTATGTTAATGTAGTGGTGTAACCGAAGAAACGTATGACACTGAAAACTCACTAGTATGATGACAGTCCAGCGCTGAATGTGTTGTGCTCCTGATACTACACTTGTTTTATGTACTCCTATTATTTTAACAATATTTAAATGTGAAATTACGGAATTTTAATTAGAAAAAAAAAATTTTGTAAGAGGTAACTTAAATACGTCTGAACACCTCAGAGGTCCGGAGGGAAAGGGGAATTTGGTTGCATCTAATGATAATTCAATGATTATTACTACTGATAATGATGACAACGAGTGAACGAACCATCCAAATAGGAAAAGCGAAACTATAAACAACAATCTTAAAGTATCGAGATTTGGTCGCGTTATTAAACCAACAGTTCGCTTCGCCTTGTGACTACATCTTCTTAAAAAAATAAAGCATCTCTACAATATATATAATAATGGGGAAAACACGAAGTAAAAATACAGAAGAGCACATCATCATAGCTCAAAATGGGGCAGTAAAGTGCCGCCTTTTCCGCAGTAGCAACAGAAGAATCAAATCAAGCTTCGTTGATTAGATATGAAATATATCTACTCTTTATCATCACATGTATCCTGGCAGGAATAGCGTACATGATGTGGAGGAAGTGCAAAGAAAATTACGCGCACTATATGAGAAGAGAGCTACAGGATGTAGGACTGGCGACTATAACAGTTCGTCGAGGGGAACAAAGCTTAAACAGCAGTTCACCTCCTCGACAAGTGATTGTGTGAAGTGAAGTGATAGTGATAAGTAAAATGTTATTGAGTGTATTTTAAAAACTTTTATGATTTTTAAATTTTTTGTTGAGATTTTACGTTACTTTATACATATATTATATAATTAGCTGAAGTATAGCGCCCAATGGGGCGTGTCTGTAACTGTGGCGTCAAAGTGGCGTGATTTCGGTTCGAGGGGAAGAGGGGAACGCAAGCGGGCGAGCGGAGACATCGGCAAACGCTAGTCCCTGCGCTCGGTTCGCGACGATCGGATTGGATGATAATACGTTCTCTAGTATTGTTTAACTTAGGATTAAGTTAATTTTTAGCAACTAGTTACCTACCTAGAATAATTAATATCTTTTAATGATTAAGTAAATGTTTTTTTGAGTGAATTGTTGTTTTTTTTAGTTTTAATAGTGTTAACGCTAAATTCAGAAGTGGGATTCTTAACCACATCTCTGTTGTTTTAATTTTAGGCGGTTAGTAGAATCGTTTTAGTTTATTTATTTTTTTATTATTTGATTAAAAGTAGTACTTAATTATCGTTCGCAATGCCTAAGGAAACTAGTGGTAAATCTCGAAAACGCGGACGTTCATCCGATTCGGGTATCGAACGACAGCTTCAAACGATAATTTCTCGTTTGACGGCGCTGGAAGATACACGAGGTATTAACATCGATCAAGCGGGTGCAAACATCAGTGCGCGCGCCTTTCCGACGCCACCTGAGCCGCCATTGCGCTCGCACTCTCCGCCGCCACGTGCTTCTGACATAGCGAGTGTGACTACCGGCCATGCGAATGCGCATGTTCAACCTCGCACGGACGGCGCGACGAGGAGTACGGCGAGCGTGGTCACATCACTTCCCCCGAGCACGACACCCTCAGCTGCGGAACTCATCATGGGCGAGGTGGTGGAAAAACTTGCAACTACGATCAATGCCATCAACCCGGTGAGATCCAACCATACTTTTATTTCGAGTTTTGACCCTTCGTTATGCGATTTTAATGTGTGGTGTGAGGAGGTGGATCATTTGTGTCGTATAAATCGGTGGGACGACCGCGAATGTTTGGCGCGTATAGGTCATTGCTTAAAAGGCGACGCGCGTGTGTGGATTAATGAATGGTCGACTAATGAGCGTACGTGGTCTTATTTTAAACGTGATTTTCAATCTTTATGCCCGCGCAGGATAGATAGTGCAAACATTTTATTTGAAATCATGAAGACAGATTCCGATCGTTATCCTACGTTTGCTGAGTATGCTAGGCGTTCATTGTTGCGATTGCGCGTTATCAACGGGTTAAGCGAAGAATTAATTAGTGCAATAATTATTCGCGGCATAACCGAACCGCAGATTCGCGCGGCTGCTACGAACGCTAACTTGTTGTCATGTGATTTAGTTGGATTTTTGTCAATTTATGTTAAGCCGGCCGGAATATCCCCGTCCGTAATAAATATAATGAGCCTCAAAGTCATTCGCGAAAAAGAGAACATATTCATAAACCAAAATGTTTTAGATGCAACGGTTTTGGTCACAAACAAAATGAATGCCCTAAACATATGAAATTAAATAATATTGTCGATAGAAATGAGCTGTTAGGATCGGAATCGCCTTCTAATCGGGTTACGAGTAGACACGAGCCGTGTACTTCTTGCAAAAAGATGGGACATAAAGCAGAGGATTGTTTTGCAAAGCAGCGTAGCGAATCGCGCGGCAAATCGAATGTTAACTTTTGTCATGAGATTCAAGATGATTATCAACGGAACGATATAGCGTCTGCAGTGATCCAAGGCGTACCCGTAGATATCCTTATAGACAGCGGCTCGCAGATTTCTTTAATTTCGGAATCTGTCGCGAAACACTTTCAATGTACCCAGGCACCATCTTTTTGTACTTTGCGTGGCATCGGCAGCCAAGAAATTGAGTCTAGTTTTGCAACAACCTTAACGATCGAGTTCCCCGAAATTTCCCTTGAAGTGGACTTTCATGTGGTCCCTGATTGTTATTTGACTATCCCAGTCATATTAGGTACGGATGTCCTTAATAGAGACGGTGTAGTTTACACTCGAACACGTGGTGCACAACGACTTACGCGGTCAAAGTTAGTTCTTAACGTGCAGTCGGGCGCGGGTGACCAGATAAAGACGGCTGTTAATGATGATGATAAAAGACGCTTGTTAAATATTATCGAAGAATTTTCCGAATTTTTTGTTACCGGTACCGCCACTACCACTGTGAGTACCGGGTCTATGCGCATTCGATTGCACGATGAGACCCCAGTTGTATATAGACCTTACAAAATGTCATACCACGAAAAGATTCGCGTGCGTGAAATAATTCGGGACCTGCTCAGTAAAGGCATAATTAGGGAGTCCGAATCAGAGTTTTCCAGCCCTATTTTGTTAGTAAAAAAAAAGACGGCAGCGACTGGATGTGTGTCGATTTTCGGGCACTGAACGCGAACACGGTGAAGGATCGTTATCCATTGCCACTTATTGAGGACCATTTTGATCGTTTGGGCAAAGCCAAGTACTTTACAAGCTTAGATATGGCTACAGGCTTTCATCAAATACCAATGGATAACGACTCCATTCACTACACTGGCTTTGTTACGCCCGAGGGTCACTTTGAGTATTTAAAAATGCCGTACGGACTTGCCAATGCACCTGTTGTATATCAGCACATAATATCTGATACTCTCCGTCTTTTAATCGAAGCTGGCAAAGCTTTAGTTTACATCGATGATGTACTAATACCAAGTGAGTCAATAGGCAGGGGATTAGAGTCACTCCGCGAAGTGTTACGGACTTTGACCACTGCAGGTTTCTCTGTCAATTTAAAGAAGTGCACGTTTATGGCCAGAGAAGTAGAATACTTGGGGCGTACCATCAGCTATGGTCAGGTTAAGCCGAGTCGGCATAAAATTGAAGCTTTGGTCAGAGCCCGAACACCCAGCAATGTGAAGGAGGTAAGACAGTTCCTCGGCCTAGCTGGGTATTTTCGGAGATACATTCCCGGCTACTCTCTTAAAACGGCTTGCATTGCCGATTTACTTCGCAAAGGTGTGAAATTTCAGTGGACTGACGAGCACGAACGCGTTCGTAAAGATATTATTGAGCGGTTAACCAATGAGCCTGTGCTGGCTATTTATGACCCTTCGTTACCCACAGAAGTGCACACTGATGCGTCGTCGCGAGGTTATGGTGCGGTTCTACTACAAACCGATACTGAAGGTCGCAAACGACCTGTTGCGTACTTCAGTAAAGTAACTCAGAGAGCGGAGCCACGTTACCACTGATACGAGCTGGAAACGTTGGCTGTGCTTAAGGCGTTGCAACATTTTAGGCATTATTTAGTTGGTAATAAGTTTAAAGTTATAACAGATTGCAACGCCTTAAAACTGACCCAACGTAAAAAGAATCTACTGCCTAGAATAGCTAGGTGGTGGATGTATTTACAAGATAACGATTTTGAACTAGAATATCGTAAGGGGACTGCGCCATCACACGCAGATTTTTTGAGTCGCAATGCGATTAATATGTGCCAAGTATCAAGGCCACATAACTGGGCTCAGATAGCGCAGGCCGCTGACGAAGAAACTCAATCGCTTTTGCAGAAGTTAAGTGACGGTGAACTTGATTCGAACCGTTATATAAAACGTAATTATGTTTTATATTACAGATTTGATGTAGTTGGAGAACAACCCCGGTTTTTGTGTTATATCCCTAAAGGTCACCGCTTAAGCTTATTGCGCATATTTCATGACGAACATCAACATATAGGCGCGGAAAAGACGACTGATTTAATACTCCGTCACTTTTGGTTTCCGGGACTAAGACAATTCGTTAGAAAATACATTAAACACTGTATTGTTTGCTTATCACACAAAAAGGTACCGCGTCAACCTTTGCAGCTTATTAATTCGTGGCAAAAACCTAGTGTTCCATTCGATACGGTGCATACAGATGTCTTAGGTCCACTTCCAGACTCGAATGACTATAAATTTGTTATTTTAATAATAGACGCTTTCACCAAATTTTGCTTATTGTATCCAATTTTTAGACAAGATGCTAATGAACTAAAACGTGTTTTTGAAAATGCTATTTTATTATTCGGTACTCCTCGCTTAATTGTATCAGATCGAGGACGAATGTATGAAAGCGCGTCATTTTGTAATTGGATTAAAAATTTAGGTTGTGAGATTCATTTTGTAACTGCAGAGATGCACCAAGGTAATGGGCAGGTTGAGAGGTATTGTCGCACTGTTATGAACATGATTCGAGTGGAAACTAACTTTCGACAGGAAAGTTGGTCTAATATTTTGTGGAAGTTACAGCTCAACCTGAATATTACTTTACAGAAATCTACCCAATGTTCACCTTTAAATTTATTAATTGGTAGTGATGGTACAACGCCTGTCATACGACCCGTGGTTCGCGACATCGCATATGAAGCAGCCAGTCCGAACCGAGAATCTCTACGTGAGCTTGCGCGGCAGCGTGCCAGTGGGCTGCTTGAAGAGAACCGAGCGCAGCAGGATGCGTGAACGAGCGTCGCAGAGTGCCCCAGTCCTTCCGCATCGGTGATAGGGTTTTTGTGAGAAAAACGAGTCAGTCTACCGGCAAGTTAGACTCCGGGATGCGAGGCCCCTACACCGTTACGAAAATATTGCCACACGGTCGATATGAGCTTCGACTAGTCAGCGGGTCCTATGGTAAGAGCACGCAAGCTGCGGCTCAGCACATAATATTGTGGCGTGGAGAGTAATAATAATAATAATAATCTTTATTGGCTGAATAAATTACACTACTACAGACACAAAATGTATAGTAATTAAAACAGAACAAAAAGACACTTATTCTATGTAATACAAAAATTATACACAAAACAAAAAATGAAAAACAAAAGAGAAATAAATAAATAAATAAATAAGAGTGGACTCCCGATGTGTACGCGGCATTTTTTGAAAGTGAGTATAAACATTTGGTTTGGCTATGATTGGTGCGCATCCCAAGGGCTCTGCGCGTATTAACTTAACACCCTCTGGTAGCCTAGTTGTGTTACCGCTTATTGCTACGTTTTTGTTTTGGCACCCCGAGGGCTCTGCCTGTGGTATAACCTGAGGGCTCTATACCTTATGAAATCTGGTACCCTGAGGGCTCTGCCAGTCATACATCCTGAGGGCTCTGTATGGTAACTAGTAACCTGAGGGCTCTGCTAGCATTTTAAGTGTTTATTTTTATGTTTTATATGACTGGCGCATACATCCCGAGGGCTCTGTATGGTAATTAGTAATATGAGGGTTTTACTAGTATTTAGTGTTTATTTTTATGTTTTACATCCTAGACTCCGTTAAACAAAAAAAAAAAAAAACAAAACACAAAGATGAGTTTAGGCTTTTACTGTGTTCTAATGCAAACAATGTTGTTTATAAGGTGCCGCCGACGAGGAGGAAGATGACTTCTCGGATTCCGAAAAAAGCGCAGAGGGTTACATGCAGGAAGTACAAGCGGCGGTCCACACTCAAGAATCGCAACCACGCCCGTTGCTGTCAGAAGATGCTGCGGTCGAGGACGAGCCGCCTTCAGGAATGGCCGAATTAGCTGAAGTATAGCGCCCAATGGGGCGTGTCTGTAACTGTGGCGTCAAAGTGGCGTGATTTCGGTTCGAGGGGAAGAGGGGAACGCAAGCGGGCGAGCGGAGACATCGGCAAACGCTAGTCCCTGCGCTCGATAATACGTTCTCTAGTATTGTTTAATTTAGGATTAAGTTATTTTTTAGCATCTAGTTACCTACCTAGAATAATTAATATCTTTTAATGATTAAGTAAATGTTTTTTTGAGTGAATTGTTGTTTTTTTTTAGTTTTAATAGTGTTAACGCTAAATATATTATATTTTTATTATTGCATTGTAAAACAATATTTTAATTACAGTCAAGTATTAAATTACAAAAAACAATTAATGTAAACTTATATCTGACTAATTTTTTAGTGTGATAAATATTATTAATTTCTTTTGTCATAAAATAATTTTAAATTGTATTGTGTATACAATACAATTTAAATTAATTATCTAAATAAATTAATCATCTAAATAGTTGATAAATATTGTGGTATACTTTGTATTTAATATCTTGAAATTATAAATGAATATTATATTGAACTTAACAGCTGATAAAGCTGAAAAATACTATAAATTTTTTGGTCAAAGTCGTTAGTCGCTAGCGACATTTCAGATTTGCAGCGACTAAAGTCGTTGTATCGCCAGCGACGGTCTAGACGTGACTTTTTACAGCGACTTGAGGTCGCCGGCGACTAAAGTCGCTGCCGTCAGTACCCACCTTCAAGGTGTTATTAATTGTAACCTGTATTCATTTCTTTTATTAATTTTAGTACACACGATGTTTTTGATAACAAAATAAGAATACCCTTGTATTTGTTGTTATTAATTAATGTTACTATGTCTTCGTTCCTATTGCCTTGGCCTTTTAAATTTTTGTATTTTCTTATCCACATTGTTTGTTTTTTTCCTGTTTTTATTTAGTGTTTATTATTTTGTTATTGTGTTAATGTAACCGTCAACCGGCGGGACGTGCAGAAATAATGATTAATAGATATAGTATTAATATTTATTGAAAGAGTATATACATATTTATCTTATTTTTATTAAATCATTCAGCATATTTTATTCATAATATAAATATATATTTTATATATTGTATTCAATTTATCGAAACGTACAATTAAAATTGTAAAATTATGTCCACTACAGATGATATATTTTTATCAGCATGTAGTAGTAGTTGTTCTTCTGACGTAGACGATGATTCTTTCCATGTTCCTGAAACGCTTGGGTCCTTGCTTAGTAGTTCTTTTCTCAATTCTCCTCACTTTTTTAATGTATGTCATATTAACGCTCAAAGCTTACCTTCTCATTTTTCTGATTTTCTTGAAGCCTTTTCCAATGCCCCTGTAGACGCCATTTTAATATCCGAAAGTTGGTTAAAACCTTCTCTTAGTTCTTGCTTATACAGTCTTCCTGATTTTGTGCTAATTCGGAACGACCGTATAGGCAAAAGTGGCGGAGGTGTGGCTATTTATCTACGCTCTGAGATTCCCTATAATATTCTTTTTTCATCTCCTTCTTCATTCTCGTTCTCTGCTGAATTTGTATTCATTGAAATCCGTCTCAGGGGTGTGAAAGTGGTTCTTGGAGTTATTTATTGCCCTCCTGCTGTTGACTATTTCTCTTCACTTGAACCTGTCCTTGAGTCCCTTTCATCGGATTACACACATCATGTAATCATGGGCGATCTGAATACAGATATGTTAAAAATGACTCCACGTTCTTTAAAACTTTCTAGCCTTTTAAATTCTATTAATTTCAACATTCTCCCTTCTGGAGCTACACATCATAACTTTGACTCGCCTGATACTTGGTTGGATGTTATTATGGTCTCCTCAACAAATTATGTCATTAAATATGGTCAATTATTAGCTCCCGGATTCTCTCGTCACGATCTTTTATATGTGTCCTACAATCTTAAGCCTCCTAAAATTAAACCTCCTACAGTGTGGATGCGCAATCTTGCTAAAATTAACTTAGAAAACTTAAAAAATGAGGCAGAATCGCTTGACATGTCTTTGGTGTATAATTCATCAACAATTAATGATAAAGTTTCTCACTTCAATACATCCATTTCATCACTTTTTGATAAACATGCACCAATGTGTCCTGTCAAGATAAGAAGACCGCCCGCTCCTTGGATTACTAAAGGGGTGCGTATGGCTATGTCTCGTCGTGATCGTGCTTTCCGCAAATATAAACATGACAGGTGCAAAGAAAATTGGGAATTTTATAAGGCTGCTCGCAACCGGTGTAACTTAATGGTAAGAACAGCCAAACGCCACTATTGTCATATTAACGTAAGTAACTCGTCTCTGGCCTCAATATGGAAGTTTCTACAAACATTAGGCATAAATAAGCGTAACAATAAATTTTCTGTGCCTTCATTGTCTCCTGATAGTTTAAACTCACATTTTTCTTCTTCTACTCTATTATGTCCTAATATTAAGTTACGTACTATTTCAGAAATTGAATCCATGGCCTCTCCTTCTCTTAACGACTTCGTTCTTTCTCCAGTGTCTGGTGAAGAAATTCGTAAAATTATACTGTCAATCACATCGAATGCTACTGGTATTGATGACATTAATCGATATATGATAACATCTATTCTAGACTATATACTGGCAGCTATAACTCACATTGTAAATTTTTCTATTTCATTAGGAGAGTTCCCTGTACTATGGCGTAGAGCTTATGTTATTCCTCTTCCTAAAGTTTCCAACCCCTCCCAGTTAAATCACTACAGACCCATTTCCATTCTTCCTTTCTTGTCAAAAGTCTTAGAATTAAGTATTTACCAACAAGTCTCTTCCTTTGTTTATAACAATAATATTCTCAGCTCATCATCTCATCAGTCAGGTTTCCGACCAGGCCATAGTACAGCTACTGCTCTTCTCAAAGTAACTGAGGATATTCGGATTGGTATGGAGAATAGATTGATCACCATACTGGTCCTTATTGATTTTTCCAACGCGTTTAACTTGGTAGATCATGATAATGTTCTTGCCATTTTTAAGCATTTAAACTTTTCTTCATCAGCTCTGGACTGGTTCTCCTCATATCTTCGTGGCCGCCAGCAAGCGGTCAGGCTGGATCAATCTCTTTCCGGGTGGCTTGACCTATCTACTGGCGTGCCGCAGGGTGGCATCCTTTCTCCTGTTATTTTTTCTATTTTTATAAATTTTCTTACTTATAACTGTTCTTACCATTTCTACGCCGATGATCTGCAACTCTATATTCATACTAAGTTGGAGGATATCGATTCAGCTGTAAATAAAATTAATCGAAACCTTACTTACATATATAACTGGTCTAATAAATATGGTATCATGGTAAATCCAGCTAAGTGTCAGGCGATCATTGTTGGTAGTTCGCGTATCATTTCCAAGTGCGATATTTCTTCTTTGCCAAATATCGTGTTTAATAACAATATCATACCTTACTCTTAAAATGTTAAAGATCTCGGACTGCACATTGATTCAACTTTGAGCTGGAAGGTGCATATTAATGAAGTTAGTCGCTCGGCTACCGCCACCTTAAGGTGTCTCAATAGATTAAGAAATTTTCGCCCTATTAAAACTAAAGTTTTGCTAGTGCAAGTCCTTATATATCCGATCATCGATTACCCTGATGTGTGTTATGTCGATCTCAATGATTTTTTTTTAAACAAACTCGATCGCCTCATAAATAATTCCCAGCGTTTCATCTTCTGCCTTCGAGAATTCGACCACATTTCCCATTGTCGAGCCGAACTCAAATGGCTCCCTATCCGCCAACGCAGAGATTTACGGCTACTGTGTTCTCTTTTTTCTATTCTTTTTGACCCTCTTTCCCCTGATTACTTAAAGGATAAATTCAAATTTCTTTCTGACAATCATGATCGACAGCTACGCTCTATTGATTCTCTCCTTTTCTCTGTTCCCAGTCACTTCTCTGGTTTCCTAACTAACGCTTATCTGTCCAAGCTGTCAGATTATGGAATAAACTTCCGGTAGAAATTAGAAAGGCTCCTACTAAGGCATTGTTCAAGCGTCGTTTACAGGATCATCTTATTAAAAACCTCTCTTAAGTTTCTCCTTCTTTCTCTCACTACGCTGTGTTTTTAAAATTTCTATTATGTCTCTGTTATGTTATCATATATCATATATGTATATATAATTATAAATGTGTATTCTCATGCATATATATAATATTTTATCTATGTTTTTGTTTCATTATTATTATTATCATCGTATTTATTGTAAAATTTACTGTTACCGCCTTCATGACTATCTGTTTGGCCTAAAGGTTGACTGGTAGAGAATGCCTTCAGGCATTAAGTCCGCCTTTTATTCCAACTTTTGTTGTTGGTCAATAAAGTTTTTTAAATTTAAATTATTTAAATTAAAGGGGGATGTACTGTGCCTACTATAAATACTATGTCACATAATTTTATTATTCATTGTTGTAATAGATACTCAATTAAACAGACTTGATTCCTGCTGCGTCTAGTTATTTCACGCTTACCAAATAAGGTACTATACTGTAAACACAGGTCGAATCTGGAGGAGAATCTTCGAGATCAATTTGTCTCCGGATTATATTGTAAAGAAATGCGGTCGAGAATATTCGCCGAGAAGGACATCGACTACAAGAGGGCTGTGGAACTGGCTAGCGCTCTCGAGGCGGTGGAGCGGCACTCGAGCACGGTGGGCGCTCCGGTCAGCGGTAAAGGCGCTGGCGTGGACGCGCTGCACTGGGTCAGAGCGGCAGCGGGCCAGCGACGCGTGCGCGCGTTAGCGGAGCTGGCCGGAGCGGCAACGTGGACTGTGCAGTGGCGAGCAGCGGCGGCGGCGGGCAGCACTACTCACACACCGAGTAAGTGTCGTTACAAAAATTTCACATGTGATTTTTGCGGCATGAAAGGACATATCAAAGTTAATATTTCAAAATTGACAGTGATTATTGTGAGACTAAGAACCAAAATAATCATACGGAGTGCCTTACGCGGACCCAGCTCTCCTCACCCCCTCGGGTAAAAAAGACAAATATATATTTTTACTTCACTTGTGCAAAGCGCAAAGCGTGCAGTTGCTAATCACTTTGTTGTTAATAATGAGTGTACAGCGTTCACCGATCCGCGATAGTGGAAGCGTAGGCGGATCAAATCCAGATTTAACATCTGTTTCTCGAAAGCATTAGCAGCCTGCAAATTTTCCCACTGCTGGGCTAAAGGCCTCCTCTCCCTTTGAGGAGAAGGTTTGGAGCATATTCCACCACGCTGCTCCAATGCGGGTTGGCGGAATACACATGTGGCAGAATTTCGTTGAAATTAGACACATGCAGTTTCCTCACGATGTTTTCCTTCACCGCCGAGCACGAGATGAATTATAAACACAAATTAAGTACATGAAAATTCAGTGGTGCCTGCCTGGGTTTGAACCCGAAATCATCGGTTAAGATGCACGCGTTCTAACCACTGGGCCATCTCGGCTCATCTTTTCTCGAAAAGTAACATTTATAAGCACTAGGAATGTAGATATAGATTTAAAAACCCAATTTTCGAAATTTCGTAACAAGATAATGAAATGTTTTACTAAAGTCACTGAGTATCAAAATAAGAATTTAGTACAACCAATAAAAACTTAATTAAAAAATATTAAGACAGATGTACAATCAATAAAGACAACAAATGATGTTCTTTTAAAAGAAAACAAATCTTTACGTTCTGAAATTACTGAACTAAAACAATCTCAAACTCATATGCAGAATCGTATTTAAAGATCTTGATTTACAACAACTTCAAAACCAACAAAACGAGTACAATCCAACTGTCTTGAGTACAGTTTGACTATATAAAAATCGCTACCGCTAGTTAATGAAAACGCTATCGACGAGTTACAAGAGCGATCGGAACGACAAAACATATTATTGTTTTTTTTTTTTTTTATGTTAGAGGTGGCAAACGAGCAGGAGGCTCACCTGATGGTAAGTGACTACCACCGCCCATGGACATCTGCAACACCAGGGGGTTTGCAGGTGCGTTGCTGGCCTATCAGGAAGGAGTACGCTCTTTTCTTGAAGGTTCCCAAGTCGTATCGGTCCGAAAGCTGGTTCCACAGAGTGGTTGTGCGAGGCAGAAAATGTCTTAAAAATCGCGCCGTTGTAGATTTTCGGACATCCAAGTGGTATGGGTGATATTTTGAATTTTGACGAGATGTCAAAGAGAGAGCCTAAAAGATCAGCTTTCTCCTTTGCGGTATGGGCCAATGACTCACCGTCCCTGTGCAAAAGATGGAAAAGAGGGCTGACAGAAATTCCCTAAGATAGCCTTAGCGAGAGACCAGAGAGAAGAGACCATTTCCTCCCTTCAGGAACGCACGTGTTCCTGAAGGGAGGCGCACAAGTCTCTCGCCAATCCTGCTTAGGCGAATATTGCTTAGGCGAAGACGGAGTACATTGTACTCCGTCTTCGCCTAAGCAATCACGTTTTAGAAGGATCTAGAGGCAGAGTTATTTAAGTTAGTTATTTGAGTTAGTTAATAGTCCTTTCTGAATGCGCTGGACATCACGACATCATGAGTCGCCGTTGCGTTAGCTCAGTCTTGGTAGCGTTCCCATTTTCGGCGTTAAGCCGTTTTGCAGAAATGACCAAACCAGGGATAGGACTTACCACCAATAGGGACCGCAGAATACGGAATGAACAGTTCCATACCCTGAAGTACCACATCGGCGACAGAGTCAGCAACAACGCTCGGATCATCCAGCGAGAAACAAACCTGCCCCCATTGGTAGAATGCATAGAAGGACCGCATTCCATCCCAATCTACTGACTTGTAGTGCCACACTCGGCGGCAGCCCATGAAACGAGGTCGTGAGTACCGCGCTACCGGCACTGTACTCCGGATGAGACAATGGTCCGACGAGCCCAGAGGGGGATCGACGATAACCTGGTAGCCATCCGGATGGGAAGTCAGCAGATGGTCCAACAGGGAAGGTATATGATCCTCCACGTCTGGTATTCGCGTATATAAAATCGCCAAGAATTACAATCTCTGCGGATGGTATCTGCTACACCCCGGAATCTGTAGCCATATGGACGTACCCAACCAGTCGGTCGGTTTCGGCATTACCGCTATGGGACCTATAAAGGTCGTCGCAGTCTACACGCAGCCAGATATAGTCGATAGATTCTGCCCTTCAAGGCTGCCGAGGCGTCGAGAGCTGATATCATCTCTGACGTAAACGCACACCCCAGCTCGTGGTACAAAGGAATATTCCAATTTGTACCCGAGGTATGAAAGAAAAGTCGTATCGGCAGGAGAGGACATCTGTCGCGGTAAGAAAGAGCAAGGCCGGCTTCGCCGTCTCAAGGTGAAAGTGAACGGCGTTCAAGTTGGAATTGTTGCCCAGAGAGGGATTCTCCACCGCAGTCGCTAATGGTACCCTTCTGGGGTAATAAAACCAAATTCTCCACAACCATCATGTTTTGGGGGGGAGGGGGATCGGGCCTCCGGGACTCTCACATACCGGACGAAGCGCGGTAGCATAGCTACCACTTTACGCCGATTTTAAGTGAGAGAGTGGTACTTCCCCGGGCGTGCCGGCCCATTCGGCTGCAACCCGAAGGTATAACCAGACTTCTGCTGGGCGCGTGTAATGTTGCGCAAATGCCTCATGTAAAAGGCGATTATGAGCCTTATTACAATTGCGACAAACTTTATTTGATTGGCATTGCTTTCCTTGATGACTTGATACACCACTTATACATAAATTTAATTTAGTTACAGTTTTTAGCCTATTGCTAGGTGGCATTTTTAAAAATTGTTGGCAATAATAAATTCCATGATCATTACTTCTACACAATGGACACTTCAATTTTGATTTCAAATTACTTTTATTGTTGAGAGCTAGCGAAATTACTTTATTACTGGGTAATGATGTTTTATAACAATTAGGTTTGTTACGATGCGTACTAAGATACTGATTTTTATTACTGACGGGATTTTTTTGCATTGCGGTGTCTTGTTTGCTATGTGACGATTCTAATGACGTAAATACGGCCTCTAAATATTGTAGAAATTCTTTGAGAGATGCCAATTCACGTGGATTTTTGACAAATTTGACTTTGACTATATAATCTGAATACGATGTGGTATCTAATTTTTGTGTTAATAAATACACAATTATAGGGTCCCAGGAACTTTTGTCAACCCCTAAATTTTTTATTGCATTAAGGCATTCTTGCGTTGTATCATTCATTCGTTTAATTAAAGCAAGTGATTGCTGTTGCATTACTGGGAGGTTTTTTTTTTATGACAGAGGTGGCAAACGAGCAGGAGGCTCACCTGATGGAAAGTGATTACCACCGCCCATGGAAATCTGCAGCACCAGGGACATTTCAGGTGCGTTGCCGGCCTTTAAGGAAGGAGTACGCTTTTTTTTTTGAAGGTTCCCAAGACGTATCGGTTCGGTAAAACCGCCGGCGAAAGCTGGTTCCACAGAGTGGTTGTGCGAGGCAGAAACTGTCTTAAAAACCAATCAATCAAAAATGAGTCTTGTTACCGTCGACAAATAATATGACGGGGAATTGAGTGCCTTTTTTGATTAAGTGAGAGTACTCTCGATATAATCGTGAAATACCTTGGAAGTGATGTCAGCTGATAAGCGCTTACTTGGAAATATAACCATCGGAGGTGTGAGATCTCCATTAGCAGAAAATGTGAATATCACCGTCAAGGAAGTTTTAGCTGGCGCAGTGTCTACCTCATACACATTTTTTTGCCTCTAGGAGCCAAAACAACTCCCGAACTGCACAAAGAAGGAAGTTAGTCTCATCGCCATTAAAAACTCGTGACGAATCTGCGAGTATATTAAATAAATTGTTTTCTTTAAGGTAAACTTTTAAACGTAAATTTTCTGACACAGCAGCACTAGCTGCTGTGACTGCCTCAGGTGTGCGTACAGAATTTTTTGGGTGTCGTTGAAGAAATAATTTATACCACTTTTCGCTGTTCTTAAAAACGCTGGCTACTAGTTTTCAGAAAGTTCGATATACTACTGATTAAATCATCTTTGCGTTTTAGGAAAAATTTCTACAACTGATCAAAATCCAATTTTCGAGATCTTTTTCTTCCTTTTCCGTCAAAATAGGAGGACCTGGACGTGACTGGTGCTCAGGATATTGCAAAGTAGCTCGCGGCATTTGATAGGGATTTGCTCCTAATTTCTTACTCATTCCTTCTTTAACAGCTTGTATTATTATTTATTTATTTTATGGTTTCATGTTAAGATAAATCGCATAAACTAAAAATTAAAATCGTAAGTTAGATGAGACCAATTATTTATTTATTCATGTACCAAAAACAAGTAACACAGAAAAAAAAAAATAACAAAGAAAGAAAGTGATACATAGGAAAGCTTATCTCTATGAGAGATCTCTTCTAGCCACCATGGAGTCTGAGTAATATTATGTCAAATTACAGATAAGATAGGTACATCTTTAATTTTGGTGACAAAGAGAATAATTAAATTGCGTTTTATTTATTACTTTACATAAACATACTTAAATATACATAAAACTATTAACAAAGTTGAGCAGCAACCACCGTAAAGGATTTTTTGTAGAAAATACCATTATAAGGGGGTATATCAAAAACTTTATTCAAGACACAAGATCGAAGTGGTCTTTCACGCGGTGCAGAAAACTTGAATCGTTCGAAAAGATAGGGTGGAGTTGAATGATTTATTATATTAAAAAGTGTGGTCAAAACATGTACATTACGGCGAAAACGAATCGGAAGCCACTTTAATTGACGTCTGAAATGGGAGACATGATCAAATTTGCGCAGTCCAAATATAAATCGAATGCATAAATTCTGAAGTCGTTCGAGTTTGTCAAGTAGCTCATCCGTAGCATCTAAATAGCAAACATCGGCATAGTAAGTAAGTAAGTAAGTAAGTAAGTAAATCTTTATTTGGGACATAAATATTTGACAAACATTGAAGACAAGAAACAAAATATAATAAAACTATAATATAAGGAGGTACAAAAAATAACTTAAAAAATAAAAAAACTAAAACAAAACCAAAGTATAAAAAAAAAGAAAAATGCAAAACATACTTAGAACCAAAGACTTAATTAAATAAATTATAATAACAAAAATAAAAAATACTGCAGCTTATGTCCCAAAAAGGTATGCCACTCAGCATAACCTAGGAAATACCTAGAAACTGGTTTTCAGTGGCAGCCTTTTCATCCATGACGTGCAGTGACAAAACTAATTTCTAAAATTTATTACTAAAATGGCAATCAATTTATAAAATCAGACCTGAATTACAAAACAAAGAAAAAAGAATTTAACAACATAAAACATAAAACCATATACATTACAAAATCGGTAGCGAATTAATATTATAGTGTTATCTGTGTGTTGTTAAAGCAAGATCATTGTTAATTTTTCCAATGGCATCATTTTATTCATTCAGTGAGGCATGTCTGTAAATCTGCAGATCATCAGCGTAGTGATAGTGTGTGGAAACAATTGTAGTAATCTGATTGATAAATACTGAGAACAGCAGAGGTGATAGAACGCTGCCCTATGGTACTCCAGCAGAGAGTCTAGTCCAGTCAGAGTGACTCTCCTCACAACGTATACGTTGTTGACGGTCATAGAGAAAAGAATGAAACCAATCAATCGCAGAGGAGGAAATGTTAAGAGAGCGGAGAACACCCAGCAATAAATCAAAGTCCACTGAATTGAATGCGTTACTAAAGTCGAGTAAAGTGAGGACAGTAAGCTGTTTGTTGTCCATTGCGTAACGGATATCATCAGTAACCTTGAGTAAAGCTGTGGTTGTGCTGTGAGAAGGACGAAAACCAGATTGGAAGGAAGTTAAGAGATTGTTATTGAGGAGAAAAGAGGACAACTGTTTTGAAACAGCTTTCTCGATAATTTTAGAAAGAATGGGAAGAATGGATATGTGGTAGGGCGAAAATGTGAAAAAGAACTGGGATTAGGGGATTTAAGCAGAGGAATGACATGTGCCATTTTCCATGCAGTAAGACTTTGTTAGTTAAGGAGAAATTTAGAATATGAGTTATAATAGGAGAGATTATATCAATGATGAGAATTAACATGTCCCGGCTTATGCCGTCACTGCCAACGGCCTTTGAAGAAATTGAAAGTATATCTTTCTTAACGTCCTCCTCTGCGACATCTTGAAAAGAAAACGGAAGGCATGTAGGAGATGGTATAGCAGCTAGTTTTTGAAGAGAAGAATTTTTTTTAGAAGTTAGAAGTGTGGAAGGTGGAGAAGAGAAGTGTTTGTTAAGGTCATTAAGATTAATTGTGTTATTAAAGTGTATATCAGTTTTACCAATGCCAACAGTTTTAAGGAATCTCTATGTTTGAGCAGTGGAAAGAGATTCGATTGAGTTAAAAATAAAGCGTCGTTTAGCGTCCCTGCACAATCTGTTACATAGGTTACGTAATTTCTTGTAGGCAGTAACACTCTCAACACACTGGCGAAAGGAGAGAGATATCATCAAATTACACAAAACTTCATTGGAGCAAATTCATATATCTCTTTTTTTCATTCTAGTTTTGTCTATTCGAAATAAACTATCTATGGACAGTTCGTCCTTTAGTCTCATAACGAGCACCTTGTTTTTTTATTTGATTATGGGCCCAGATTTATGACCTTTTTCTTAAGTTTTTTAGCTAATTATCGCGATAAGTTAATAAGTTATCAATTAAGTGGTGTGATAATATATCGCAGTTGGATAATTAGATTAGCTGGCTTAAGCGCTCAGATTTGGATCTTAAACTGAAAACAGAAAGCTTAAAATGGCCGCAAATTACATCGTTAACGTGCCAAAATTAAGAGGAAGAGAAAATTACAGCGAATGGCTATTTGCCGCAGAAAACTTCTTAATCCTAGAAGGGATGATGAAATGTATCAAACAACAGGAAGATATAAGAACGTTTGCCGAAGATGATGCAAGAACGGAAGCAAAGCTGATTCTCACAATTGACTCTTCATTGTATGAACATATACGAAATGTTTCTACTACCAAAGAATTATGGTAGAAACTAAGGGCTTTGTTTGATGGTTCAGGATTTACAAGAAGAATAACCTTGCTACGAAAATTAATTTCTATAAGACTCGAAAATTGTGGTTCCATGATTGCATATGTGACACAAATTATAGAAACAGGGCAAAAGTTGTCTAATACAGGATTCCAGTTGAAAGATGAATGGAATGGATGGCCATAGAGCATTCGGGAATCCAGATAACAACAGACGCCATTAAAAGTAAGTTACTTGACATTGAATCAGGAAACGGAACGAATGGAATGAACGATGAATCGAATGGA
Organism: Vanessa atalanta; assembly: GCF_905147765.1. Classification (NCBI taxonomy): domain Eukaryota; kingdom Metazoa; phylum Arthropoda; class Insecta; order Lepidoptera; family Nymphalidae; genus Vanessa; species Vanessa atalanta. The sequence continues at coordinate 7,701,386 of NC_061901.1, forward strand.
GCTTTAGCCAGTGGTTATAAAGGTTGGCAACACTCATTGACGGCCAGGAAGCCTATGGTTCACAAGGCTAACTATCATGGCGGTCAAAATGGAAAGACAGTGTCGACAAAGGCGAAGAAAGAAATCAAATGTTATAAATGTATACAAATAGGTCATTCAAGTCACAATGTACAGCAGAAGTGTCGAATAATAAAGAAAAGGAACGTAAACACACAAATACGTTAAATTTCATGATCATCATTTCATTTCAAAATCATTAAATGCGTGCAAATATTATTCCGGAGTTAGCGTGCACTTGACGCCAAATAAACAATGGCTCAGGAATATTTCTTACGAAAAGAAGGGTCAGACTATTACAATAGCTGACAATACACAAGTAAAGATTGAGTGTTCCGGCGATATAAAGATTTCTACGAAGGCCAATGATTGCAGTTTTAATGTGGACATAAAAGATGTGTTTTGTGTACCGACATTAACAACTAACTTACTATCAGTTAGCCAATTAATTCACAAGGGATATAAGGGATATAATATATATATATGTGTTTACTTCAGATTTTTGTGAAATATATAATCAGAAAGATACACAAAGGTTCCTTACGCATTATTAAAAAATGGAGTCTACAAGCTGCAACTTCAAGAAAATATCTTTGCATCAGCGATTATATCTGGTGAGCTCTGGCATCGCAGATTAGGGCATATGAACAGTGAGTGTCTGAATAAACCTTGAATGAAAAAGTTGACATTACAAAGTCTAACTGCACTGTATGCTGTGAAGGTAAACAAGCTAGATTGCCTTTTACCCATATTGGTAAGAGAAGTACAGAGGTGTTAAATATCATTTATATGGACATATGTGGTCCTATGGTGTGTAAATCTATTGGAGGTTCTAAATATTTCAATTTATTTGTCGATGATTTCAGCAGAATGACAACTATTTACTTTTTAAGAAACAAGAATGATGCCGTTAAAAGCTTCACAGAATACAAAGTGTTAGTTGAAAACCAGACAAATAAAAAAATAAGAATTATTAGAAGTGACAATGGAAGAAAATTTTGCAATGCTGAGTTCAATGACTACATTAAGAAAATTGGAATAGTTCATCAAATGCCTGAACAGAATGGACTATGTGAACGAATGAACTGAACCTTAGTCGAGAAAAGCCAGGTGCATGCTTTTTGGTGCACAGTTGAGCAAGATTTTCTAGGCTGAAGCCACAAACATGGTATATTTGCACAGGCTTGTCAGTATTGCATGGAAAAACACTCTACGAACTATGGTATAGTGACAAGCCAGATATAAGTCATCTAAGAGTGTTTGGCAGCATGGTGATGGTACACGTAGCTAAAGAAAAAAGACAAAAGTGGGATAGAAAGGTATCATGAATAATCATCTATAATATCATGAAAAGAAAGTGATAATAACTAGTCGAGATGTGATCGTTGTACAAAAGGAAAACACTATCATAGTAGTAATAAAAAAAGAAAATGTAAGTGAAACAACTACAGACCTGTCATCTCCAGTGGGGGATATGGAAGGAAAACTATCTGACACTCTCACATCCCATGAAAAGTCTACAAGTGACTCTGATTCTGACTATTTACCTAGTGAATATGAAGATGTAGAAGAAACTTTACCAGAAACGGTGACAACTACAAGGGAAACTAGAAAAAGAACACAACCTGATAGATATGGTTTCAGTAGCCAACGAATTGACAGTCTTCAAGATGTGAGGGGGTTAACATTGTAAAAGCATTAAAAGAAGAACTTCAATATTTTGAAGATGATCAAGCTTGGGAGTTAGTTGATGTACCAAACAGTGGTTGTGTGTTCAGTGTGGGTTCAAGTGGGTTTTTAAGAAAAAGTGTATCATCATCCATGTTAGTAAAGTTTTATATCATGCGCGCTTAGTCGCGAAGGGCTTCACTCAAAGACATGGTGTGGAGATACCTTGAGATTATTGTTTCCTCTGACTGTAAAATTAAATTTTAAGACTGTACACTTTGAACAGCCTTTATAAACGGACATCTTGAACAAGATATTTTTATGCAAAAACGAGATTGTTTAGGTAATTTTAAGGATGGTAAGGACTTAAAGTTAAAAAAGGCCATCTATGGCTTAAAACAGTCTTCAAGAATGTGGTATAAAAAGGTTTATGACTGTTTGCATAACATTGGTTATGAAAAATCTAAATATGAACCTTGTTTATTTATTAAGAAAAACAAGAAGTGTATAACTGTAATTGCTTTATATATTGATGATTTTTTCATATTTTCTAATGATTGTAATGAAGTAATAACATTGAAAAGGTCTCTAGACAACAATTTCAAGATTAGGATTAGAAAGACTTAGGTAATATGAGACAATGTTTGGGTAGGCGAGTTGTATGCAATGAAAATTCTGTAAAATTAGACCCTCTTTGTCTATAGACCAGTTGTTGAGTAAATTTAAAATGTTAGGTTGTCACACATCAAATACACCAATGGAAAGTAAACTGAATCTCAGTATGTATAACAAATATTATGTTGGTATACCATATCAATGCTTGATAGGTAGTTTGATGTATTTATCTGTTTTGACTCGCCCTGATATATCATATTCAGTTAGTTACATGAGCCAATTTAATAATTGTTTTAATAAAGAACATTGGCAACATGCAAAAATAATTTTGCTCCCAACCCCTCGCCCCGCCAGATGCTGAGCGGATATTTATTAGTTACAATATACTACATCTACCTGTAAGGTTTTATTTTTTATTTATTTATTTAATACTTTATTGCACACACAATGAAAGGACATACAAATAAAGAGAACAATTACAACAAAGACAAGAAAATAAGAGCGTGCAAAGGCGGTCTTATTGCAAAAGCAATCTCTAACAGACAACCTTTGGTGAAAGGATTTGCAAAAGCAGAAACAGGATAGTGCAAAAAAAATTAAAATAAAATAATATTCAAGATAAAAGAGAATAATGACTAATAATATACATACTAATGTGAAATATATATAACCTACATACGTTACATATAAATATATATGTATATACGTACATACAAAGATACATATAAATATATACATACACACATATAACATTTTTATATATAATACATAATCAATAAACGTACATACATTACTTATTGTAAGGAAAGATAGTGAGTTTTCACACGACGTTTAAATATATAAATAGAATCAGAGCGACGAATTTCCGGGGGAAGCATATTCCATAGCTTCACAGCTTTAACAGTAAAAGATTCATTGTAAAAGCGAGTATGAGCTGTTGGCATCTTTAAGCGATTGTCACTTCTTGACCGCAGATCAAGATGACAATCAATGTTAGTGCCTAAAAAAGAGAAACGAGTTTTTAAGTAATTAGGAGAGTAAGGATTATAGAGGATAGAATAGAGAAGGGAGAGTATATGCAAGTTGCGGCGATGTCTAATTGTAAGCCACTTCAGTTGGTTACGGTATTCGCTGACGTGATCGAATTTACGTAGCGCAAAAATAAATTTGATACAGACGTTTTGTAGTCGTTCGAGCTTGTTTAGCTGTTCTTCTGTTAGGTCTGTATAACTACAATCAGCGTAGTCCAGTATTGGGAGCAGTAGTGATTGAGTCAGGCAGATTTTTATTTTAACCGGTAATAGGTGCTTCAAACGATTGAAAGAGCTAATAGTGGCAAAAATCTTTCTACTCACTTCTGCAACTTGCACGGACCAGGAGAGGTTACTATCTATAAGGAGACCAAGGTTTTTTACATGGGAACAGAGGGTTAAGGAAACATTGTCATAAAGAATAGCAGGTAATTCAATACAATCATTTTAATAGATATACTTGTTAAATTGTTATGTATTTTGTTAGTAGGTAAAACATTGTGTTAATATTTCGATTATTGGATGTAAATTTGACTAAATTTGCGATAGCCAATCAGAAGCGTTCGCCAATCACAGCGAGGACTTGATCATAGTTGAGGACGGCTGGATAACGGGAGGCATTCTGTTCGGAGCGCTCAACGAGGAAACAACCATAAATTGTTGTAATATATAATTATTAGAGAAAGTAAATACTTTGTTTAAATTGACTGCCCTAAGACTCCCTTTATACCTTTTACAAAAGCAATAAAAGAAAATAATAATTCCTTGTGTAGTAACACAGCATATAAATATTATACTTTATAATTATTTCTAATATAACAAATAATACAGTAATAATTAATTATTTAAATTATGCATTAATAATGAATCGACATAAACATAATAAAAGCGTACTTTAATTATTATTAATCTAGTATCGCATGCGTTTTCGCATCTTTCACTGTCCTCTCTGCACACTTCCCATTGGACAACTATATTTCTTCACAATCTGTTGCCATTTAAATCATTCTCGACTTCTACATCTGTTCCGTTTTTGTTAATAACTGTGTGTGTAGTGTCACCAAATGTAGTTGCTAATTTATTGTCTTTAGTTGCGTTCTTGATGTAAACTTTATCAGCTACATTAATTGTGCTTTCCGTGGCCCCTCTTTTCCTATCACTATACTCTTTCCCCTTCGCTTTCATTATTATGTCTCTATCCTTGGCTTCGAGATCTATATCTGAAAATTCCATATCAATGACGGAAGGTAACTTATCCCTAAATTGACGCCTATAAAAAGTTCCGATGGGGATTTACCAGTTGTCGAATGAGGAGTACTATTGTACATCATCAAATATTTTAACAAATCATCTTGCCAATCAGACCTTTGAGATTGACTAATTTGAAGTCTTTTTAATATGTCACGGTTTTGTCTTTCGACTTCGCCGTTCTGTTGAGGCCAGTAAGGAATACTATGGAAAAGTCGTATTCCATATTCTTTACAAAAAGAACCGAATTCCGTGCTTGTGAATTGCCGGCCGTTGTCAGCCGTAATACTTACTGGTATACCTAATCTTGAAAATATTTCCTTAAGAATAGCAATAGTGTGAGTGGAGTCAATTGATTTAGTTACTTTGATTTCTTTGTAGCGACTAAAATAATATATTATTACCAAAAGAAAATGTTCAATGAACATCAATGGCAACATCTATCCATGGTTGTACAGGAATTTCGCGTCTACGCATTGGATTCGGGGGGTTTGGGGCTGAAACGAGAGTGCAACCCTTACAAGATCTCAGATAATGTCTATCTTAGGCCACCAAACTTTAGAGCGTAACCTAGTTTTCATCGCAACAATTCCAGGGTGGCCTTCGTGTGCAGCCGCTAATACTAAATTGCGTAGACGTACTGGAATTACTAATTGATTTAACTCATTCAGCTGGATTGCTGTAGGGCGGATTTGTGCGACTATTAAATTAACATAATTATCATTATCAAAAGGCCGCGGCATGGCTGTAGAACGACATAAGCGCGACAATGAATCAGCAATATTATTTTTTCCCGGGCTATAAACAATTTTGAAATTGTAAGATTGTAATCCCAATACCCAACGTTCAATTCGCGCACAAGGCTTAGAATTTGGTCCAAAAATTACTTCGAATGGTTTGTGATCACTTACTAATTCAAAACTGTCCATTTCAAAAAGATATAAATTAAAATGTTCAACTTCCCATACTAAAGCCAAAGCTTCTTTTTCTGTCTGGCAATACCGCTTTTCCCGGTCAGTCAAACTTTTATTCCCGTATGCAGCGCCCAAGCCGACGGGGCTAGCATCCGCAAAAACTTGTGTTCTGCTATTATTTGGATCGTAGTAGCCTAACGTTTCTTCTAAGTAATCTTCGACTGAATCTATCAATTATTCTTTGCGATATTAATAAAAATATGATTTAAACCCAATACTTTGTTCAATTACACTTTTATATTGTAAATACAAAATAATTGAATATATTTGTTTTCAAGAAAAGCGACACGGCACTTCAACTTATGTACATATGTATATTTATATGAATAAACAAACATATATACATTAATGATAGATTGAATCCACTCGTTAATTTACCTCTGTTTATTATAATTATTTTCGTGTATATGTACATCTATTATATTCGTATATATTTCTTATCTGTACTCACGTAATTGTTCTAACCTCTGGCAGGGTCGCCACTTGTATATAGTCACTTTGTGGATAGTAAATAAAACTCAAAATAGTGCAACAACTCGCTCTGGCGCAGGCCACCACTCGACTGTTCGGGAAGCGTATGCTCCCCACCCCTCGCCCCGCCAGATGCTGAGCGGATAGTTATTAGTTACAATATACTACACTAGAAATAATCAAACTTCCCGTTTTAAATTATTTAGTCTCAAAAGTTACAATCACAGATTCAATTATATTAAATAAATATTATTAATGTTTTATATTATTAATGATAGAAATAGTAGAAACTTAATCACAGTCTCAAATGTTTATCATATAAGCAACATTGAGCTTAGAAAATATTATCATTAGAAGAATCACTATAACAATAATTTATATTCTCATTCGCTTGTATTATTCTGTCACGTTTATCTTCATATTCATTCTTTCCTTGCTTATATTCTGCTTTGCTGATTAGTATATTATAAATCCAAGGTGGTAACCGTGTGAGCATATTTCTCCATTTTCACAAAAAAAGCAACTAAGCTTTCTAAAAGTCATGGGACTGTTAATGGACCAGAGAACTTGATGTACTGACATCGTTCCGTGAACTTACCTCGGATGGAATTACTTTTCCTAAAACATCATCTTCTGAGACAGAAAGCAACTTGATGTTTTTGATTTTGTTTCCAACATATGTCCAAAATTCCTCAAGGCTGCCAATATCTTTATCTAACCGCACAATTTGATCTGCAGTCCTCTTAAAACTGCCCCAACTCCATCCGGGGCCATTACCGTGCCCCGCTTATAAATAATTCCAAGTAATAGATTTGATTTTTGGAAAATCTTGGACTAATAACATAAAACATATACCGATTCCTATATTGGCTTCATGGACTATCCGATATAAAATGTATCGTATCAATAAGCGGCGCTATTTCTTGAATATAGCCAAGCGGTGGTATCAGATGAGCCTATATCACTCTCGAATCGTGTTTAGCACATTGACTGATACACTATGTGGTTTCAAAATACCGGTTTCTTGATCAATCATATACACTACAGCAGTATGTAACGTTATTTGTTTTCGGCTTCCACCGAAATTTTTAGCATTAGCAGCCTGTAAATTTCCCACTGCTGGGCTAAAGGCCTTCTTTCCCTTTGAGGAGAAGGTTTGAAGCATATTCCACCACGCTGCTCCAATGCGGGTTGGTGGAATACACATGTGGCAGAATTTCGTTGAAATTAGACACATGCAGGTTTCCTCTCGATGTTTTCCTTCACCGCCGAGCACGAGATGAATTATAAACACAAATTAAGCACATGAAAATTCAGTGGTGCCTGTCGGGGTTTGAACCCGAAATCATCGGTTAAGATGCACGCGTTCTAACCACTGGGCCATCTCGGCTCTTCACCACGAAATGAAAACTTTGAATTTCTTCGTTAAATTGAAGTGAATAATTTTCAGAGAAATCTATGTGTATTATAGCCTCCATGGTAGTTAATGTGGCCTTTAAAGATTTTACGAGTTTACACTGTACAACAATGTTAGCACAATGTTTGAAATATGGATTCAATGACTTTTGCAGCTGATCTATAATATTTGTAGGATTATCTGTTACTTTTCTCTTTGTGTTTACAATCTTAACTTTTTCCTATTTTTTTATGACATAATTTTCTTGCTTTCTGCACCACTGGTAATAGTTTATTATGTTTTCATTGTTAAACTCTTCAAGGTTTATAAATCTTCTTTCGCGATAATTACAAGTTCGTCTAAAACATGTTTCACTGTAGACATCACAGCATAAACTTTGCAGCAAAGCAGTTCCATTTGCCTCTTTGATTATTTTATTCACATGTACTTTACAGGTACAGGTGTTTCGATGGGACTCTTTTGGATGCAGTATCCAAAATGGGCGTTTTTTAAGTGGTAGTGCCACACTGAATACCTTCGGGTTGCAGCCGAAAAAAGCAGGCATCATAAGGCAACCCCTACCACCCTCACTGTGGACTTCTGCAACATAAGGGGGGGACTCAACTCCAACTTGAACGCCGTTCACTTTCACCTTGAAATGCCGAAGCCGACCTTATTCTTTCTTACCGAGACCCTCTCCTGCCGATACGACTTTTCTTTCCTACCCCGGGTATAAATTGGAACATTCCTTTATACCACGAGCTGGGGTGTGCGTTTACGTCTGAGATGATATCTGCTCTCGACGCCTCGGCAGCCCTGAAGGGCAGGACCTAACGATTATCGGCTGCGTGTGGATTGCGACGACCATTCGCGAATCTACGCGTGCCTTTATAGGTCCCATAGCGGTAATGCCGAAACCGACCGACTGGTTGAGCACCTCCAAATGGCTACAGATTCCGTACTGCAGCAGATCCCATCCGCAGAGATCGTAATTCTTGGCGATTTTAATGCCCACCATGCCGAATGGGTTGGATCACGCACTACCGATCATGCGGGTATATCTGTTCTCGACTTCGCTTTAGCATATGATTTGACACAACTGGTCACCTCGCCATCGCGAATACCAGACGTGGAGGATCATACACCTTCCCTGTTGGACCTTCTGCTGACTTCCCATCCGGATAGCTATCAGATTATCGTCGATCCCACTTTGGGCTCGTCGGACCACTGTCTCGTTCGGAGTACAGTGCCGGTTGCGCGGTACTCACGACCTCGTTTCGTGGGCTGCCACCGCGTGTGGCACTACATGTCAGCAGATTGGGATGGGATGCGGTTCTTCTTTGCATCCTACCCCAATCTGCTGACATGTAGTGTAGTGGTCAGGTTTGTTTCTCGCCGGATGATCCGAGGGTTATTGCTGATTCTGTTGCCGATGTGGTGCTTCAAGGTATGGAACTGTTCATTTAGTCCCAGCCCTGGTTTGGTCGTTTTTGCAAAACGGCTTCACGCCGAAAATGGGAACGCTACCAAGACTGGGCTAACGCATTGGCGTCTCGTGATGCAAATACCAGCGCATTCAGAAAGGAATATAATTCTGCCTCTAGGTTCTTCAAAAACGTGATTGCTAAGGCGAAGACTGAGTACATTGGCAGAATTGGCGAGAGACTGGTACGCCTTCCTTTAGGAACACGTGCGTTCTCTTTCGTTTCTAGCCAAGGCTGTCTTAGGGAATTTCTGTCAACCTTCCTTACCATCTCTGCACAAGGACGGTGAGTCATTGGCCCATACAGCGAAGGAGAAAGCTGATCTTTTAGGCTCTCTCTTCGCGGCGAACTCGACTCTGGATGACCGAGGAAAGTCACCACCATCCATCCCGCGGTGTGATACCACGATGCCGGAGGTTAAATTCCGGCAAAGTGCAGTTCGTAAAGCACTTCTTTCCTTGGATATTTTATAAGTCGAGTGGAACCGATGGCATCCCTCCAATCGTGCTACGGACTTGTGCTCCCGAGTTGGCGCCGGTCTTAACGCGTCTTTTCCGGCAATCATATGCATTCGGCGTCATCCCGAACTCCTGGACTAGAGACTGCTTTGGTGCACCCGATCCCTAAAAAGGGCAACCGCTCAGACCTGTCCAATTATAGGCCTATAGCCATCACCTCCTTGTTCTCCAAGGTATGGTTTTAAGAATTTATTTTTCTCATAAAGAACATACAATGTTCACTTAAATGAGATATTTTACATAATAATTTAACACAACAATTTAGTACAGTAGTAACGACTTAAACAATTCAGGAGTAATTAATCTAAGTATTTTTACAATAAGATAATAATTTTTTCTTAAAAATCATAAAGGATTTTTCATTGAAAATTTCATTAGGTAAGCTATTGTATAGTTTTGCTCCCTCAAACTGTAGAGATTTAATTCCATATTTCGTCCTGGTCTTGGGTAATTCAAGTTTGTGTTTATTTCTAGTGTAATGTTTGTAAGTTTTAGTTCTAAACGTTATTTGTGTGTGTATTGTTTTTGTTAGTATTTGTCTAATTAATATGCATGTTTTAAATTTGTATAACTGGTTAATTGATAATACATTAGTACGTTTATACAATTCTTTAGTTGACATATGGTAATCTAGATGGAATAATGACTTTAGTAAATTATTTTGCGAGATCTGAATATCCTTTATATTAGTTTTATATGCACTACCCCAAATCTCAACAAGATATTCTAATAATGGCTTTACAAGTGAAATATATATTATAATACGGATTTTGTGTGGTATAAATCGCGACGATCTACGTAATGCCCCAGTGAGTGAATTTATTTTTCCTTGCAAGTAGTCTAAGTGTGCATGCCATGTTAGCTTAGAGTCTAGAATCAGGCCAAGATACTTTTCTTCATTTGATTGTTTAATAGTCTGATTATTTATCATTAATAGGTTTAATTTTGGAATTTTCTTATTTTTTGCATGAAAAAGCATGAAGGAAGTTTTTTCAATATTTATAGTTAGTAAATTATATTGAAACCATTCATGTAATTTATCTAAATCACTCTGTGCTTTTGCTAATAAACTTTCAATAGAATCTTCAAAGTAAAATAAACACGTGTCATCTGCATAGAGCGATACTTCACCAAATAAACCCAGATGACTGATATCATTTATATATATTAAAAATAACAGAGGCCCTAAAATAGACCCCTGGGGTATTCCACAGGTAATCATTTTTGGTGTACTTTTAATGTTTTTAATCTTAACTATTTGTTGTCTGTTTGTAAGGTATGATGTAAGTAATTTTAAAGCTGATCCATGAATACCAATATTTGTTAACTTATTTATCAAAATATTATGAGACACGGTATCAAACGCTTTCTTTAAATCTATAAATACACCTAATTTCTTTTGGTCAATATATATATTTTTTTTATTAACTAAATCTATTGTTGCGGATAGTGTGTTCGAATTTATTCGAAAACCATATTGCTGTTTGTATAAAAAATCTATATCTTTAAGATAGTTATTTAAACGTACATGTATAATTTTTTCAAAAACCTTCGATAAAGCAGGTAGGACAGACATCGGGCGGTAGCTTCCAGGATCAGATTTACCACCTGATTTATGAATAGGGCTAACTTTTGCTATTTTTAGAGAATCCGGAAATACGTCTTCCTTTATACATTTATTAATACAATGACTTAAATCTTCACACACTAAATTGTTAATGCATTTTAATGATTTTGTTGTTATATTGTCTATACCTGAGCTTGAATTAACATTTAAATTTTTAATTATTGTTTAGATTTCAATTTTCGAAGATAGCTTAAATTCATTTAAACTGTATGGGTGCCTTTGTGTATGTGTTATGAATGATGTTATTTTGTGATATTTTTGTGGTATGTTATTTGCCAAGATTGGACCGATAGAAGAAAAGTATATATTAAAAATTAAGCACATGAAATTTCAGTGGTGCCTGCCTGGGTTTGAACCCGAAATCATCGGTTAAGATGCACGCGTTCACTGAAATTTCATGTGCTTAATTTGTGTTTATAATTCATCTCGTGCTCGGCGGTGAAGGAAAACATCGTGAGGAAACCTGCATGTGTCTAATTTCAACGAAATTCAGCCACATGTGTATTCCGCCAACCCGCATTGGAGCAGCGTGGTGGAATATGCTCCAAACCTTCTCCTCAAAGGGAGAGGAGGCCTTTATCCCAACAGTGGGACATTTACGGGCTGCTTATGTATGTTATGTATATATTAAAAGACTCACATATGTCCTGGAGTTCATTAACAGTTTTACCATCTATTATGAGTTTTGAGGGAACAACACTACATTTATTCTTGTTGGTAGCTAAGTTATGAATTAATTCCACATTTGCCTTGGTTTTTTGTGAGTTTTCATAAAAGCAGCAAAATAATATCTATCTTTAGTATTTTTTATTAGAGTTCCAACATGGTTCCTTGTCCAAATAAAATCATTATTTAAATCAGTGTTATTGCGATCATGTTTCAAGTCTCTCCATAACTGATTACGTTTGCTGATTTCTTCAATAATATTTTTATTTATCCAATCTTCTTGGGGTAAGTTTTGTATTTTATATTTAATTAATTAATTAATTTATTTATTTGAACACCAACAAGCAGAACACTAACATTTACAAGGAATAAAATGTTCTAATAATATTTCTTAGTGACTACTTTTTTACAGGTGTTACATAATACCAACAAAAAATAATAGTTAACAACGATACAATTAAAAAGTTTAAAATTGAATTAATTATAAATAAAAAAAGTTATAAACAAAAAATTTAAGATGATTTAAATTATTTGTGTTACAATAATAATGAATAGAGGAAAATTATCAAAATTAAACAAGTAAATTAAAATTAAAATGTCAGAGAATTATAAAAATATTAAGTTAACAATGAGAAAATAAAATAAATAAGTTACAATCAATAAATAAATTACAGATCAATAAATTATTCAATAAAAACAATCAAAAAATTACACAACCAAAATTAAGATTGAATATTGGTTTAGTCTTTATCAAGATTGCAAAATAAAAATCCATATAAAAAAAAATTACACTAAGAAGGAATTATTTATTATTGAAATACATAAGTAACTGATTTCTGAAGCTATACAATTTATTATCAAAAATGTCAATGGTTCTCACTTCTGTTGAATTTAACTCTTGTGTACTTTTAACTTTATTTATAGTTTTATATATGTTGTTATAATTAATACACATTCTGTTAATAGGGGAGAAACGCCCTTGACGAGAGTGCGTTAATTTTTCAGTAAAAGGTGCATATACAGACGGCCTAGAAAATTTTCTTGGAGCATTAATCCTCAATTTACCTAATAGGTATGCGCAGTCTGTGGACCCATTAATTAATTTAAAAAGAAATATGTTGTCGAGAAGCTGTCTACGATCGCGAAGAGAAAGAAGTCCAAAATGCGACAATCTTTCCTCGTAGCTGTGCAGCCTACCAGCCAACTTAAAGTTATAGGACAGATGCCAAAGAAATCTTTTTTGGACTCGCTCTAATCTGTGGCTGTGAATCTCATAGTGTGGATTCCACACCGTGCAGCAATACTCTAAAATACTACGCACTAAGGCAGTGTACAGGGAAATTTTAGTTCGAGCCTCTTTAAAAACTCCACAGTTACGTAGAACAAAACCCAAAGCTTTGAAGGCCCTGCCAACTATATTATCAATATGTATGTGAAACCGTAATTTAGAATCCAGTATTACTCCCAAATCCCGTATGTGATCTACTTCAGTAAGTAAATGTCCATCAATAGAATAACTTCGATCAACAGAGGTTTTCTTCCTACTAAAGCGAATAACAAAGCATTTCTCAGTATTGAGACACATAACGTTCTTGCGACACCATGAGACCAGATTGTCCAAGTCATTTTGTAGGCATACAACATCTGCTTCGGAGGAGACAGGTCTAAAAAGTTTCAGGTCATCTGCAAATAAGTAGCATTTACAATGATCGAAGCAGGAGTTGATGTCGTTAATAAAAATGTTGAACAACAGGGGTCCCAGGTGAGAGCCCTGAGGCACGCCAGAGGGAGATGAAAAGGGATTTGAACAATGCCCGTTTATAACCACTGTTGAACTCCTATTCTTAAGGTAGGACTTAAACCAATCAAGCATAATACCCGTTATGCCAATCATTTCGAGCTTATGAAGCAAAACAGAATGGTTAACTTTATCGAAGGCCTTACTAAAATCAGTGTAAATGGCATCGACTGAATTGCCACTGTCAATGGCTTCAGTAAGGTCCTCGACGAAAGAGATGAGATTTGTGCTGGTAGATCGGGCTTTCAAGAAACCGTGTTGTTCCGGAGCAACAACTTGCTTGAAATGGGAAGAGATAATAGGATATACAAGTAGCTCAAACACTTTTGCAAATATTGATATTATAGAGATTGGTCTATAATTTTTTGCGGAACCTCTGTCACCGTTTTTATAAAGTGGTAGAACCAAGGCTTTTTTCCAAAGTATAGGGAATTGGCCAGTTTTTAGGGAACGATTGATGATCATAGTTAGTGGTTTCACTAGGTTATTTGCACACGTAGTAACAAATAGTGCAGGAATTCCGTCCGCTCCCGCGCCTTTAGATTTGTTCAGGCCCTTCAAAACTCTGAGAATTTGCTCGGATGTAAAAGATATATGACTCAGACTTTGTGATGTACATATATTATAATTCCTGTTTGAAATATTTATAGTGGCAACGTTCACTGGAGGTGACGTTGTACTATTGCTGAACACAGAAGAGAAATGATCACCAAATAGATTGCAAATATCTGCACCATGAAGAGCTACACGGGAATTCAATGTCATTTTTGCGGGGTACAAGTTGTTCGGCTTTTTTTTCATTTTCAGGTATGACCAAATCAGCTTGGGATTAGATCTTAATGAAGACTCGAGGTTATTTATGTACTTAGAGTAGGATTCTTTTAATAGCTTATCACACCTTTTTCTTAAGAGCTCAAAAGTCAGAACATCACGGGGGTTGTTATATTTTCGTATTTTGACCCTATATTTCTCCTTAATACAATTAATTAAACCGCGATTGAACCAAATAGGATATTTAGAGCTTCGAGGCTTAGAAAGCGGAACATATTTTTGTATTAACGTCTGCAGTTGAGAATAGAAAATTGAAACCATGTCATCAACTGACATACATTCATTCATGATAACATCCCATTGGATAGATTCAAGTTCTTTTTGAATATTTTGATAGTCGGCCTTGTAAAAACAATGTTTGTGTATGTTATCATTAGGTGGTAAAAGTGGAGTAAAATTAATATCATACGAAAATATTAGTGGAGGGTGAAGTGCGTCTACACACGTGAGGGGATCCGTACATGCAGATAAGCTACTAAGCGATTTATTAGCAAGAACTAGATCAAGTATTTTGTCTTTGTTGTTCACTACGTGATTATATTGAGCTAAGTCATTAAGCGCCATAAAATCCGATAACATATTATGCAATAAGCTGTTAGAAGCACCCGCATCTAGTGAGTTATGGTTACCTGTAGTCCAAGACATATTACTTAAGTTAAAGTCACCTACAATTAGAAGGGTACCGGTTAAAGATTCTAGAACTCTATTAGAGTTGTCTAAAAAGTGCTTAAGAATATGCTTTTGGACGGGAGGGGGTATGTAGACACCGCAGATATAAATATTTTCCTTTGTGCCGTTTTTGTTGTCAAATTCAATATTGACCCAGAGGTCTTCGCAGAAAGATTCAAAACCAACAAGTCGAGAAGAATTAAATTGCCTTGAAACTGCTATCAGGACTCCGCCGCCGTCTTTCTTATTATGAAAACCGCTACTTTCGCGATCACGCCTATAAACTACATAACGATTACTATCAAACAACTCTGAGTCAAAGACGCTTCCATTCAACCAAGTCTCTGTCAAAATTATTATATCATATGAACTACAAATTACATTATTAAAAAAGTCAACAGATTTAGTTCTCAAACCTCTGACATTTTGATAATATACCGATAAACCGTTAAGTGTGCCCTTTAGTAAGTATAATAATCAACCTTAGCGTATTTATGACAAGTTCATGATTGTGTCGTGGTTCCGGACTTGAATATATTTAGCATTTTCGGTTTTTCTTACAAAAATTCTACCATCTCGTACCCATACGAATCTGTAGTTTAACTCCTTAGCTTTACGACGAGTGGCAGCAAGCAACATTTTAGTTTCGGGCGGTAAATGTTCTGTAATATAAATGGAGTCCTTCTTCGCAGTGGCAATTCCTAAGTGGCTGGAGTTCAGTTTCTCATTATTAAACTTTTTGTTGAATTTACTGTTAGCAACAAGGAATTGATCGCGAAGACGTGGACTATTAAATTTCACCAAAACAGATCTGGGACGAGGGCTGGTTCTGTCCATTTTAGCAATTCTGGTGCAAATGTGTATGCTTTTCTCCTCGACGGGACAATCAATAACCTTAGCCAATTGTTGTACAGTATTAATCAAGTTCTCTTGCTTATGTTCCGGTATACCATGAATTTCCACATTACATGCCCGTGAGTGTTGTTCGAGCTGCGACAGGCGGGAATTTAATAAATCGTTACACGCGCGTAGCGCGTTATTATCCGCGCGAACCGATTCAATTAACACTGCTTGAGTCGAGCACTGCTCTTTTAATTTTTCTATTTCAGTGTTAAATGACAACATTGTCGACTCAAGAGAAGAAAGTATGTCGTGGATCTCGTTTATTTTAGGATTAAATTCGTAAAATCCTGTTGTGCCGCAATTGCTGGTCCGCGTACCGGGGTATTTGTATTATTTCCTTTCATCGGCTCTTTGCTACGACATAAATCGCAAACCCAAACGTTTATAATATCAGGGGTCATGTTCTTATATTCTAACAAAGTGTGTCTCGTGCAAATAACGTGATATGTATTTTTACAACGCACGCAATGCAAATAAGGAGCATCTTTCATAGCATTAGGACAGCCGGCGCACTTTATACAATTCATCATTCAGTTTTATTAGCAAATATTACGGTTAAGCAAAGTAATATTTAATAGTTAGACAACTGTTAGTTACAAGCGTACGCTGTGTGACTGTGAGTCAGCCGAGGTCAATGACACGGTTGTCCGAGCGAAGACGATGCGGCAGCAGTGCAAGTTGTCGTAGGTCAGGGTGTTGCATATATTTAAAGATGTTTTTCTTTATTACTACTAAATTACACGGTGTACCACTTCGAAATTTTACTGATAAGTTCACAATAATCACTACTTTAATTTTGAAACACAAAAAGCAGGAACTAATTACTTTAAATATATATTATTTATAAAAAAAAACCAAGAGTGTTAATGAAACGTTGTTAACTGAGTGCGCGCGTTTCAACCAATGATTTATGGTTATCAATTTGAGTTTTAATGCAGTTTTCTAACACGCTAAAATCATGTTCCACATTTGAAAATTTTGTTACACACATATCTCTGTACAGTAAATTGTAATAAATCGCTTCATAGCTATATTTCTTCTTTGGTTCCTTTTTAAATCTTTTTAACTCGCAATAAATCTGCTTGTGGTCTGATAGTGGAGAGTCTATTATGGCCAAATGGAAATCCTTATTAATATTTGTACATACATGATCAATAATTGTTTTAGTAGTTTCTGTTTCTCTAGTGCAGTAGTTAATATCTATTTTATTTAAAATTTCATATCCAGTTTGTTGTAAAATATATTTATATTTTTTTTAAGAATTTATCATTGTTCAATAAATTTATGTTGAAATCACCAAATACTATCGATCTCTTTATATTTTCTAATTGCTCGGAATAAGTTTGTAAAAAATTTTCTGTATTCGTAGCTGGAGGTTTATATACAAGTCCAATGTGCAAGGCATATTTATTAAGATAAATCCACAAATAGTTGTTTCCATCGATATATTTTTCTTCTGTAATTGAGTGCGTTAGATCGTTGTGTATATAAATTGATACTCCTCCACCTATGCTATCAGTCCTTAGGTTATAAAAATGATACATGATGATGATAGTGTAATTCGGAATTTTAAGAGAACATGCATCTTTCTCTGATTTTATCCAAGTTTCGGTTAAAAGTATTAAGTGTACTGTATATTTAAAAGATTTAATATTGCATTTCAGTTCATCCATTTTACCTTCTTTTAGTAAACTTCTCATATTTGCATAGAAAAATTTCAAAGAATTCTTCGTCATACGTTGCTATTGTTGTAAGTAATTTGATGTGTGATGGGTTCATTTGACGTAGGTAAATCAGTTGGTATTGGATCTATATTCAGTTTTTTAAAGTCGTTTTAGTTATCTTAGGTACTCCATTTATGTATTTTATAATTAAATTTGTTTCGCCATTTTGTTGTCGCTCTGGGAGTTCATTTTTCAAATTTTTCAAGTATTTTATTTGTGTAGGTGCCTGATCCCAAAATATACGAATTTTAGTGTCATTTAGCTTATTACGGTTATGTAAAATCGATGCAGCTATTTCTTGGTTATTGAAACAAACTTTAATATTTCGATTTCTGCCTGAGACCAATTTTCCTAATCGTATAATTTTCATTGGCATTGGAGGATTGTTATAAATTAGATTAATTATTTTTAATACTTCTTGTTGGTCGTATTTCCGCCGTGATTCCAAATTTTTATCATTTAATTCAGATATACCCGCTATGATAATATTTTTCTGTCGGTTATAACGATCTTGCATTTCAAAGGTAATGTTTTCGTAACTAGACGTTAGCGGATTTGATGAGGACGGATAGTTATTATTTTTACATTCAGTAATATCATCTTCGAGTTGTTTAATTTTTTCTTGAATGGATAAATTATTCTGTCTCAAATTTTCTCAAATTATTCTGTCTCAAAGTCTTAAAGTTTGCTGTTCCAAAATTAAATTTTCTGTGGCTGCTTTTATTTCTTGTTTGATTTCAGATATTTCTTGAAAAATTTTATTATTGTTATGATTTTGATTTATCCCAAAATTTTCAAAAAATGTTTTTATTTCACAGCGCAATTTCGTCAATTCTTCTATAAAATATGCAGAATCATTTTCACGCTCTTTTCTTTTTCGTATTGTTACGTTTTCTTCTCGTGTAATGACACGTAAATCTGGAGCCGAATCGCTGCCGCTCATGATATTCCCGCTATTCGATGAAGGTTGTAAACTCATCTTAATGCTAAGTGAGCGGGCTCAATAGACGCAACGGTTGTCGAGCGAGATCAAAAATAAGTTGCTATCTCTTTTACTCGAGGGGAGAGGGGTGCGCGTACGCCGTAATCACTCACTTTTAAATAGTTTCGTGCGAAATTAACTCACAAACAAAACTACACTATTTGTACTATGCGATATGGATTATAATTGCTTATAGTAATAGTGTTTTTTTAAAACGATTAAATTTTAAAACGATGCACACGTGCGCTCGGTGCAGCGGTCTGTTACTTATTTATTAAGGTAATGGAGTCCATTACAAGCTGCCAGCTCCTGCGGTTTTAGAGGAGTACCAGCTGATTAGCGACCGCCAGTACGGTTTCCGTCGGGTCGCTCAGCCGGTGATCTTCTAGTTTACCTTACTCATAAATGGGTGGAAGCAGTTGAGAGCAAGGGGGAGGCATTAACAGCCAGTCTGGACATAGCGAAGGCCTTCGATCGCGTGTGGCACAAAGCGCTTCTTTCGAAGCTTCCTTCCTATGGGGTTCCCGGGAAATTATGCAATTAGATTACCAGTTTTTTGGCATATCGGAAAATCAAGGTCGTTGTCGACGGTGCATGCTCCGACTTAAAATTTGTGTCTGAAATCGAGTCTTCGCGAAACAAAGTCTCGAACTGGGGTCGGCTAAACCTAGTATGGACTAGGTTTCAACCCCAAAAAGACTTTTTGACTTTGACTTTGACTTTGACGCAAGTTTGCGCGTTAACTGCTAAAAAAAACACCATTTGTCGTATCTCCACGATTCGAGAACATTCCGTTAGCCGCCACAGCTAGTATCGGAATACTTGGCTTCGATGTTTCGAGTCTCGTTCAGTTCCGCGGGCAATTGGAAGGCAAAGCCAAATTGGCATCAAAAAAGCTCGGTGTGCTCAGCAAGGCAAGACAGTATTTCACGTCGGCCCATCGTCTAAGACTATAAAAGGTGCAAATTCGGCCTCACATGGAATACTGCTCTCACCTCTGGGCGGGTGCTCCCCAGTACCAGCTCCTTCCATTTGACCGTATCCAACGTAGAGCGGCTCGAATTACGGCACGGTACCCTCGATATTGATTACCTCGGTAATTATAACGTCCCCGTATTCTTCGGTGGTCAACTCATTCTGCTTAAAATTCAGCAATCGTGTTTGGATGGCCGTAGCAGATTTTTTCGGCAAAAGCTCTTTTTTCATATCATGAATTAAGTCTGAAATACTAGAATAGCTTGGATGTAATTTAAGTTTTGCTGATTGCGATAAACGATTTTTTAACACAAAATTTATTAATTGGGGCTTAGAATCGGCAGTAAGGGTGGTTTCATAATATTCAACGGAATCTATTAATTGTTTAGTTACAGATAAATCGTCATTCATAACCGGTAACAAACTCAGAGCAACTTTTAAATCAAATTTTTCCATGTTTATAGTTTCTATAGTCTGACCTGAATTACTAATAAATTCTTTCGAATCGGATGACGTTGAAGAGTATCTAACAATATCTTTATACAATGAAAGAAATTGCTGTAAATAATCGACAATCAATTCATTATCGCTAGCACTAATATTACCACAATTTACTTCTTTTTGCAACTACGAATTTAATGTTAAATATTGGCTATACAAACTATTACTATACCTGCGTAACGGTTATTACTACTACACTGTATAAAAACTTGTCTGAAGATTTCAAATCCTCATGGCTCTGCCCATCATGTAACAGACCTCGTCCTGGAAGTGATAACACCAGCACACCCGTAAGATCTTTCCCAGATAATAATCAAGAACAACAAAACAATATCACCCTTAGACGAAAACAAGAAACACATGATTCAAATGATGGCGAATTACACTCCCTGACACTTGCTGACGTCCGCAGAGCTATTAGGGAAGAACTAGTCAACACTTTAGACAATTTTAAAAGTAATATAATGTCTCAATTGAACATTAAAACTAAAGAAGTGCTAGACCAATTGGTGCAAGTTACAGACTCTATGAACTTTATAGAACAACAATACGAAGACTTAAAGAAGGAAATATCAGCGAAGGAAAAAGTTATTCAGACATTGGAGACCGAGTGCAAGAATTTACAAACGTCGGTGAATGAATTAGGAGCACGTCTGGTAAAGATAGAACAACACTCACGCTCGATGAATGTAGAAATCCACTGCGTACCTGAACATAAGAATGAAAACTTGCTGACTCTTGTAAAGCAAATAGCAGTAACCACAAACTATAAATTGAATGAGTCCGATATACACTACTGCACGAGAGTCGCAAAGCTTCAGAATAACAGCCCGAGGCCGCGTTCTATTTTAATTAAGTTTAGCAGTCCAAGAATCCGGGATGAGTTCCTAGCAGCATCTATTAACTTTAACAAAAAAGCGAAGAACAACTCCGAAAAAATGAATACCAACCATATTGGAATAGGAGGCGATCCGAAGTCAATCTACGTGGTTGAGCATCTCTCTCCGACGCAGAAATCTCTCTTCATGCAGCAGCGCGGTTAAAAGCGAAAGAATTAAAGTACCGATTTGTTTGGGTCAGAGGAGGCAATATCTACATGCGGAAAACTGAAACATCCGAATACAAATTCATAAGGAACATAGAAACACTGTCCACATTGATTTAAGTGTCCTTCTGTATATGTAACACACTGTTTTAAAGACAGGTTTATAATAATTTATTTATTAAAATTCGATTCCATTTCAATTTATTACCAAAATGTTAGAGGTTTAAGGTCAAGTATTAATGAGGTGCGTCAAGAAATACTAGCGATGAATTATGATATTATAATATTTACTGAAACATGGTTAAATAGTAGTCTATTCACGGGGGAACTTTTTGATGACAATTACATCGTATACAGACGGGACCGCGAAAGCTGCGCCCTAAGCAAACATAAAAAGACAGGTGGAGGTGTTTTAATAGCTATATCTAAGATGTTCACATCACAAAGAATACTTGAATGGGAAAGTGACTGTGAAGATTAACCGTAGATTTAAAGCCAGTAATTATTAATATCTGTGCAGTATATTTACCACCACTTATTAAACGTGAGTTACTGGACGAACTTACAGAAAATACAAACAAAGTTTTGCGGGATCACTGTCACAGTCATGAATGCACACTTATTGTTGGGGATTTTAACCTAAGCGATGTTTATTGGGAAGTTTCTAAAGAAGACTCTTTTGCTATACCCTACAACTATAACAATTGTCATATCAAGAGCTCCTTAATTGATTTTATATCATTGAATAATTTAAACCAATATAACCTAATATACAATTCCAAAAATAAAATTCTAGATTTAGTACTATGTAGTCAAGACGTTACAGTCTCGAATAGTTACAATCCTTTAAAAAAGACAATAGATGTTTTGCATCCGCCACTAGATATAATTATCCAATTACCTAGAAAAACAAAAAACTTTAATAAAAGTGTAAATAAATTTAACTTCTATAAGGCCGACTATAACAAAATTATTAATGAACTTGACAAAATATCGTGGCTTGTTGAATTTTCTACCTGTAATAATGTTAACGACATGCTGAATCATTTTTACGTCATATTACAAAAAATTGTAGTAAAATTCGTACCCCAAAAAACAAACAGTAAACGAGATTCTCCTAAATGGTTTTCTAAAGAACTTGTACAGCTATTGAAGTTAAAACACATTTGTGTTTTAACTTCCAACTTAAACTTCCAACCACGTTAAACTCAAAAAATATGCAAATCCTTTGGATAAAATTGAATTCGAATATCTTAGATCCGACTGCGTAAAATTGTTATCTCAGTGCTACCACAACTACATAACTAAAATATAGAATGAAATAGGAAAAAATCCTAGATATTTTTGGACTCATTTAAAAAATTTTCGCCAGCGCAAGAATCCGTACCCCTCAACTATGTTTCTCGGCGACGAGAAGTCTAATGACCCACAATCTATTTGCAATTTTTTCGCACACAATTTCTCCTCAGTATACGAGAGAGACTCGTTAACTGGTATTGATCCTTTTGCTTATAAAATAAACCAAAACGGAATACGTACATTTAAGCTTACACAAACTGAGATTTATAAAAAGCTAAAAAGACTTGATATTAACAAAGCAGCGGGACCAGACAATATTCCACCTCTTTTTCTTGTGAATTGTGCTTTCACTTTATCATTTCCACTAATGCTAATTTATAACAAATCCTTATCTTCTGGGGAATTTCCTACAAGGTGGAAGGAAGCAAGAATTGTGCTAATATATAAATCAGGGAAACTCGAACAAATTAAAAACTACAGACCTATCTCTATTTTGTGTACTCTGTCTAAGGTATTTGAATCTCTGGTTTATCCTATAATTTACAACTACGCTAAAGATTACCTCAGTGACAAGCAACATGGATTTATAACTAAACGGTCTACAAATACAAATCTCTTGATGTATGTGACGGATATTTCAGAAGACCTGGACAGGGGCCACCAGAATGACATTATATATACGGATTTTTCAAAGGCCTTCGATAAGGTGAACCACAACCTATTAATAAAAAAATTAAAACTATTGGGAATCTCCGACGCCCTCTTGATGTGGTGCACAACTTATCTCAAAGCTAGAAATTCTAGGGTTGTTGTAAACGGCTACCAATCTGACTTCGTCATGGCATACTCTGGTATTCCACAGGGATCTAATCTCGGACCTCTCTTCTTTAATATCTTTATCAATGATATTACTACAGTATTAAAATATTCACGCTGTTACCTTTTCGCCGACAATCTTAAGCTAACACGCGTCATAAAAGAACAAAACGATGTTTTGCTTCTGCAACATGATTTGAATGCACTGGATTCAAAATTCAAAATATCACCCACACCACTTGGATGTCCGAAAATTCACAACGGCGCGATTTTTAAGACATTTTCTGCCTCGCACAATCACTCTGTGAAACCAGCTTTCGCCGGCGGTTTTTCCGCACCGATACGACTTGGGAACCTTCAAGAAAAGAGCGTACTCCTTCCTGAAAGGCCGGCAACGCACCTGCAAACCCCCCGGTGTTGTAGATGTCCATGCGCGGTGGTAGTCACTTACCATCAGTTGAGCCTCTTGCTTGTTTGCCACCTCTAACTTAAAAAAAAAGAATAGTCAGTATAAACAACGTCAACTTGATGTCCTCTCTCCATAGCTAAAAGAACAACATCAAGAAACTCGACAAGATTGGACTTGACTGATCTTTTTGTTACGAATCCATGTTGTTGGGAAATAAACAGGGATTATTAAATGAAACAAAACATCGTAAATAATCTTCTCAAATAATTTTGGTATGATTGCCAACTTTGATATTCCACGATAATTTTTAACATTATACTTATCACCATTTTTATAAATAGGAAGAATAAAGGATCTTTTCCAAACAGGTGGTAATATGCCTGATTGAATGGATTTGTTAAAAAGTAAATATAAAGGACGTGATAAAGACTTACTGCATTGTTTTAAAATGTAGAATGTAAACCATCTGGGCCACTGCAATCCAATGAATCGATTTTTGAGAGATATCTTTCAACTGTACGGCGTGTAATGTTAAAAGTACCAATTAGGGGCTGACTATCGTACTTGCTTAAAGTATCGTCCTCGGCTATTTTCCCATCATCTACTTCGAAAACAGATTGAAAGAAATGACTAAATAGATTTGAGATAGACGAGCCATCGGAACTAATAGTATTACCAAGGAACATGCTACTGCGTTGTTGCTACCTCTCTTTGATTTTAAAAATGACCAAAAATTCCGGGAACTATGATGAATATTATCTTCCGCCCTAGCAATAAATACATTATAACACTCTATTTCCATCCATTTAGTTCTGTGTCGAAAATTCAGGTCAGTAAAATTGTCATAATCGCTACTACGACCATAAATTTTCCATCGTTTATGTACTAATTTATTTTTAATCAATTTAATTAAACTCTTACTAAACCATACAGGATATTTTTTGGTATCGTATACTGTTTTGCTGGTACAAATCGATCCACTATGTACAAGCTAGCGCTGTACACGTGCCTGTAAGTTCTTTGACACTTGACGTCACACAATTCGTATGACCCAGTTACGATCATTATGTTATTACATTTTTATATGTACTTTTAGTGTAATAAAGACGCTCCGTAGTATCGGTTGGCTTGACAAACATATTGTTTTCTTTGCTTGACGACAACCCCGATTGCTCTCCGATCTACCTGACATCTGACATCTGACGAATTAAGTGAACGTGTGCTAACTAGCCCGTTCATTTTGGTCCTTCGAGCCGGATGATCTTGTATTTTTTAGTGTGAATAGCGCATCGGCTTAGTTGATCCTTGCAACCTAAGTTGAGACGGCGAAACGCGTAAAGGGCACAAGGTCATTAAAACCCCCCAGCCTCTGGAATATCAGCCCAGGCTATCTGAACGTGACAGTGACTGTTAGTGAAGTGAACTTTATTCTTGTTAATCATGGAAGTTATTACTCGTCAATCGGAAATTATCGAAATCATCAAGAAGATCCACAAGAACTTTAACAAGGATCCTGCTACTAGGAAGACTGAAGCCTACATCCGCAAACGAGTAAGCACTCTTGACAGCCTTTGGACGGAATTTGATATTAACCATAACAACATTTTGGCAACAAAGCCTGATCCATCTGAAGAGTACATATCGAAAGATATTTACACTGAAACCAAAATTCTGTATGAACGAATTAAAGCTGTCATTAAGAATTATTGTCCTCCGTCGGACGATGACGATGACGTGAAAAAATCTTCTACACAAGATCTGCTTAGTGAGCAACGTACCAACTTCCGTGCGTTAAGCCGACAAATAAAGAACATCAATCTTGACAAACTGACGGAAAAATGGGAGATGGAGGACGAATTAAAGAATCTGCAATTCCGGTGGAAGAATATTGACACTTTGCACCTCAAAATTGACAACATATTAAATGGTGAAGATGCGGCGTACGAACAAGAATTTTCCGAGTACGAGGAGAAATTCAAGGCTATGAAAAGATCTCTAAACAAAAGAATATCTCCTACAGCGCATCAGTGCGAGTCCACCCCTAAGGTTGAGGTTCCAACATTTTCCGGTGACTACACACAATGGCCTACGTTTTTAGATCCCTACAAAACTGGCATACATGACAACTCGACTCTGAGCAACTCTCAAAAGATGCAACATTTAAAAGGCAAATTAAAAGGTGAAGCTCATCGCCTCGTCTAACACCTTACTGTATCGGAAGAGAACTACAAAACTGCCTGGGAGATTTTGTATCACTGATACCACAACATTCAAATATTGTTTAACAAATATATTGAAGTGTTTCTCAACCAGCGCCCAATAGCAAGGCAATCATTGACTGAAATTAAACGCGTACACGACACCGCGATGGAATGTATTCACGCTATTCACAACTTAGGCGTGGACACATCGAGCTGGGATCCACTGTTGGTCTACCTGTTAGTCCAGAAACTTGATCCTGAAACGCGTAGTGACTACAAGGAATCGCGAAAGATGCCTCGCGAGCTCCCCGAATTTGACGAATTCATAACGTTTTTAGGGGTCGAAATTCATTGCGCTTGAACTCACGAATAAGAAAGAGAAAGAAAATTGGTCATCGACGAAATCATCTACGTCATTCAAGGCTAAAGAAAATTCTCACTTCGGAACTGGTAATAGAGCACAATTTTATAAGGCTGCACACGTGACGTCTGCCAATACTCAATGTATTTTATGCAATTTAAATCATGCGCTCTACCAATGTCGGGAATATGACTCCTTGACAATTAAGTGGAAATTAATTGCGAAACATCGACTTTGCAAAAACTGCCTGTATGTGCACAAACGAAACATATGTAATTCTACAAAGCGATGTAAAGTTTGCAATGGAGGTCATCATACTTCTTTGCATGACTCGGGTAACGACCCGATTGCGTCAACTGCACCGGCATCGAACTCTGTACCTCAGCGCCGGCAGCATGCGACAAACAATGTGACTAGCGAGGATGACGAAATATTATTAACGACCGTACAATTACGTGTACGTGCTATTGACGATACCTACCTGACTTTGCGAGCACTTTTAGACCAAGGGTCGCAAACAACTCTTATAACTGAAAATGCTGCGCAACTCCTAGGACTGCCTCGCCAAAATTTTAATGCCTCTGTTACAGGAGTGGGTATTTCAGCAAAAAGAAGCAAGGTAGGAATACACCTACACTGCATGTCGATCTATAATGACTACAATTTCACCACTGACCTAGTAATGCCAAAACTAGTGAACAGCTTGCCGCATGCTACTTTTGCAGCCAAGAAATATCCACACTTGCAACACATTCAACTCGCTGATCCTGACTACAATATTTCAAACAAAATTGACATTTTACTTGACGCAAAAATTTATGCAGAAATCATAATGAGCGGTTTGATCAAGGGAACTAAACAACAGCCCATTGCCCAACAGACGAGATTAGGGTGGATTCTGTCTGGGCCTGTTACTACTTTTAACAGCCACGTTCTTATAAATGGAGTTGAAGACATCGCCAACTACTGGGAGGTGGAGGAAATCGCATCCGAAACCACACCGATGACGCAACAGGAATTATTTTGCGAAGAACTTTATACCAAAACAACTAAGCGCTTGCCTGATGGTCGGTATGAAGTGCGACTACCGATGAAAACTGACTTTGAAGAGCATCTTGGACACTCTAAAGCACGCGCCGTGGCTAAATTTAAACAGCTCCAGAGTCGCCTGATGAAGGATAGCACACTACGTCAGAGCTACGGGCAATTCATACATGAGTACATAGATCTAGGTCACATGCGCAAATGCACTGAACAAAAAGAGCCTATGTGCTACCTATCACATCACGGGGTACAAAAGCTAGACTCGCTTACCACCAAACTTCGTGTCGTCTTTAACGCTTCCTCAAAAACATCTACGGGGAACAGTTTGAATGACCTAATGGAAAGCGGTCCCAAGCTTCAACAAGACATTCAAAGTTTATTGCTCAGATGGCGAACGTACCGCTATGTATACTCAGCAGACTGCGAGAAGATGTACCGCTGTATTCTGGATCCCGAACAATAACACCTGCAAAAAATTCTCTGGCGAGATAATATTCAAGATCGTATCAAAGAATATCAACTGTGCACCGTGACGTACGGTATGAAAGCCGCTCCATATCTAGCTATGCGTACGATGCAACAGCTAGCATTTGACGATAAAACTAAATTTCCGCTTGCTGCTGAAGCCCTGACTCATAATTTTTACGTCGACGATTTGTTAAGCGGCAGCCATTCGATTGACCACGCAAGAGAAGTCCAAAGACAACTTATCGAGATGTTACAGGGCGCTAAAATTAACCTTAGAAAATGGTCGAGTAATTGTCCGCAATTACTTGCACACCTGAAAACCGAACAAATAAATCCGACAACAATAGACTTCAAAAATGCTAGCTCTACAAAGTAGAATTACATGACTTTCTATCTGAAGTTGCCGAGATGGGTGTTACTTGGCACTTAAATACACCCGCATGACCAAGCGCTGGCGGATTGTGGGAAGCGGCGGTAAAAAGTACTAAACACCATCTTAAACGAGTTTTGGGAGAGCAAAAACTATTTGAGGAGTTTACAATGTTACTCAATCAAATAGAAGCATGTCTGAACTCGCGGCCGTTGTGTGCACTGACGGAGAACGAAGACGACAGCTTTTTAACTCCAGGACATTTCTTAGTAGGAGGACCACTTTTATCCCCGCCGCTGACTGACTTTGACGAACGTTGTATCAAGACGAGATGGATCAGCTCACTGAGATAATGCATCGTGACTTTTGGCGAAAATGGTCGTCTGACTATTTACAACACCTACAAATTCGTTCGAAATGGAAGCATCCTCAAGAAAATATGAAGGTTAATGACATTGTTCTCATCAAAGAAGAGAACCTGCCACCGACGAAATGGGCTATGGGTCGAGTGATTGTCGTTCATCCAGGAACAGATGGGCACATCAGAGTCGTGACACTACGTACGAAGAGTGGAGAAATAAAACGACCCATAATCAAGTTAGTTCCACTTCTGGTAAACAATGAACATGACTTCTCAAAAATCACTTTGGAAAATGACGAACCCAAGAAAAATGACACCTCGACACCACGTACATTGCGAAAAAATCGAGGTCTGCCAACTACACTGATGAACTTGGTACTTTTCCTGCTGATGCTTTTATCATCTACGATTGAAGCAAATGTCTACATCAAAAGCTTGAACAATAACACATTGTTCTTTGACAAAATCTCTGACGTAGGAATCATACAGGACAAATGGAAACTTATTGCCTACTACAACATGACAACATATTGGCATAGTATTACCGCCGTTAAAAAATATATCTACTCGGTAAACAAAACCTGCAACAACGATCACTCATGTGCACCTGTTGTGACGCAATTCGCTCACGAGCTCGATGAACTTCGACACTATAACGAATTGCTGACGAACCAACATCACATCCTGCAACGAAACAAGAGAGGCTTAATCAACGGGGCCGGTTACCTAGCTAACACCCTGTTTGGGGTCTTGGATGACACATTTGCTCGAAGATAATCGTTTGATCGTAAAAGAGCGAGAAGATAATTTACTTAATTTAAAAACCAAACATCATTGATCGAAGCGGAGAATAATATCCTGAAAAGAAACGAACAAATTATGAACACTCAATTTGAGCATATCTACAAAAATCTGCGAGTATGTAGTAGTAATTTACTTGGTGGTAGGGCTTTGTGCGAGCCCGTCTGGGTAGGTACCACCCACTCATCAGATATTCTACCGCCAAATAACAGTACTCTGTATTGTTGTGTTCCGGTTGGAAGGGTGAGTGAGCCAGTGTAATCACAGGCACAAGGGACATTACATCTTAGGTCCCAAGGTTGGTGGCGCATAGGTGATGTAAGGAATGGTTAATATTTCTTACGGCGCCTTTGTCTATGGGCGGTGGTGACTTACCATCAGGTGGCCCATATGCTCGTCCGCCAACCAATGCCATAAAAAAGAGTAATATCTACTGAGATGCACCAAGTCGAAAAAGAACGACAAAGCACTCTACGGGCATTCCATTTACTGTCATCTTTAATATCTGTTGATGTGATTATCTTCAACCTTCGGCGTACGCAGGACACTCTGCTTGACATCGTGACCGATATTTATAACGGCCGCCTGAATATACACTTATTAACTCCGGCAGAACTTACGCAACAATTAAATGTAATATCCGGCCATTTACAGGATGATGTTGTTGTTCCAACTAACAATTTTCGAGATCTCTACGGTCTCTTACAAGTACGAGCTAAAGTGACTAGGAGATTCCTGATAATGGAAATCAAGATTCCCCTGCTAAACAGAAACCAATTTGAATTAAATGACGTCATCGATATCCCTCAACGAAGAGGAGACAAAGTCATCTATACTTCCACGGAAACAAAATATCTCGCTGTCAACGTGAGAAAGGACACAATAATACCCATGACAGAAAAGGATACAAATATGTGCATACGACAGACACATAAACAAATGTTATGTCCATTGAACCATCCTGTATACACAATGCAAGTTGAACAATCGCTCTGTAATATGAAACTACAGATTAGCAATGAAAACAAACCATACTGTCGGTCAGAAGCGAAAGTATGCTCCGACAGATGGATTAAATTACACGCTCGTGACACATGGATGTTTTCTTGCTGCACCGAATGCGCCATACGAATCATATGTCCGAATAATGTAACAATGAAACATTTACGTGATAATGGAGTAATCGACCTTGACCCTGGTTGTACTATTAGAGGTGAATCCTTTACAGTTCACGCTCAACATGACTATGTCAATCAGATGTACATTCAACCTACGACTCACATCAATGTACCAGTTATATCTACGCTGAACGAGTTCATGAAGATATCATTGCCTCACAATTTCACCGCTGAGAACCATGAAGAATTGTTTACATCAATAAAGAAAAACATAGACGATTTGAAGCGGTCAGACTTGAAGAAATTTGAAACCCATGGCTCTACACATTATATTGTAATTTATACAATTTTATTCTTGATGACGACGTTGCTGCTCACACTCGCATATTTTAATCTGAGGCCAAGATATGAATGGAAACCTAGTGAGGTCAACCCAAACCCTGCCGCTACAAACAATGACATTACATTAGACGAGATAGTGTCGTCGCCCCCGCCGTCTTCTTCGCCGATCCCGAGAATGACAGCCGCAAGTACAGCGACACGAGGCTCTACAACGAGTGTCGACACTGCGACATCACCCACCATCCCGAGGAAAATCCACTTTAATCTTAATACGAGCACTGGGGACTTAAATAACTAACGTGTAACTTTAATTTTAGATAATTGCTTATTTTTGTTTACTTATTTTTTTTCTTTTTGTAGTTGGAAATATGTACAAGCTAGCGCTGTACACGTGCCTGTAAGTTCTTTGACACTTGACGTCACACAATTCGTATGACCCAGTTACGATCATTATGTTATTACATTTTTATATGTACTTTTAGTGTAATAAAGACGCTCCGTAGTATCGGTTAGCTTGACAAACATATAGTTTTCTTTGCTTGACGACAACCCCGATTGCTCTCCGATCTACCTGACATCTGACATGGTGAGAGTTTAGAGGCATTAGTAGATATAGAAAGGTGATTTGGCCAATTTTTATGAAACATTTTTTGAAATTGGACACTAGTATCAGGGAAACCTTTTATAAGACCAAGGTTTGTTATAACAGGGGTATTATAAATAAGAGCTTTAAAGGAGGTGGAAAAAAGAGGATTAGAAGGAAAAGTGGTAAGGGGATGAGGGAAGTTGGTATACTTGAGGAAACTATTTAATAGGAATGAGGATTTCGGACTGTCTGGGTTGTAAAGGTGGGATAATTTGTTTAATCGGGCCAATAGAGGATGGGAAGATAGCTGTAACAATTTGATGATAAAGCGGTCACATAAGTATTGCCTCCTTATATGTAGAGGGGTCATTCCGCTGTTTCGTGCAAATTCAAACGTTCCGCGGATTAAAAAAAAAAGTCATATTTTCTAGGCTTTTTAGGAATTAATCAAGTTTAAATTGCTACTAGATTCATAAAAATTGGGAGGCACTTTTATATTTCGTATTGCTTCTGAGAAAATAATTCCTGAAATTTAAGGTATGGATAGTGATGAAATGGTAAAGGATTGTAATGAAATCACGGCATGGTATGATGATATGGTAAGGAAATACAATATTTGAACTGTAAAATCAGTCATAATAGTAGTGTAGAATCGAAAAAATGCACAATGTAGATTTATTAATCAATAACATTATTTATATTTAAGTACACATTAATTTTATCAGCGTAATCAAAATAATAAATGTTAGAAATGATGTTACCTTAACTTTTCGCTGATTCAGATTTGAGGCAAGTATGAAATTATCTAATATAAAACCTTTGTAACGTACAAAATAACAAAAATAACAACTTCAACAATCAATACAATACCAATCATAGTATCAAACCAAATAAATCCCTCCTTATGTTTTTATGCAGAATCACAATTTTATGGTTAATAAAACATTTATTAAAGACTCACGAAAAACAAAAATTAATAATAATAAAAAAAATAAAAAAATATCTTTATCTTTATAAAATAATTATGTATCACAACAATCTAATATAATTTATAATACTTATAATAATACAAAGTCTCCTTAATCTTTGGAACTTAAATAAAATTGTGCAAACACGACACCATTTAAAAAATATCAAAATCGTCACTATCATCTGATTCAAATAATTTATTGTTTTCTTTTTCTATTTTATTTGTCTTAACAAATGCTTCGAATTATAACTGGTGCTGAGAATTAAGTAAATCAATTTTTTTTTAAATATTTTTTTTTTTACTTGGGGCTACATAGAATTTGCGGTTTTCCCAATTTAAAAAGACGTCGGATAAAATTTTGACTTTTGGGGATCTCGCTTTTGTTGACGTTGACAAAGGCGAGAGCTGTAAATCTATTGGGCCTGAGAGAGGTTTCAAGTTCTCTAAAATATCAGATTTATATAGATTATTTAAAATCATGGACATATCTATGCTTTGTGACTAATCGTTATCGGCTTCATTAGAATTGAATTGATCTACCAGTGCTTCACCATAATTATCAAAATTAAGAATGCCTAAATGTTTATTATGCACACAAGGCAGTCTTAACATTCAAAGCAACTAAGACTTCGTAAAGCTATTATTTTTCTTTGATCAGCAGTCCACATGACTTGATGAACTTGCAGCGTTCCCTTAAATCTAGGAACATTATGGGGGAACTTCTTTTGTATGATGTCATTCTCTGTTATTATGTCAAAATGTACGTTTTGTATATTTTTAATTATAACAGTCGCAAAATCTTTGAATGAACCAACATCTCCACCGAATTTTACAAAATTGTCTGCAGTCCGTTTGATAACTGCGCCATCTGGGGCTCCTTTGCCATGGCCAGATTCTTAAAAATTCCACGTCACTTTATTTATAGTTGGAATAGTATATTTTAACTTTGTTATCATATAAAAAATATTTTTATTTCTGTATTGGCTAGACGATGAATCAGATAAAAAATGGACAACATTACATGTCACTAGCCCATAAGCCATCTGTAAAATAGGACATAAGTGAGCCCATACGGCTCCAGCGTCATGTGTAAAACAGTCACTCATTGTACAAAAAGATTTTGTTTGAAAGGTATCCTGTCTGTTTTTATAGTAGAGAACTCCTGTATGTAAGGACACTTGTGCACGACTTCCTCCAAAGTGAAAGGATTGTATCTCTTGATTATATTTTAAGCTGTAATTCTCACTGAAATCTGTATGAAATAGTATCTCGTTGTCTTTTAAATTTTCTTTTAATTGTTTAATAACTTCATACTGTACTGTAATGTTTAGATTGTGTTTGAGGAATGGAACTAACATTGACTCTAATTTATAAATGATATCGCGTGGAGAATTTTCAAACTTTTTTTTTGTAGTAACTTTTTTAATTTTTTGTACTCCATTTTTTGCTAAATATGATTTTTTATCTACAATCCACTGATAAAACTTAATTTTTTTGGTATTTTGATATTCATGATAATTTAAAACTTTACTTACGCATATTGTGCACGTACGTTCAAGACATGTTTGCTTTGTATCACAACAGAGACTTTTAATAACGTCTGTTCCAGTAGTTTCAGTGATGATTTCTGAAGATTTTAAAGACTTAATTAGAAGATTTACGTTGGAATGTAGTTTGCACTGACATGTGTCTCTATCGGGATTAGGAAAAACCACCCAAAAGGGTCTATGTTTGCAAAATGTTGAATAGCTTATACTTTGTTCTTTCAAAAACTTTTTATGCAAATTTTTTAAATTATCTGTCAGGTACCGCTTCTGTTTCTTCACCCCTCCCTTTTTTATAAATTCTTTCTTCCCCGCAGCAACTATACTATTTACGTCTTCAAAAAAATAATGAATCTGATTTATGAATGACTGTTTTTTTTCTATTTTAATGTCCTTATTTCTTCGATCAAATGGCAATTTATGAAGGAGCTTATATTTTCTCAATCTTTCTTCATTTATAATCTGTTCTGCGAAATGTCTCTTTTTCTTTTTAGAAATCGTTTTGTATCTGTCTTGTACTTGTTGCAATATACTTTCATTAAAAAGCAGTTGTTTTTTTACTACTTCTTTCTGTTTTGGTTGTATATAAATTAAAACTTCTTCAACTTTTTTTTCAATAGAATCAAATTCCGGTTGAGCTATGTTACTTTGTTTACGCAAAGTATCCTTTTCTCTTTTTAATTTACTAATTTCTTCTTTCAGCTTTTTTACCGTCTTCATGTGATTATATCGCATGCGCCTTATTGCATTGTTGAACTTAGGTAGTCTAATATTTAGATTATTTGGATTTGAAGACGGTCCTGGTTCAGCAAAAATCAAGGGATCCGGTCTTGATAGGCCTGGGTTAACAGTGGTCTCCGAGTCACTTTCTGGAGGTGAGTTTTCTATTATTATTTTTTGTATTTTTTTCTGTTCTTCCTTTTTTTTTAAATAGGTTTGTGTGTTTTTTCTCCACCGTCTTCTTTGTTCTCTTTGTCCTTTAGGAGTCATATCTTTAATACTACAAACATTTTTCTTTTCTTTTCTTTCTAGATATCTACTTCTCTCTTTCTCTTTCTGTATAGAATACAGCTCTGGGTCATTTTTTATTTTCATATATTTCTCTTTTTTACGTAGCCTGTCTTTTGGCATTTTTTCTTTTCTTGTTAATTTTTTACGAGTTTTTGCCATTATATTACTGAAATGGATAGCGTATGGTATAAACACGATAATCGAGAAAATAATTGATACAAATATACGTTCAAAAACTCAAATACTATTCGTAGCTTTCCTTTACACTTATATTTTCATTTTCTTCTAAAAAAGTTCATTACCCTTCAGTAAAAAAATGATTATGTTCTAAATCGATGAGCTACTAATATTTAAAATTAATA
Organism: Vanessa atalanta; assembly: GCF_905147765.1. NCBI lineage: Eukaryota > Metazoa > Arthropoda > Insecta > Lepidoptera > Nymphalidae > Vanessa > Vanessa atalanta. Next base: position 7,736,632 of record NC_061901.1, read on the forward strand.
CTAATATTCATAAGCATATTCGCCTGGAAATGCTTTTTGCACGAAACTACAGAATGACCCAGAGGAGGGTCAACACACTCAACCTGCAGAGCATTAGGAGGGGTGGATTTCATCGCACCCAAGATTATGCGCAAACATTTAACCTGAATTTTGTTTAATTTTTCTGAAGCTGATTTATTGAAGGGATCTAGAACAAGCAGTCCATAGTTCAAATGATTACGAACTATTTCGTTATAGATCAGCTTCAATGTATAAGGTCACCCTTATAACTCCAGATACCCTCCCCACCAAACTCCAGATACTGCTCTAAGCGCATTAACTTTTTCACATTTCTTGGCTAAATGGTCAGAGTAAGAAATTCTGTTCAGTCGGTGATCGAGAATAATACCAAGAAATTTTGTTTTGTCTACAAAGTTAATGCGTTGACCCTCATAAAACAAATTAAAGGTATACAGGTATACGTCTTTTTTTAGTAAATACCACTGCTTGACTTTTAGCTATCGACAGCGATAAGCCATGGTCAGAGAGCCACTGGGATAGGTAATGCAAAGCAGAGTTTAATCGAAATGTTAAATTTTCAATGGAGCTAGATCATACAAAACAGTGTTATCAGTATACTGGAGTATGTTACAAAAATTGTTACCAGACAAATCTAGATCATGGGTGTATATGCTGTAAAGTAGAGGACTAAGTACTGAGTCTTGAGGAAGAGCTTTCCAGACAAGTCTGGGGGGAAGTGAGAGATGTTAGTGTCTAACCGTTATTAATCTGCAAGTTAGTTAGTTAGATTACATATGAGATGAGCTATCCTCGGTGGGATACTCAGCTGATGCATTTTCTGCATGAGCAACGGAAAAAGTACATTATCATATGCAGAAGATATATCTAGAAAGATTCCCACAAGGTAATTCGAATGTATGTTGTGAGTATGCTTAGACTATCAATGGTGCTCAACCCCTTCCGAAAACCAAATTGAGAGTATATTATATATTTCTGCTTTCAATTAACCATTCCAGGCGGTTCTTCAACAGATGTTCAGTGATCTTTGCCAAAGTTGATGATAAAGCTATCGGTCTATATGAGTTGCAATCTTTTTTTTTTTTTTATGTCATAAGGTGGCAAACGAGCAGGAGGCTCACCTGATGGAAAGTGACTACCACCGCCCATGGACATCTGCAACACCGGGGGGCTTGCAGGTGCGTTGCCGGCCTTTCAGGAAAGAGTACGCTCTTTTCTTGAAGGTTCCCAAGTCGTATCGGTTCGGAAAAACCGCCGGCGAAAGCTGGTTCCACAGAGTGGTTGTGCGAGGCAGAAAATGTCTTAAAAATCGCGCTGTTGTGGATTTTCGGACATCTAGGTGGTGCGGGTGATATTTGGAATTTTGACGAGATGTCCGAAGGTGAAATTCAGCAGCCGGGATTAATCCGAACAATTCCTCGGAACATTCCCCGTGATAAATTCTGTAGAAGATGCAGAGCGATCCAACATCTCTACGCAAATCCAAAGGATCAAGCAGATCGGAAAGGGCTTGTTCGTCTATAATTCGAGCCGCTCTACGTTGGATACAGTCAAATGGAAGGAGCTGGTACTGGGGAGCACCCGCCCAGAGGTGAGAGCAGTATTCCATGTGAGGCCGAATTTGCGCCTTGTATAGTCTTAGACGATGGGCCGACGTGAAATACTGTCTTGCCTTGCTGAGCACACCAAGCTTTTTTGATGCCAATTTGGCTTTGCCTTCCAATTGACCGCGGAACTGAACGAGACTCGAAACATCAACGCCAAGTATTCCGATACTAGCTGTAGCGGCTAACGGAATGTTCTCGAATCGTGGAGATACGACAAATGGTGTTTTTTTAGCAGTTAACGCGCAAACTTGCGTCTTTTTGGGGTTGAAGTGAACTAGGTTTAGCCGACCCCAGTTCGAGACTTTGTTTAACGAAGACTCGATTTCAGATACAAGTTTGTTTTTCGGTTTTCTTCGACGTTTTCCCGAGAAATATTAGCACGGCCGGTGTATGAGGTGTCTACGGTGCTGTCGTCTGCATAGCAATGAATGATACTGATTTGCAACAAGTCATTTATATGCAGAAGAAACAGAGTGGGTGATAGAACGCAGCCTTGTGGAACACCAGCATTGACGAATTTTAAGTCAGAGCATGCACCGTCGACAACGACCTTGATGCTCCGATCTGCCAAAAAACTGGTAATCCAATTGCATAATTTCCCGGGAAGCCCATAGGAAGGAAGCTTCGAAAGAAGCGCTTTGTGCCACACGCGATCGAAGGCCTTCGCTATGTCCAGACTGGCTGCTAATGCCTCCCCTTTGCTCTCAACTGCTTCCGCCAATCTATGAGTAAGGTAAACTAGAAGATCACCGGCTGAGCGACCCCGACGGAAACCGTACTGGCGGTCGCTAATCAGCTGGTACTCCTCTAGGTACCGCAGGAGCTGGCAGTTTATAATGGACTCCATTACCTTGGAGAACAAGGAGGTGATGGCTATAGGCCTATAATTGGATGGGTCTGAGCGGTTGCCCTTTTTAGGGATCGGATGCACCAAAGCAGTCTTCCAGGAGTTCGGGACGACGCCGAATGCATAGGATTGCCGGAAAAGACGCGTTAAGACCGGCGCCAACTCGGGAGCACAAGTCCGTAGCACGATTGGAGGAATGCCATCGGGTCCACTCGACTTATGAATATCCAAGGAAAGAAGTGCTTTACGAACTGCACTTTGCCGGAATTTAACCTCCGGCATCGTGGTATCACACCGCGGGATTGTTGGTGGTGACTTTCCTCGGTCATCCAGAGTCGAGTTCTCGAGAGTCGAGTCGAGAACTCGAAAGTATGCAGTGTGGCACTACCACTTAAATCTGAAGAGTTCTTACCCGGTTTAAGGATCGGGATAACAATTTGTGTCTTCCAAGATTGCGGGACAATTCCTTTGATAAAAACCGAGTTAATTATATTTAAAAAACATTTTTTCGCTTTATCATTTAATTTAGAAATAAAAGAGTAAGGAACGCAGTCTTCCCCAGGAGTAGAATCGGATAAACCATTTAACGCACATTGAAGTTCGGAAAAAGAAAAGGGGGCATCCATTTCATCCAAAATGGATGTGTATGCTGGCGTAGAATTTAGAAAAGTGTCCCCATAAGGGACAAATGGGGGGGCAAGCTTATCAGCGAAATCGTTAAGCCACTCAGAAGGAGTATTTGAGGAAGGGTCAATAGAATTAAGGCATCGGCGGAATTTTTCAAGTTGGGACCAGACTACAGGGAAGAGGAACGAGGACTCAGGGATTCACAGAAATGAATCCAACTAACTTTTTTCTTTTTAGAAATTAATTGTTTAAATTTGGCGTCGATTTTCTGATACTTACAAAAGTTATCCAAGGACATACACCATGAGTATGATGCTTCAGCCTCTAGTCTCTGTTCAGATAATCGTTTGCATTCCTCATCCCAACAAGGGGTGGAAAGCAAATGATTTTTTGAGGTGTGTTTTTTAGAGAAGTGGAGATTAGCTGCAGTTAAAATACCATTAAGGAAAATATCATAGCAGATCAAAGAATTACATTTCCATAGTCTTGTGAAACAAAGAGGGTGTCGATCATGGAATCTACAGACTCAGCATATGCAGACCAGTAAACATTTTTTAGTTTAAGTTTTAATGAGGGATTTGGATTGATATGGGTAATGGACCGGTGAATTAAAGAAAGGAAGATAGGAAAGTGGTCACTGCCAAAAGAAGATGAGAGGACATTCCAGGATATTTGAGAAGAAAGGACTGGAGAGGATAAGGATAAGTCTACAGTGGATTTTGGGTTTTGGTTAGGATATACTCTACGTGTTGGTGAGCCATTATTGAGGATGCAGAGGTTTGCATCATCAAATATGTCCATCAACAAGAGAGCAAATGGGTCACAGAAATGTGAACCCCAGGAGGTGTGATGGGCGTTAAAATCCCCCATGACTAGGATAGGACTAGGGAAAGAGGAAATTATGGCAGATATATCAGGAATTAAAGCTGGATTAGGATGAGGAATTTACAGGGAAAGAAAAGAGATGTTAAGGGCTCTAACAGCAACAGCATAAATATGCTGGTTGGGAAGGGATAAAGGAATTTGGGAGAAGGGATGGGAGTGCCGAACGAAAATGGCACTCACAGCATAACCATCACTTCTGTCATCCCTCAAGCAGGAGGAGCCTGGGACCCGGAATCGGGATCCAGGGATCAACAATGTTTCAGAGATGGCAATAATGACAGGTTTATGGAGGTTTATTAGAGAGCTTCTCTCTCTTCATGTTTTTTAAGTCGGACGCTCTTGCAGTTCCATTGAAGGAAGCTGATTGGGGCCATTGTGAAGGATGGAGAATAACTGACATAAGTCTTGAGCAACGTTGGATGGTAAGGGGATATCGTTACATGTTGAGATAATACTAAGAACGTACGTATCTTAGTTAGCATTTCTAAGAAGTTGGGATTGTTATTAAGAGGGTTAGGTTAGGTTATGGTTGAGAGCACAACCATTAGGAGCAGTAGAGGGACGATTACTAACGATCGATTGATGGGCCTGTTTATCATACCCCTTTCCCAAGAGGTGATCTTGGGCGAGGAGTACTGATAACAGTCTTCCGATAGGACCTAGTAGTTGAAGGGATAGGTTGACTAGGGAGAATTGGAAAATATGTAGGAGGGGTAAACATTTCCTTTGCAATCTCTGCATAGGATCTACGTACAGGTGGAAACCGAGAGGATGCTTCAATGTTGTCTTTTGGAAGTGGTAGTGCCACACTGCATACCTTCGGGTTGCAGCCGAATGGGCCGGCACGCACGGGGAAGTACCACTCTCTCACTTAAAATCGGTGTGAAGTGGTAGCTATTCTACCGCGTTTCGTCTGGTATGTGAGAGTCCCGAAGGCCCGATCCCCCCCCCCCTAAACATGATGGTTGTGCAGAATTTGGTTACATTACCCCAGGAGGGTACCATCAGCGACTGCGGTGGAGAATCCCTCTCTGGGCATCCATGCTCAGGACGTACACCACCTGAGCAGGGATGCCCAGGCTGCCCTCCGAATTCTGGGGGGCGCAATTTTGCGCTCGCCACTGTTCGGGGCAAGCGGAGCAGGCATCATAAGGCAACCCCTACCATTCTCACTGTGGACTTCTGCAACATAAGTGGACTCAACTCGAACTTGAACGCCGTCCATTTTCACCTTGAGACGGCGAAGCTGGCCTTGCTCTTTCTTACCGAGACTCAGATATCTTCTCCTGCCGATACGACTTTTCTTTCCTACCCCGGGTATAAATTGGAACATTCCTTTGAACCATGAGCTGGGGTGTGCGTTTACGTCAGAGATGATATCTGCTCTCGACGCCTCGGCAGCCTTGAATTTTGCTTAAATAAAATTCCTTTGACCGAACGTGAAATATCTAAAATCTTAAAATCGGTTGATATTAGCAAAGGACCTGGTCCTGATAGAATTCCCCCATTATTTATTAAAATGACTAGTAAGTACTTAACACTTCCTTTAAAAATCCTTTTTTCAAAATCACTCGAATCTGCTAAATTTCCTACAATATGGAAAGCTGCCAATGTTGTTCCTATTTACAAAAAAGGCGACAAGCGTAATATCAAAAACTATTGACCTATTTCAATTTTAAGCGTTATTCCAAAACTTTTCGAAAAGCTCATTTGCCCAATTGTAACCAAATATTTTAAAAATATCCTCTCTACACAACAACATGGCTTTATGCAAAATAAATCAACATTGACTAATTTATTAGACTATTTTATAGATCTGTCCGAAAACGTTGATCACAAGACTCAAATTGATGCTATTTGCACGGATTTTACGAGTGCATTCGACAAAGTTAGCCATACAATCTTACAATCGAAGCTTATGTATTACGGAATCCATGGTAATTTGCTGAATTGGTTAGTATCCTACCTAAATAACCGATCTCAACGGGTGATTACTCACGGCTATTCATCTTTTGAATTTGTTCCCACATCCGGGGTACCCCAAGGATCCCATTTAGGTCCAATACTTTTTTTTAGTTTTTATTAATGATATAGTAGACAGCGTTAAATTTAGCAAATGTTTAATATTCGCCGACGATCTTAAAATCTACAGACCTATAAAAACGTTATCCGATTCTGACCTTCTCCAAGCAGATATAGACGCTCTCGCTAGCTGGTGTAATAAAAATAATATGGAATTAAATGTTAAAAAATGTCTTCATATAAAGTTTACAAGACGCAGAAAACCAATATTATCTAAATATTCTATATCTGGCGATCCTCATATACACTCTATCCGAGGTTAATTCAATTCGAGACTTAGGTGTACTTATCAATAGCAATTTAAATTTTATTAATCATTTAGACAAAATAATATCAAAAGCTTGGAAAATGTTAGGATTTGTTAAACGAACATGCAAGGATTTTAAGAATACTCGCTCATTGCTCTGCATTTATAATTCTCTTGTACATTCCAATTTAGAGTATGCATCAAATATATGGAACCCATTTTATAACACTCATATCGAAAGACTAGAGCGAATACAACAAAATTTTACCCGTTTTCTTGCATACAAGGATACTAGTTGTCCTTATCGCGCTAACTACAACAATAGGCTAAAACATTTTAAAATGATATCACTCAAAAGTCGCCGTGAAATCAGCGATGTTTTGACCCTACACAAACTGATCCATGGTCAAATAATGTCATCTGAACTACTTCAGCAAATCAATTTAGTTGTTCCCCTGTAGTGATATGTACAATTAAGAAGGAGTGTTGAGCGAGTAAAAGTTGAAGAGAAAGAGTTTATTGATAGAAAAGACAGTTTATTGAAAGTCACAAGCACACACACACTAAAAGTCAGAAGAAGAAGAATAAGTTTAGAAGAGGCACAGAATTACACAGAGACAGTTACAAATTATAAATTATAAAAATAGGACGCGGCGGTTACAATTTACTTAGAATTTCGAATTGAGTTAATAGCGTGTAAGCGTACAGCTGACTGCCCGATCGGCCGGTGCATCGTCCATCGGCGCGGCGCAAGCGCCGCCCCTTTGTGACGTACCGTTCGAGACAATGGGACCGGGCAGCGGCCGATCTATTTATTTACTACTAATAAATATGTTTGCGTGACCGCTATACATACAAATAAATATGTGTATTATTTTACAATATATTTTTTTATATTTTTTTTTTTTTACAAATTATCTATTTTTTATAATAACATATTTTTTGTAATTTTTATATTTTTTTATTTTTTATATTTATGAAAATTCATAATTATGCTACATCACCCCCCTTCAGAGACCGGGTTACGGGCGATAATAGTCGGGAAATTTTACAATGCGGCCCGAGTGTGTTTTCTTTATATTATCACCGGCAAAAGATAGCCTCTGATGTTTCTCTCGTGTGTTGTGATGATGAGTGTGAACATTGGATGGTGTTGTATTGTGATGGTGTGTGAGAGTGTAGGATGGTAGTGTGTTTGTTGGATCACTAAGTATGTAGGCCGGTTTTAAGCGATCTATCGATTCTGTAACCTGTTTACCATTTACCATGATTTTGTGCACCTTGTCGCTACGTGAAATAACTAAGTGAGGTCAGGAGTATGCTGGTGTTAGGGATCGTTTAGTGGTGTCGTCTCTGAGAAAAACGTGAGATGATGTGGGTAAGTCCTTATAAATGAAACTTTTGACTTTACCACTGTGGTGTGAGCTTGGCGATGGATGCAAGTTCCGCACAAAACTACGCAACCAAGACAGGTAGTCCGTCATGTCTGCCGTTTCTTCGCTACGAGGATCAAAGAAGTCGCCAGGTAGTCGCAGAGGTTGGCCGTAAACAAGTTCAGCCGGTGAGGCTTGTATGTCTTCCTTGTATGCGCTGCGAATTCCCAGTAAGACAAGAGGAAGGGACTCAACCCAAGGTCCATTACCGTGGCAGGTTATTGCAGCCTTGAGCTGCCGGTGAAACCTCTCCACGAGTCCGTTGCACGCTGGGTGATAAGCCGTGGTTCTCCGATGCTGAAAACCAGCACAGACAGTCAAATTTTTAAATAGGGCTGATTCGAATTGACTGCCCCTATCGGTAACTATATCTGTGGGACAACCAAATCGAGATATCCATCCGCTTAATAAGGCCTTTGCCACAGTTTCTGCGGTTATGTCCATTAGAGGGATTGCCTCAGGCCATCGCGTAAAGCGGTCTACGGCCGTAAGGCAGTATCGGTACCCGTGACATAACGGTAAGGGTCCTATCAAATCGATGTGGACAAACGCGAATCTCAATTGTGGCAGTTTAAAATTTCCCACTGGAGCAAAGACATGCCTGGTCACCTTACTGCGTTGGCAAGCGAGGCAATTGCGTACCCAGCTCCGGCAGTCTTTCCTTACTCCAGGCCACACGTAGCGTTCTGAGACCAACTTGGCAGTAGCATTGGCACCAGGATGACTCAAGCAGTGTAGACTTTCGTATACCTGCCTGCGTAAGTCTCTGGGAACAAAAGGTCTCGGGGTGGTGCTACTGACATCGCAGTACAGCTTATCCCGAGATCCAGGAATTTTTAATTGCTGGAGTTGCAGAGATGTGTTGCCTTTTAACAGCTCTGATAACTCGGTATCAGAACTTTGAGCTAAAGCTATTCTCTCAGGGTCAACAGGTTGGGTGATTTCCTCAATACGCGACAAAGTATCTGCCACCACGTTGTTTTTACCAGATATATGTCTGATATCGGTGGTAAATTGAGCTATCAGATCGAGGTGGCGAAACTGCCTAGGAGAACAATTGTTCTTACGATTATGAAAAGCGAAGGTGAGAGGTTTGTGGTCTGTGTAGACTACGAAGTCGCGAGCTTCTAACATGCGCCTGAAATATTTGATGCTCTCGTAGATGGCAAGCAGTTCACGATCGTAAGGCGAATATTTGATCTGAGCTGGGCTTAACTTACGAGAGAAGAATGCAAGAGACTGCCATGCCCCCTCCTTCAGCTGCTGAACGACCGCGCCAACAGCTCTATCCGATGCATCAGTGACCAGGGCCAGCTTTGCGTCGCAGTCTGGATGTGCTAACATGGCAGCTTGACAAAGGCTGTTTTTGCAGCTTTCAAAAGCCTCAACTTCCCGTGCTGTCAAGTTGACTGGACTGGAACCTTTGACAGAACCAGATAGTAGTTCGTTTAAAGGTGCCTGGTAAGTCGCTGCGCCGGGAATAAACCGACGGTAAAAATTCACCATGCCTAAGAAAAGACGTAATTGTCTTACCGTCGTTGGAATGGGAAATTCCTTAATGGCATCTACCTTAGACGGCAGTGGTGTTGTTCCCTGAGCTGTGATGCGATGACCTAAGAACGTGACCTCGGATACACCGAAGATACACTTAGAGCTGTTTATAACCATACCGTATTCTCGGAGTCTGGTGAAGAGCTGGTAGAGGTGCATCTCGTGGGTCTGTTGGTCTTTTGAAAATACGAGGAAATCGTCCAGGAAAGCATATGTGAAGTCAAGACCTCTGAGCATTTCGTCGACAAAACGCTGAAACGTCTGTCCGGCGTTACGAAGTCCAAACGTCATGTATGGAAATTCATAAAGTCCGAACGGCGTTGTAATAGCGGTCTTCGGAATATCCTCTGGATTCACCCTGATTTGGTTGTACGCCTTTTCCAGATCTATGGTGGAGAATACAGTACAGCCGGAGAGGCTGTGAGTGAAGTCCTGTATGTGACGGATGGGATACCTGTCTGGAATCGTGCGAGCGTTGAGCATCCTATAGTCGCCACAAGGTCGCCAGCCGTCATTTTTCTTTGGCGCTAGGTGTAAAGGCGATGCCCATGGTGATTCGGAAGGACGACAGATACCACTTTGCAGCATGGTTTCAAATTCAGCCTTCGCAATTTTAAGCTTGTCTGGTGCTAGCCGGCGAGGTGTACAAAATACTGGTGGTCCAGGTGTTGTTTTAATGAAGTGCATCGTATTGTGTGAGTGTGTACGGTGTATGCCAGGTGGGCGAGTAATATCGGGGTACTGTCGTAGTATGTCGTGGTATGCAGAATTACCAGAGATTACCTTTACCGATGATATTACGTCTGCTGAATGGGCAGACAGACAGGGAATTAAATTGTAATAAGACAAAAAATCCACGCCTATTATCGCCTTCGTAACATCCGCAATAATAAATCTCCAAGTAAAGTCACGGCGTAACCCTAAGTTTAAATTTAAATTAATAAAACCGTAAGTATAAATTTGTGTACCGTTTGCCGCACTTAACTCGAACTTCGTTTTCTCACGTCGTCCTGATAAGGCTGATCGGGGGAAAACGCATAGATCGCTGCCGGTGTCCACTAAAAATTGGTTTTTGGTTCTGCGATCAGTCACGAATAAGCGGCCGGTACTCGGGCAATCACTAGCCGCCATTACTGATCGCCCTTTGCGTTTCCCGACGCTCGGTAGTCACATGGCGGTATACACTTTTTAGCACGTTCGCCGAAATGTTGATGGTACCAGCAGTGTGATGAAGATTTTGATCGCGTACAACTCGAGCGATGACGACTGCGGTTCCGGTATTTAGACCGTCCGCGCTCTCTCGACATCCTTTCTATTTTTTCGGTTAAACTAGCGACTTGTTTAGCCAGGGCTGCAATTTCGGTATTTTCACTGCTATTACTCGTGACGGCTGATGTTGACGCCATTTGAGGTCCGACCACGTCGCTAATTCGGTCAGCTAATTCCGCCAGATCGTCCATCGTGCTTTTCGATTGCGAGGCAATAATTGCTTGCATATTATGTGGGAGTCGACTTGCCCATATAGTGCGCAGGAAGTCTTCTGGTACTCCAGGTCCAGCTAAGTTCGTAAGATGCCTGTAGAACTGTGACGGTTTTCTGTCTCCTAATTCCTCGTGCATGAGGATCTGCTTTAATTTCTTCTCCTTGGAAGCAGATAATCTTTTTATCAACTCGCTTTTTAGCCTTTCGTATTTATTAGTAGTTGGGGGGTAGGTGATTATGTCCTCCACCTCGCAAGCATATTGAGGGTCCAAATTCCCCGTTACATAATAAAACTTGGTCTCGTCAGTTTTTATATTTGACAGAGCAAACTGTGCTTCCATCTGGGAGAACCAAAGAGCTGGTTTCTCGGCGTAAAATGGTGGGATTCTTACACCAACCCGAAATGATTCACGCGTGGTCTCACCCGCATGTTCCGGAACGTTCGGTGCCATTTCGATGCGTGCTTTAGGCTCGCTCATCTTGCTTGTGTTCTTCGGGGTCACCAGTTGTAGTGATATGTACAATTAAGAAGGAGTGTTGAGCGAGTAAAAGTTGAAGAGAAAGAGTTTATTGATAGAAAAGACAGTTTATTGAAAGTCACAAGCACACACACACTAAAAGTCAGAAGAAGAAGAATAAGTTTAGAAGAGGCACAGAATTACACAGAGACAGTTACAAATTATAAATTATAAAAATAGGACGCGGCGGTTACAATTTACTTAGAATTTCGAATTGAGTTAATAGCGTGTAAGCGTACAGCTGACTGCCCGATCGGCCGGTGCATCGTCCATCGGCGCGGCGCAAGCGCCGCCCCTTTGTGACGTATCGTTCGAGACAATGGGACCGGGCAGCGGCCGATCTATTTATTTACTACTAATAAATATGTTTGCGTGACCGCTTTACATACAAATAAATATGTGTATTATTTTACAATATATTTTTTTATATATTTTTTTTTTACAAATTATCTATTTTTTATAATAACATATTTTTTTGTAATTTTTATATTTTTTTATTTTTTATATTTATGAAAATTCATAATTATGTTACACCCCGCAAAATTCCTAGATACCCAATAAAAAGCCTAAAAGATCAGCTTTCTCCTTCGCGGTATGGGCTAATGACTTACCGTCCCTGTGCAAAGATGGAAAAGAGGGCTGACAGAAATTCCCTAAGACAGCCTTAGCGAGAGACCAGAACTCACGTGTTCCTGAACGGAGTCTCTCGCCAATTCTGCCAATGTTCTCCGTCTTCGCCTCAGCAATCACGTTTTTGAAGGACCTAGAGGCAGAGTTATATTCCTTTCTGAATGCGCTGATATTTATTATTATAGCCCAGTCCTGGTAGCGTTCCCATTTTCCGCGTGAAGCCGTTTTGCAAAAACGACTAAACCAGGGCTGGGACTTGCCACCGATGGGGACCGCAGAATATGGAATGAATAATTCCATACCCTGAAGTACCACATCGGCGACAGAGTCAGCAACAACGCTCGGATCATCCGGCGGCGGTGGTCCGACGAGCCCAGAGGGGGATCGACGATAATCTGATAGCTATCCGGATGAGAAGTCAGCAGAAGGTCCAACAGGGAAGGTGTATGATCCTCCACGTCTGGTATTCGCGTTGGCGAGATGACTAGTTGTGTCAAATCGTATGCTAAAGCGAAGTCGAGAACAGATCTACCCGCATGATCGGTAGTGCGTGATCCAAGCCATTCGGCATGGTGGGCATTAAAATCGCCAAGAATTACGATCTCTGCAGATGGGATCTGCTGTAGCAGGTAATCTGTAGCCATTTGGACGTACTCAACCAGTCGGTCGGTTTCGGCATTACCGTTATGGGACCTATAAAGGCACGCGTAGATTCGCGGATGGTCGTCGCAGTCTACACGCAACCAGATAATCGATAGGTCCTGCCCTTTAAGGCTGCCGAGGCGTCGAGAGCAGATATCCTTATTTATACTTAAACTTAATACTTACTTATACTCATTTTGTTCCTCTTTCGTTTAACTACTGTGCCGGGGTCGTTAAAAAAATACAGAAAGAAAGAAAGAACACTTTTATTTGGGACAAAATGACAATTAGGTACAAAATAAAAAGTAAAAAATAATAATAATAAAAAAAAAATAACTTAAGTACTAATAACTTATCATTTACACAAAAAAAAAGAAATAAAATGAACAATAAAAAAAAAAAAAAAGTAACGATACAAAAAAAAAAAATAAAGAAAAAGAACAAGTACAATAGGTATATGACGTGTCCCAAATAGGTATACCATTCAGCAATTCATAGGTGTGGACACCTAATGCTGGTTTTCAATGGTACCCTTTTTTGATACATACTGACGGGCGGTGACCCAATTAAAATACAAATACTAAAATTTAAAGTAAAAACAATAGACATTACATATATAATTTATTTATAAGATAAATTGCATACATTAAATAATAATTTATTCATTCGATAAACTACACGCAAATATATTTATATTTTGTATAAAGCAAAACCAGTTATGGAGAAATAGGATCACTGGGAAAGTTATTAGAGTGCCACGTGCGCCGCGCGCCGGTGGTCGCGTGACGCGTGCGTGTTACTTGTTTATAGTGAATTCAGTGGACACAAAAAAAGAAAAGTACTTGGTGGACGTAAATATTTATGGTAAGATATAAATATATTACATATAATAATAGTGTATGTGAGCTCATATTAAAAAATTAGTAATGAAATACTTTCTTTGATTTCTAGACTACCCAACGATAAAATCAAATAATAAAACCTCGTTATTAGCCGCAGTTTTATCAGCGCAACTAACGTATAGTAGATGGAACAACACGATGCAAGCAGCGGAGCTATACCATTAAGGTTAGATGATATGTAATTAATAATTATATACCTAGGTAAAGAAAATTACATCTTAATGTATGTTATATTTTAGTACTATATTGATATATAATCGAAGATCCATTTGGATATTAAAAAAAATACAAGTAAAAAAAAAAAAAAATTAAAAAAAAAATAATAATAATAAAAATTACAAGGTTATTATATATTATATTATTAAGCCGATGTCACCCCATAGTTATGAAACTCGAGAACGAAGCCAATTTTTTTAAGATTATGTATATGTAATACTTATATATACTTAATATAAACATATTTACATAAAAGCACATACAACCATATATATAATTATATACATATACATAAATACGAATATATATTTATTATTCCAATTCTAACTGTAGATTAAATAAATATTTTTTGTATTTAATATTAAATGTTGTTATGGTCTTTAGGATCCGAAGCGGAGGGGGGATGTTGTTCCAACACCTCGTTGCTGCGTACCGAAAACTGCCGCGGAATACTGCTGTGCGGTGTGACGGCACATTCAGCATATAAGATGAAACTCTCGTTTGGTAACTTCTATTACTTTCATTGGACCAACTCAGTTTATTGTATAAATATATAGGCGTTTTATTTTTAATTACACCAAACAACAAGGTTGCAAAGTGCAGTTGCCTACGGTATTCCATCCGCGCTATTCGGGCGTTGTTGAGATAAGGGGAAACATGTGCGCGAGGCGGTATTTTGAAGCAGTACCTTATACATGCATTTTGTACCCGCTGTATAAGATTTTTTGTGCGTGTGAGTAATCTAGGTCCGATGACCGCATCAGCATAATTAAACTTCGAAAGCACTAAAGTGTCGCATAATTTTATACGCAAATCTTTACTTAGCACGTCCCGGATCTGATATAAGACTTTTAGCCTGTAAAAGCAATTGCGAGTTGTATTTATAATGTGCTTTTCGAATGTTAAATGCTCGTCGATCAACAAGCCCAAACTTCGTGCTTCCGTGACTCGGTCTATTCTTTCTCCTTTGATATGCAAGAATGGATTTAGGTCATTAATTAATTTCACATGTTTACTTGTTCCTAAAATGATATATTTGGTTTTGCTCGGATTTAAAATGAGATTATGACAATCTGACCATTCTGAAATACGTTTAAGATCATCATTTAAATTTCGTATAGCCATATTTGCTAGCCATATATGATAATTACAATGTTTTATGTTTTCGACTATATCCGCACAGTAAAGCGCAAAGATAATATGCCCTAATATTGATCCTTGGGGGACGCCTCTGTGAACGGAACAACAATCAGATAGAGCCCTTGACCCATCCTCATTTATTACCTCTACAATTTTTTACGATTTCCTAAATAACTAGAAAACCATTTAATTGCGTCAGAGCTGAACCCGTAATATCTCAGTTTTGCTAAAAATAACGTCCTATTCATTGTTTCAAAGGCCCGCGAGAAATCTAACAAAACAAGAATCGTACCCTCACCCCTATCCTGTGCACATAACACATTGTCAATCACATCCAATAACGCGGTAGTAGTGCTGTGATGTTTTCGAAACCCAGACTGTCTTGTGGGTAAGATATTGTGAGCCTCTAAGAATCCTGTTAACTGGTTACACACAATTCTCTCCAATATCTTTGAAATACAAGGTAATATGCTTATTGGTCGAAGATCCTTAAATTCACTAACATTGTCTTTCTTGGGTATAGGTCTCACTAGAGCCGCCTGCCATAGGGTCGGAAATGTGTTGCTTGTAATAGATTTATTTATAACTGTAGTGATATGTGCCAGTGCAGTCGGTAAAGTTAGTAAGAGCATATCCAATGAGATACCGTCTATTCCCATAGCATTTGACTTTAAAGAGCGTACCGTTTTTAAGACCTCTAATTCATCGACAGTAACCAACGTGAAAATAGCTGAGCCATATTTATGCATCTCATAATAATCGATTGTCGACGGAGAAACGTAGTTGCTACCAGGAATGTTCAAAAAATGGTTATTTATCGTATTCGGATCATTAAGTTCTTCTGGTATAATATTATTATGCCTTTGTTTTATGTTAACATGTTTTTTTAAGTGACTCCAAAGTATAATTGAGTTTTTGATATTTGAGTTTATATGGAAATTAAAATAAGCCAACTTCTCTCGATAAATTGCTTGGGTGACCTGAGATTTTAAATCTTTATAATAATTTTTACTTGTTTCCGACCCAGATCTTTTTGCCTTAACGTGTGCCTCATTCCGACGATCCATCAACAACTTTATATTATACGTTATCCAGGGGTACTGATTTTCCTTAATAGAAATCATTTTAATAGGCGCAACTAAGTCAAATACCCACAACAAATTACTAGTGAATACGGTCACCATGTCGTTTATACCCTCGAAATTCTTCACACTCTGCCAATTAATTAAATTAAGAGCTTCAGTAAGGTGTTCTGAATTAATATCTTTTAAAGGTCTAAACGCAATAGTTTTTTGTAAAAATTTTATTTTTTTTAATAGTTATTTCGCAGGATATAAAGGCATGGCCACCGAATTCCGCTACGTGGTCTACTGCAATTTGACCAACCGGAGTATTTGAGCAAATAAGATCAATCATAGTCTCACTATTAGGTGTAAAATATGTTGGTTCTGTGACATATTGTGTTAAATCATGAGTGGAAAGGAACAAGTCCAATGCCTGCTTATGATGATCTCGAGTGCCAATATAATTAATATTAAAATCTCCTAATAAATACAGATTATCATGATAGGGTAAGCTACCTATAGATTCTGTCAAGGCGTCAAAGAAAGTTGTAATATTTCCCCAGGGAGGGCGGTATGCTGTGCCGATAATTATAGTTTTGCTATTTATTTTGATACTTACCCACATTTGTTCCACAAGGGGTGATACCGGATGTACAAGTGTACACGCAGATATACCGCGTTTGACGTAAAAACCGACACCGCCACCTCGTGAACGTATTTCTGCTGGCCGTGGTATGTGTCGCAACCGGTAACCAGGCACAACAGGAGCTCTGCCCTCCTCTCCCGGGCGCAACCATGTCTCGTTAATTGCTATAACATCTACCTCATGACGCTCCATAAGCCCTATAAACTCGTCGTGATGTGAGCCAAGCGAACCCGGGTTGAATAAACCCAATTTAAGATTTTTATAATTGATCATTTTTTATAGTAAGTAAAAATATATAAAAAGATAAAAAATAAATAAGATGTACAAAATATGACCGTTTTATAAAATAATACTAAGCTGTATATAAAAGAATGATGAAAATACTTAGAGTTATTCAAATGAACGTAATAGTTAATGTGGTGAATGTAGAAGTATATAAATAATTTTATATTAGCTTCATACAATATTAAATATTTTATCATACTGACCGGGGACACGTCATTGCGGGTTACAAATTGCGTTTTCAAATTACAATAATTTCGATCATTATCCAGCCTTAACTAAAGTATATAGTAAGAGTAGACAAAAAAACTAAATATAGACATACCAATAAAGGCAAATAAATTAATTTTACTTAGACTATAAACAAACAAGAACAATATTAGAAAATATTTGTAATATAAATACACAACTCTTATAAAATTTGTTAATTGCCAAATTATTTTTAACCAAAAATTTTACTTAAATCACATTCTGTCCGAATGCGTTGTACTGCCGTATCCGTCTCACGTCGCATATATATTCTACCTTCTCGCGTCCATATGAAGCGCCAACCGTGTCGTTTTCCCTCCTCTCTCGCTTAATAAAACAACAGGCGATTAAAGCGAGTCAGGTGCTCATTGATATATACTCGGGACGGATTGCCGTCAGTGATGCCTGATGTGTCGGTGCCGCGTCGTACCCGCGCGGCCTTTATGATATCGTCGCGCAGAGACCGCCGCGCCAATCGCACGATCACTGGTCGCGGACGCTGACGCTCCTCACTCGACACAAGTGCGCGATGCGGGCCGGCTCGCTCCGCGCTCGCAATATCGCAAGAGTCGAGAGCCATGCCTAATTTCTTAGTGACCGCCAGAGTCAGATGGACAGCATTCTCACCACTCCGTTCCGGCAAACCCGTTATTTGGATGTCATTTAATAGCGACTTTTGTTCACGGTCGTTGATGTCTGATTTTAATTGCGTGATGACATCATTTAAATTTTGATCGACAGAACCCGAGATTTTGTTTTCCAAAGAAGTCAAACGCTCCTCTACGTACAGCACCCTCAGTCAACATAAAATTTATTGGGCGTGGTTTGGAAGGGCCTGTCAATTTTAAAATCCGTGAAGGCAGCCGTGCTGGTACTGCCCTGCTTGTCCCGCAGCTGGTCGTTCGGGAGGAATCCAGGAGTCGCGCAGGTGAGACACGTCGTCAGGGCGTGGCGACGAAGTCCGCTATAGCCCGCTGGTACTCTGTGATGGTCCCAAGATGACGCGCTTCAGACGTGATCTCCAGAGGGGATGGTGGAGAACTTGCGTCACGCCGAAATTTCAAGTTCACACCATACGCTCCTCCGAATGTGACCCCTTACAAACAAGCCGCGAAAGCAAAGCAAGCAAGTATGGTGCAATACGTTAATCTTGGTAAGTGATTGTCACAATCAGATCGGAGCTATATATTACACAATAAAAAAAGAAAGCTATATTTAAATCTGATTAATTATTTTTTTTGTTCATACGCAATCAAAAAAAAGTCAAAAGAATTTAAAAAAATAACGGTTATGAATTTGAAAAGAGGAAGGCAATAAAATAATAATCAATTTAGCATTAAGCCAAGCTACAAGAAATAAAATAACATAAGTACAATAGGATTTGGCAGAACAAAGACATATTTAAAAAGTAACCGTTTCAATACACACCCTTACATTTTCCTACTACGAAAACGTATAAAATATATGTTTAACACTTACCCAAAACGGGGTTCAAACGTATATATACTTTACAACTAAATTGCAACACAAAAAAACGTTGCGTGCAATACTTCGAGTATGCGGAAGGGCTCGTACGAAGATACGTTGTCGCGGGAGGCAGGACAGCGTAAAAGTGCTCCTTCCTTCGAAGCTGATCATGTCTGACGGCCGGCGCGGCGGCGCGAGCGCAGCCGCCACCGAGAGGGGTGCAGGAGTAGGGGGGACGGTCGAGAATGATTCATTGAAGCGAGCTATTAGCCGTGAGCATTCGGACGTTAATATTTTAAAACTAAATGTTGCCATGATATATGTATGTACTTAATTATTTAAAATGTAAATAGTGCCGTTTTATTGTATGCTTATTTAATTTTTATTTATTTATTTTTATCCGAATATACAGGGTGACTGGTGAATTACTATCGATACTTGAGGACGTGATATTTGATGATCATATATGACAAATTAAAAATTAATATAACATAAATATTATTAAACTTCTAAGTAAAGTTAACCAAAAGTTATGTAATTAATTACGCATCGTGTGAATACCCTAGCTGCGTTATCGACACAAAACAGTTATGTAGGTAGTACATTTAGTTATCGCGCGGTAGTTTACCTACATCCAAACGCCGCGCGCCGCCGCGTGTTAACAGGGTAGCAGGCTACCTTAGATAAACAAAAATGATCCAATTCCCTTCATACTTTAATCCTGGCTTAGGACAGGCAAAAATACCAAGATATTTCATTCGTTTAAGCAACCAATTTATTGACTAGGTAAATGGTGTGAACTTGATACAAAAAATAATATGAACTGTTTACCTATCTTGGTATTTCCGGCGTATTTAAAAATGGAATCATACTTATTTACAACAATTGTCAATCATTAAACTACCTATTTACCTACATAACTACACTAACCTTAACAAATGTTCAAAGTGAGCTCTTTCTCGTGTGATACACAGTTCGGCACGTTTACGCATATTGTCTTTCACACGATTTAATACGAATGGGTCACTTTTAATAGTTTCGAAAGCACTAGTTGTAGGAAGACAGGGTATGCTGCTCCACCTCGTCCTTGGGCATGTGTTGGAACACGGAACTGTCCGAAGTCTCGTAATCTTTGATTAGCGTTTAAGATGACGCTGGCCGTAGGTACTCGACGATTGGGAACATCTCCCGGTACAAATTGATTGTGCCCGGCAAGCTATCATTTGCACGCGCATACGCACGAACCATGTCCAAGTATTCTGCATTTGTGTATTGATAAGCCATACTTAATTACTAATAAGTAATAACGGGTCACACGCACACACGACAGATTAGGTATACGCGTAAGATCGATCGCTAGGCGCGCGCGCGGGAAGACGGACGTACAGACCTTACGGCGGCGCTCGCCCGACTAATTAGCCACGGGGCGGGGGTTGGGGGTAGCGACACACGCGTGCGGCGGCGTGGTGTTGTATCAGCACGCCGCCGCACGCGCCGCCGGCAAGGCTGGGAACGTGTCCACACTTTATTTATTTATACGGAAATTTGGTCAAAAATTAAGTACCTATTTTTTTTACATAATTCGAATGAGAATCATGTACCGAGTATTCTCCTTAAATATTGATAGTAATTAACCAGTCATCCTGTATATGTATTTTTTTTTTTATATAAAAAATAACTGTACATCGTTACACTATATAACTATAAAATTACTTTTTCATATACTAACAATTCCAATGTGCCTTTGTGTGAGTTAAATAGGGCCGAATACTGAAACTTCACTTAAATATTTAATTCCAACTCAACTATTTGTCTTAAATGCCGTTAAATTAAAATTTCGCATACTCAAACGTCACTTTTGAGCATCACTCAAATTTGAGAGTGACGCTAGCTATGTTAAATCGTTTTTCAGTGTTTTATAAGTTTTAGAAATGTCACTATCTTCAGTTTCGGACGACGAAACGACATCCCGTAACAGCCGTAAGAATGAAGAAAAGCTGAATGCCCTCGAAAAATATGATGACAACCAATTTCTAAGTCGGTTCCATGTTTCCAAAGATACGGTATTATACCTGGAGTCATTGTTTTGCAAGGAAATCGCGCCTTTGACGAAACGCAATCGAGCATTACAGCCAAGAGATCAAATTTTGATAGCTCTTCGATTTTACACTAGTGGCAGTTATCAAAAATTTATAGGAGACATATTCCACGCCGAACAAGTAACTGTGTTCACCGTGTGGTACATAAAGTCACAGCTGCAATAGCAAAACTCAGTTGCAATTTCATTAAAATGCCGGATTCCCAAGAACGACTAGAAGTGGCAAACGACTTTTACTCCATTGCAGGATTTCCGAGGATATTGGGAGCTTATTGATTGTACACACATTAAAATCAATTCTCCAGGTACCTACTTACATTAGCACTAGAAGTAGTAATATGTGTCGCTTAAATGGGAACACAATTACATTTTTCGGATGACGTCGGCTTTTTGATTTATAATTTTTGATAGGCTTTTGTGTGGATAAATCGTAAACATAGTTCCTTTGATAATGCATTCACCGCTTATAATTCCGGCCGTAACTAGTTGTTCGTTTGTAACATGATCTTCACATCTGACTCGTACAGAGCATTGACCGCAACAGAAAAATAGGTATGTATTTAAGTTACGTAAATTTAATCCTGTCCACGTATTCTTACAGCTTGATGTTATTGTTTCACATTGATTAAGCTCATGATTTTTAATACATAGATTCTCACCTGATTGTAAGAGATATATGGGTTGTTTTAAAGGACATATATAAGTGTCAGTGTATGCGACGCAGACCTGCATATGCTGTCAAACATAGGAACGTAGGGGGCTTTTCGTACGTTTACTGCTACATAGTCGGATTCTGGAATGATACTTATCGAGTTGTTGTCGATTTTCTGTGGGATTGGTAATAGTCTATACATAACAAAATTATCTCTGTTTACTAAAGGTATATTTACTTCAAAAATTATGAAAGTCTTCAATGCCTTCGGCTTCACAGTAAGTAAGTTATAAATATTTGATAGGTCGGACTGTATATATAGCTATGAATCAGTACGGAGCATGCCACGGATTCGGCGGTAGTCGCAGCGAATAGGTGCTGTGATCAAACGAATTTAGTTTTTTTCGCGGCGAAAAATGAATACCGAAATTTTTATTGCTGAAAGACCTAGACCACCTATTTTAATACTCATTCAAGTATACTCGAAAAAAAATTCTGGATATATTCTGTAACTCTCGTATTTCTTGTAGAATTCCCCGTCTATACCCCGATTCTTATACAAATCATGTACTCCACAATCTCTTCCAACTATTAGGTCTTGAACCAAAAAACGATTACTGTCTAAACAATATCGAGATAACTTCGATAAAGACATTTTGCCGTTGAACGACCTCACTGTTCGCGGCGACGAACGTCACTGTCCGTGGCCTGCAAACGGTGCCGCGCGAATTGTCGATTCGCCATTCGCTTCGCCGTTCGCACCGCCGATCTCCGTGGCCAGGCCGTTAATGGGATTGTCAAATCCCCTGTAATGATATTCAATTCGTTTCTTAACTGGTTAGGTGTCAGTAAATGAAAATTGAATTTTCCAAGATATATGTTTGTTATTGTGCTTACTAACGTGTCTTGAATATTCCGTAGGTTAGCTAGAATAAAATTTGCGATAACTGAAGATAATGTAAAATCATTCATTTTGATAGCGCTTTCGAGCTCGCTTCGTTTCGCTACCAAAATGTTTCTGGTTATCTCTCAAAGCTTGTATGTCTCTAGCATACTGATCGGCGAAATTTAGATCGTGTACGCCGAATAGCGTATTCGCAATAAATCCGACACCATTGATAAGGCCGCGGCGCGTGCGCGCGCCGACCCGTGTGAGTTGCTGACCGAGCAGAATACCATTGTAGTGCTCGGGTTGGTGGTGGTGTATTTGAAGGAGGATGGCTTCACATTGAGTAATATTTTTAGTAGTACCGTTTAAACAGGAGTCGTCGCGATGATTTATGTATTACCGAGCAGTTCGGTACCTTGCCAATACGGAGCCATATCAAAATATATTTCCATTGATCTTGTTCAAGACGAATGTTCGCGGTTTTATCCAAATATAAACTATTAGTGTTGTTTAAACTTTACAGTTTGTAATAACAGGATGCGGGGGCTATAATCAGTGCCAGCCACAAAAATATGAATTGTGTATTGCTTAACTTGGCTCGATGCGCCGCCTTTGATTGTTTGTTCACTGAGGCGATAGTTGCTGTAATAGCTTTATGTTTTTGCTGTTGCTCCTGATTTTCTTCGCTTTGATTTACAGGCAAAAGTGATATTTTTTGTACAGGTCTCTTCATTAGTCCGTTCTTGGTCTTAAGTGTGACTACACGTACAACCCCGTCTTTTCCGGGGTGTACTGATATTATTCTTCCTAATGCCCGTTTACCCGCAGGTAAGATAGCGTCATGATGAGTGAGGTAACAATCGGGCATCGTGATGTTATCGGCGGGTACCATGTGGCCCAATGATTTATAGTCTTCATGAATGATGTGTAGTCGTTCTGCATAGATTCATTTCTGCTGAATTTTCGTTCTAGTGATCGAAATTGGGCTATGGCTTTAGTTTTTGAATTGTCCAAATTTTCTTTAAAGTTTGATATTAAAGGCAGTCGGACTTTTTACCGACCGTCTTCTCGCCGAGTGGTCGTGTCCTTATAGTACTGTAAACATTGCTTATCTTCTGTCGATAAGTTTGATTCTTCTATCGTTAGTTATCGTAGTTGAGATATCTTCGATTTTCCAAAACTTATGTATTTCCTCTAGATTTGTTAGTACTACATTAAAGTGAAGTATCTTGACATTTCCGCTTAATATCCAGCCGAGACGTGTATTTTGTGCTATGGGCAAAGTTTGATCTGATCTACAAATCTCTTCTGAAAGAATCAATGAATAAATATCAGCACCTAATAGTAGGTCCACTGGCTTGCTATAATAACATTCAGGATCTGCTAGTGTTATGTTGTCCAAATAGGACCAAGTCGACTTGATAAATGAATAACTGGGTAAATTCTTCATTAGTTTTTTCATGATTAAGGCATCGGTTTCAAATTCAAAATCACGGTTGATAATTCCATCACATCTTCGTCGAAGCAACCCTAACAGTTGTGCAGCATTTTCTGTGATAAGTGACGTTTGAGAGCCCTGATCTAATAAAGCTCGTAGGATGATATAAGTTCCATCTGGTTTTTGAACCTTGAGCTGTGTTGTCGCTAAAAGTATTTCAGGTATATTGCGTTGTAGTGACACGTGCGAGCTACTTCGCGCGGCCTGTGGAGGTTTGTATTTCGAAACGCCGCGTAGGTTGTTTGAGTTCGCCGCGCCGACAGAAGGCTCAAGTTTCTCGAATGCTCCATGTAGTAAGGTATTATGTGCTTGATTACATTAACGGCATCTTTTTTCTGAAATACATGCCTTTCTATGATGGCAATATAGACAATTTTGGCATAATTTATATTTCGCTACAGTTTCACGTTTTAGCGGTTGCGACATGTCGATAAATTGCTTGCAATGAAAAACTCCGTGTGAATTCGATTCACAAATAGGACACTTGAAAAATTTTGCAACATTAACGTATTTTTTTGGTAGAGATTGCGAAATTGCTCGTCCGGGGTGTTGAAATAGTTTTTTATTATTATAATTATTTGATTTATGATACTTCGGTTCAAAAAATGATTGCTGATTTTGACCACCGTTTCGCGTAATCGGCTTGTTAAAATGCTGTTCTTGCTTACAACGTGTCGATTCCATGGTAGTAAGCTTACTCTCCAAAAATGATAGAAATTCTAGTAGTCTCTTGGGTTCTTCACGGATGTTACATATTTTTTATGAGTGTCGGAATCCAATTTCTGACACATGAGATAAATGAGAAGTGGATCCCACGAGTCTACCTCACTGCTTAGGTTTTTGATTCAGGCTTTCCGAAATGTTTCCGAAATTAGTTTTTTTGTTGTTAAACCTGTGATTTAAGATGTCCCAACAGATTGTATAGTTATCAGATAATATAGATAAATGTTGTATAAGTCTCTCTGCTTCACCCTTGACTTTAGACTTCAGGAATTGCATTTTCTGGGCGCTAGAGAGTGAAGGGTTGCTATGAATCGTTTCAGTAAATAAGTCCTTGAACGAAATCCATAGATGATAACTGCCGGAGAAAATTAGTATTTCTATCTGCGGAGTAAATTGATCACGATGCGAAACTGACTACATATTTTTATTGATAAATTTGATAGCGTCATTATAGGCTTTTTCATACTTGAAGAACGCAGCTTCGTAACCTGGGTCCCTACCCCCTAATTCGCCGTCTAGTTCCCAATGAAGAGAGTCGATTACAGACCAACGAGTATTTAATATACGTAACAGGTGATCGAACTCCCATTTTTCTGATACTGTGTCCAACATGATTGCATGTTCAAACGCTTTAAAGTTGCTACTTTGTTTTCTAAGTAACTCGTCTGTTTTGCTAGATGACCCTTGATGAGCTTGGCTAGTAGATTGCTGGCCATGTTTGTCTTTCAGCACCCCTAAAGGCGTTGCCGGTCTTATCAAAGGAGGCAATGTCTGCTTCTTTAGAGGTTCGTAATTTTGTATAGCAGATCTGATATTGTCCTGCGAACCTGTCCTTGACCACTAAAAATGCAGCTTGAGAATGCTATTTTATCATTACCTAGCTGCGAGAAAAGACTTGATGAGTTAGGATCCGCAATAGCTAAAAATGATACTCGTATACAGCACCTGGAAGACCGTGAACAGCAAACGGATATATTAAAAGCAACAGTCAAAGACTTACAACAAGAACTGAACATGCAGTGTCAAAATCAGTTACAAAACGAGCTTGAATTGTCTGGTGTACCTGAGATTAGCAATGAAAATCTCTATCATATAGCGCTATTGGCTGCCCGTAAGGTGGGTGTGGAGCTAAACGACAATGACATTGACTGGGTTACACGAGTCGGGCCTCGCAAGCCCGCGTTTCTCACGGAGGGTAAAACAAAGTTTTCTAGACCAGTTGTAGTACGCCTTTTACGAAAATCTAAGCGAGATGAAATAGTTAAAGCTGCTAGGGTAAGACGAAATATAACAAGCGCTGACATGGACATTCCTGGAGAGTCACAAAAAAAAATTATTACAACGAGCGTTTGACAAAACTCAACCGTGAGCTTTTTCGTGAATCTCGAAAGAAAACCAAAGAAATGGGCTTCTCACACTGTTGGTGTTCCCAAGGCAATATCTTTGTCAGGCAATATGAAGGAAAGCCAGCTCGCTCTGTGCACAATCATGATGACCTGGCCGAAATTTTCTCACCGTCTAGGAGCAAGCCATAAAATCATCATTATGAACAGTTACATTGGTTATATCAGTGTGTCGACTGTACTGCTTATATATGGTATCGAAAGCAATCTGATTTTTTTTTCGGTATATATTTATAATTTTAAGTATTACTTCTAAAAATAACTTAGTTCTTAGTATAACACGCATAATTGTTTATTTTATCGAGGTCATATGATGGTTAACTTTTGTCTTATCAGTATGTGCTTCAAACAATCCAATTATTATTTTGGCAACCTATTATGTAGTTTCTTGTAACTGTGTCTTTATTAAACGAGGAATGACTTATGTGTCAGTTTTTGCAATTAGTTCTTATCAAAATTTTCAGCTCTTTTGTCTAGAAAATATGCATATCAGGCGATAATCGTATGAATAATTATGAGTTAGATTCAATACGTATAAACTGCCACACAATTCAAGAACCGGAGCAATGTAAAATGTCTATGCCACAGGATTACAACTTTAAAATACTTAATTTTAATATAAGAAGCATAAACAAAAATTTTGATAACTTTGTAACAACCTTAAAAAGATTTGGCAGCTCTTTTGATATTATCATTTTAACAGAATGCTGGATAAACGATCTATCTATACTCCCAAAAATTAGCTCCTATATTACCAGTTATACTCGAAAATATCAAAACAGTGGTGTTGTAGTTTACACTAAAGAAACACTGAACGCTATTATCTCTGAGCCCGAGCTATAGGATGCCAATTGCTTGCAAATCCAAATACCAGATAAAGTTACAGTGTTATCAATTTATCGTCCGCCATCTTTTAAAAACACTAATAACTTTTTGTGCTCGCTTAATCGCATACTGAACACGCATTCTAATTTAAACAAAACACTAGTATTAGCCGGTGACTTAAATATAGATTTGTTATGCCCGACCAGCAATCAAGATATAGAATATTTATGCTTAATGGCCGAACATGGTCTTTTCCCTGCTATAACAAATCCCACGAGAGCAAATACGTGTCTTGACCACATATTTACCAACAAAACCGAGGGATCCATTGGCATAGTCTGCAATAGTGACATAACTGATCATGATATTGTCATACTTGGTTTATCACTAACTATACCTAATCCAAAGATTACATATTATTATTATAAACCGATTCAGGATTAAACATGATATAGATGCAATTAAAAAAGACCTTAGTGAAATCGACTGGGCCAAAACATTCAGCACTGATGACCTTAACGAAACCATCAACAACTTTTGTTTTCACCTTTTTCAAATAATTAGCAAATATACCTCTAAAATATCAATAAAGCGTAGTCAGCGTGTTTTTAAACCCTGGATTACTCCCGGACTAATCCGTTGTATGCGGTACAGAGATCGTTTGCACATGCAATCACGAAAACACCCAAATGACATACTCAAACGAATAATTTGTACTCGTTATCGAAATTTTTGTAATGATCTATTGCGTAAACTAAAAACAGAATATGATAACACTACCCTATCTAACAGTTTAAATAATACCAAAAGAATGTGGAGATCCATAAAGGCCATTTGTCACTTTCCTACAAATAAACAAGATCCTCATGAACTACTGAAGATCGAAGGATCGGTTGACGCTAAAAATTCTTTAAACAAGTGCAATTTATATTTTTCAACTGTAGGTAATACTCTAGCTAGTGATATTTTAAATAATTTACAAACAGATGAAAAAAAGTTGGCAGCGAAAATTTATCCAGAAAAATCAGTGCTGAACTCTTTCTTTATGAAACCGATTGACGAATATGAACTGAAGTCTTTAATTACGTCACTTCAAAATGATAAAGCTCCTGGTATCGATGGTCTAAGTAACGGTCTTCTAAAAGAAATAAAAGACGTTATTGTTCCGCCTCTTACAATTATATTTAACAAAAGTTTGGAGACTGGTATCTTTCCCGAAAAGTGGAAGATGGCGTGTAAAACTGGCACAAAAGATTCCCCGCAAAACTACCGTCCAATTTCCTTGCTATCCGCTTTCTCAAAACTACTTGAGAAGGTGGTTAGTAAAAGATTGAACAATTTCATTGAGGCTAACAACTTGATCTCCCCCAGGCAATTTGGTTTTAGACAAGGAAAGTCTACAGAAGACGCGGTAAATTTGCTAACATCTACAGTGGCATCTTACGTGGATGATAACAAGCCCAGTATTGCTGTATTCTTGGATCTGTCCAAGGCTTTTGACACCGTCTCGATACCAATACTTTTAGGAAAGCTGGAATCCCAATTCGGTATACGGGGTGTAGTACTAAATTGGTTTAGAAGATACCTTACGGATAGGAAACACTGCACTAGAGTCGGTTGTTACGACAGTGACCAGGTAGCAGTCAATTTTGGCGTACCCCAAGGTAGCATTCTTGGACCTACACTTTTTATCATGTACATGAATGTTATACACGCTAACATAGACGGTGAAATAATCTGTTATGCAGATGACACAGTTATTATCTATAAAGAATCCACTTGGTCAGAGGTATTTGAAAAAGCTGAGGTAGGTATACGACACGTATCTACATGGTTGTCTCACAATCTCCTTACGCTTAATAAATCGAAAACAAATTACATCTGTTTCCATAAAACAGCGATTTCTGCACCTAATCCAACTCTAAAATTATAACTTCACACCTGTGTACGCAGTGACAAATGCAAATGTGTTGCAATGACCAAAATATGTGCAGCAAAATATCTCGGAATTCTTATAGATCAAAATTTGAACTTTAAAGCTCACATCAAATCTCTTTCTGGTCGCGTCCGCAAAGTCATAAATATTATGAAAATACTTCGACAGTCAGCATCATTAAGCACTTTGCGGGCCGTATATTTTGCTCTCTGTCAGTCACTGATTGCCTATTGCATTAGTTCCTGGGGAAGCGCTTGTAAAACGCATTTAATTCACCTCGAACGAGCCCAAAGATCAGTGTTCAAAACGATGTTGAATAAACCCTTTGACTATTCAACAACCAAGCTTTATCAGGAAAGCGAAGTTCTAACTGTACGCCAACTATATATACTAAAAATCGCACTTAAAGTTCATCACTCAACTATATCTTCAAAAGACTACAAAATTTTACTCAAACGTCGGGACTATAGGCTCCCCTTGCCCAAAATTAAAACATCTTTTACTAGACGCTTCAGTCCTTTCATTGAGTCGTTTATTTACAACAAAGTAGCCAACGATTGTGATATTAAACATTGCTCCGTTAAACAAGCCAAAACAAAAAATATTTCTTGGCTCTCCTCATTGACCTATGATACCACCGAAAAACTTTTCTTGCACTTAGTATAGTACCTATTCATTAACATAAGACCTTCTGTAAGTTAATCCTACTTAAATTATGCAATGTATGTTAAACAATTATATAATTTATATTCTAAGCCGAGCGACAACAATAAACATGTACTGTAAAACTATCAATAGGTACCCACGACACAGGAATACCTAGTGTGGGTACCACCGGACATTTCATTATATAATGTTGTTTTTTGTTAATAAACATTTTTCATTTTCATTTCGTATTGATTTGATGTAAAATATGAATGAGACATCACCATATCCACACAATTGAATATTATTTGATTGATATTCTTGCCAGTAACCGTCTAAAGTTATTAACCGACGTTTGATATAATCAGCATTTTTGCGCTCCGCGCTGTCCTTTTTGAAGTTGCTGTATAGTTGTTCTATAGCCCCAAATGTTTGCTCTTGGGTTTGCAGTAAATCCTCCAAGCTTGTCATCATGATATAAGATCTTATTTATTTTATTTATTTAAAATACTTTATTGCACAGCACAAGAATACATAATATAAACACAAAACATTAAATAAATAGTGCGCAAAGGCGGTCTTATCGCTTATAGCGATCTCTCATTGACAACTTTTGGCGATAGAAGCTTAGATCGAAAACAGGTAAGTGCAGAAATAGATAGAGAGAGGATATAAAAAAAACTATAATAAAAAAATATTTATACTAGTGTATAATAATAAACTACACATAGCTACATTAGTTCGTAAGTCTTAATTATCTTATTGTAATATTTTTATCCGAAACTACCCGTTTATTATAATAAGTAAATTTACTGAACCCTATTATTATCAAATAGCAATTAAATGATTTAAAGTTAAATTTTGTTTAGATTTAAATAGTTTTAATTTGAACTAACACCAACTACTTACTATTTAGTATTTATGAACTTAAATGGATGACATTTTGACTAAGGAAGTAGGTAACTGGGTTTGCATTTTATTCAGTATGCTTTCTCAACTGTTTTAGACCTTTGTAAAATCATTTCATATTTTGAAATGATTTATTACATTGTAATTTAAAATTATTAAGCTACTTAAAAACATTGTAAAAATAAATGAGTGCAATAACGAATTGACTTTTCCACCTTACAAGCTTTGAGAGTAGGAATGCGTGACACGTGCACTCATTTATTTAAGATCGAACGCCCAACGCTCCGGCACTTTTGCGTTGGGCACTCGAGCGGTAACATCTCCCCTGTTATATTGTGTTCTTGTTTTAATTATTTTAATCAGTTATAGTTTATTGTTCATCGTTAAATTGTAAAAAGATTGTTATTTAATAAGTTTTAGATTTTAAGGTTAATAAATTACATCAAATTATAAGTCAATCATTATTTTTGTGATTTCATTTCATTAGTCTTAAGGAATTATTCCTTTCTATTCAGTAATTTAAAATGAATGAAAATAGCATGACCGATGGTTCTCAAGGAGCCAACGGTCATGATATTTTTAAAAAATCTATTCCTAATGAAAATCTGACTTATATATATATATAAGTTCCTCGCATTCGCCAGAAAAGCCGCCCATATAGCTGCAAAAAGAAGTAATTCGTTCGCTGCACCATCCTTAACCCTCCCACAACTACAAATTCAATACACAATACCCTCAACAGCATAGACCACACCACAAAGCACACAACACAAAACTCAAAATACAAACCTGATGTCGATTTCCCAGCAAAGCCAAACCTGGGCCACCGGTAACGCCCTTAGGCAAAAACTACAGGCTCTCCCACATACTCTACGGGGATTACTCGTAAAGAGAGACCAGCCCATCACGTCCAACCAGCTCACTCAATACACCGCGTTCACGGAGCTGTCGCAAAATATGGGTGAACGAGGTACACCGGACATCAAAATCAAAGGTCAAACTCAAACTCTCTTTATGAGTGGAGATACTGGGAGGGTGGGCATTGGATTCTGTTGCCCGCTTGACTGTGTCTCCTGGAATAGCCTTGCTCATTAAAGGGAGCACTTCCAAAGTTAGCATCAAGCGGACCACCATCGACGCGCTAACAACGCAAATGCCGGGTGCTCTGACCTGTCGACTGATGCGACTACGAAACAAAGTGGTCGCACTTTTCGAACGGGAAGAGGAAGCCCCCTTTGCAATGGCGAGCAGAATGCTCTCGAAGATGGGCGAGGAGGACCACGGAGGGAAGCCAAGTACGATAAGCGTGGACGCCATGAGAGTCGGCTTTGAAACAGGTGACATTGCTGTCCTTTTTGGCTGCCTGTTAGCCTCGAAAAAACATGAGGTTATCGCATATGACGACAGAGAGAAAGACCTAGGTTTCCTGAAACCCGAGGTCCCAACAACATTCCCCACTGCAAAGCCGGCCACCATCGAGTCCCAATTAAGCGGATCTGAGCGATTGCAGTTGAAAATAGCGGCGCAGAGAACGGCCCAGACACCGAAGTGCCGTCGAGACAGACGGCCGAGCCCTGGACCTGCAGTGACGGCGGTGACGTGTTTAATCCGCGATCTGGTACCTCCGAAGAACACGACCTCGCACTTACCCCAATCAGACCCTGGCCTGGCGGTTTCGTCGAACCGACAGGCGCAGTCAATGAGGGAATTCCTGATGGTCAACGACCCGGGAAAGCCCAAAACAACATGCGCCCATCTAACAAGGGCCGATAAGGGTCAAGTAATACCACCAAAGCTGAGACCAGCGTCAAACCCTCAAGACCATGCAGTGAATGCTTTCCTAGAGTTCCGGGCTATTGTGACGGCCACCCGTGAGGTCCACTTAGCCACAAAGCTGCTGGAAGTGGAGCTTGAAGTAGCCGACGCGGCCATATACAACAACGACACATCCCAAGTTATCAAAGGGAAAATGTCGGAGCGGTACATGGCTGCTTACAGCGCTGCAGAAGGATTCGTGGGCCTGGTTGAAGATGAGGGGCGAAAAGACGCATTCCCTAGGTTCTTCACACCAACAGGAGACCCAGTGGTAGTAGTGGCCAGATGCACGAGAGTAATGCTAGACGACAGGATACTCGCAATGGCAAAGTCCATCTCAGAAGGTCCGGGGGTCGACGCACCTCTCGTGGGTTGGGAACTGCCACAGATATCGTGGATAAACGGGGTACCAAGATGCGGAAAGATGACTCACATTGTCAGGAATTTCGATGAGGACAAAGAAGTGGTAGTCACCTCCACAATCGAAGCCGCCAAAGACCTGAAAGAACAACTTGCACACTGATTTGGCGAAAAAGCTAAATCAAGGGTACGAAATATGGCATCCGTGCTAGTGAACGGGTTCAACGAGAGCATAAAAAGTAACCGACCAACCAGTTGCCTTATATCGACAGAGAAAATCTGTTCGAATTGAGGTACTGCCGACCAAGCCTGACAATAAATATCACCCGTGAGTTATCCTGTACGTACCAAAACCCCCTGGACGTCGCATACACCATTAGCGAGGTCTACCGTAACATCTACTCTGCAAGCCCCATCGTCCACTCCCTCAAAATGGAGAGATTCACTAACGCCAACATACCATCCGACCAATCCAAAACCCTATATCTGGCCCATACGCAGGAGGAAAAGAAACTCCTGATGGACCAGGGATACGGAAAAGGTGAAGGGTCAAGCGTCATGACCATCCACGAATCTCAGGGACAGACCTACGGCGACGTTATCATAGTACAGTCGAAGAATGTGAGGCTCCGTATACACGAATTGTGGATTCATGCAGTTGTGGCAATCACTAGACACACTAACACCTGTGTCTATTACACGGACGATGGTAGCAGATTCATCGGCCGAGCGGCGGGTGTTTCAGAAAAGACCATCCTAGAGCACAGCCTTAAGACATCTATACATAAACGCGACATCAGAGTCGCCGAGGCTGTGCTCTCTTTGATCGAGCACGGAGCAGGGCCCGCTGGATTACAGTAATTCGGATAAAATAAAAAAACTACTATATACAGTATTTTTATATATTATATATTACCATATTTTATTTGTATATTATTTTAAACTGAAAAAAAAAATGTCAGTGTGGGCCACGTCTTCCAAGAAGACGACAAGCTCGATGTCCAGCGAAGGTCTGCTGATGTTTAGTAAAAATATAAAATAACGCCACAATTTATAAAAATAAAATGTAAAAAAGGCACAGGCAACTGTGAGCCCGTGGATGTTGTATATTAAATCAAATATATATATATATATACATACATAATTATAAACTACATATTATTACATACATACTTGCATACATTATTTAGATATGGATTTTTTTTTTTTTTTATCTTTATTTGAAAAGAGGCTTTAGTCGCTGAGCGACTATGTCAGCCTCATCGTTCTAATTTACAAATCACTAACTTCTTACCTTAATTAATTTGATTATTATAGAGTACACACTAATGGCCAATTTGGATGAAGGATTAGACAAAATCAAATTACATAACCCAACATCATGTAAATTAATTTCAAATTCTAATTCTAATGTATCACGTTCAGCTCCAATCCGAGCACACTCCACCAATGCGTGGAAAACATCTTCTCTTTTATTGCATAATGAACAATTAGCAGACTGTACGGTTTTCATCATGAACCCGAACGCATTCAGTGGAATGTGTCCGGATCGGAGTCTTAAGCTCGTAACCAACATTTGTCGACTCAGCGGAACATTAATAAACCACGGTATTTTAGGCGGCTCATTCATAATGGTTTTATACCAAACACCTTTTTCCACTGACCTCTTGTTAAAATACTCCTTCCAAATTTCTATACATTTAATTTTAATATCTCTCAAAATATTTGTAAAAAAAGGTATATGGTTTACAGGTATAACTTCTACAATTCCCATCTTTGCACCAATATCAGCAATTTCATTACCTATCAAATTGACATGTGATGGGACCCACTGAAATTTAATATTTTTGCCGCGTGTTTGTAAATTCAAAATAAATCCAAAATACAATATGCTACAGGCAACCCTCGCTTTCCCGAGGTGCACCACTGGTGGAGGTGAATCACTAAGCACTACGAAATTATTACCTTGACATGAGTTGATGTATGATAAGCATTCAGATATTGCAAATAGTTCAGCTTCCATAATGGATATTTTGCTATTTAATTTAAATTTTGCGGTCGTATCAGCTTGTGGATCATAAAATGATGCCCTAATTCCGTTATCATCTCTGGATCCATCCGTGTAAATTTGATAGTAATCACTATACTTTTGTTGAATGGTTGCTATACAGTTTTCTAACAACATGACTGAGCTATGACTTCTTTTAAAACCATGTACATTATTGATGCAAAGACATAAATGTGAATTAATATCTATGTTAGTGACCCATGTAGATAGAGAAAACATTTCTAAAAGTTGTGAACTATGTACGTTTATATCAAATAGTTCAGTGTATACAATAACTAGCAATGGTGTGGTTTTATTATTCCAATAACCAGAATTCTCACATATAGAAGCTAATTTCCGAATAACTGCAATAGTGTCACCGTTATCAAAAGACTTTGTTTTTAATAAAAATTTCGAAGCTAGATATCTTCTACGTAAAAACATCGGTTGTAAACACAATTCAGATTCCATCGTGTGTATAGGGCTACTCTTAATAAAACCTCCTATCATTCTCATTGCTTGGTTTTGAACCTTGTCTATTTTTTTCAAATTTGTCCTGGCACTAGTGTCTATTAAAAAACTTGCATAATCTAACCTACTCCGTATGATTGAGATATACAACTGTCTTAAGTGTAATGGATGAACACCCCAAGATGATCCTAAGAATATATTTAAAAATATATTTAAAAATTTCTTAGCTCTACTACATATTTCGTTAATTTGTTTTCCCCATCTTAATGACCTATCCAACCATAGACCCAGATACTTAACCGTTTGTACATTTTCAAGAGGGACCTCATCAATAAGAACGTTAACCTGCTGGTGTAATCTACGCCTGGAAAATAAACATATTTTACTTTTTATTGGTGATAAATCCAGTCCTAAGTTCTTTAATATTATGGATAAACTATCTAATGCATTTTGTAAAGTAATAGTCATCAATCTTAAATTTTGGCCCGTTACATACAAAACAAAATCATCTGCATACTGAGAAATAAAAACTCCTTCGATATTTTTACAGATAGCACTAGTTGCAACATTGAATTAAATTGGAGACATTGGATCCCCCTGCGCCAAACCCTTGCAAGTCCATCTTGTGACTGAGTTATTAGTTTGTAATTCTAATATAGTTATACGTCTTTCAATAAGGTACTCCCAAATGTATCTGCATATAGAAGATCCAACTTCCATATCATCTAACATACGTGTAACCTGTACAATATCAATGTTATTATAAGCATTGTTTACATCTACAAAGCAACCTAATGTTTGTTGTTTATTTGAAAACCCAATTTGAATTTGGCAAACTAATCTGACTAAATTATCTAAACAAGATTGTGACTTTCTAAAACCTACAGTGCTATTAGAAAATAATTTATTTTTTTCAAAATGCCACTCAAGACGCCGTGTAATAATATTATGTAACATTTTACATAAACAAGAAATAAGCGATATTGGTCTTAAAGATGATATATCACTTGGATCACGACCCGGTTTTGGGATCGGCACAATCTTAACTTCCCTCCATTGTGGTGGTATTTTCAAATAAAATTATATTAAAAATATGAATTAATATTTGTTTATTAGGAAAATGATATATCATCGAATATAAAATAGCATCAACACCAGGGGCCGTATCTTTAATTTTTAAAATATTGTTTAGTTCTTGTACCGAAATAGGGGATTCTAAATAACTATTATGAGAATGAAAATTGGGCGATTTTGATAAAACGTAATCCGGCGTTAACTGTTTTAGGAGCACGCAAGCTTTTTCCCAATCCAAATTACTTTTGCAACTCTTGTAACCTTTAAGCCATTGCATTTTCCGCCACATCTCACCACTAGATAGGACTTGTGAAATAGTACTGCAGAATTGTTGAAACGAATAGGCAATTGCCCCTCTAATAAGTTTTTGAGCATTTGAGAGTTTTTCTTTAAAATTACTTAAATTTATCGGTGTAGGATTCCGTCTAAGCTGTGCTAACGCTCGCCTCCGTTCAGCCACAGCTTTAGATGATTCGGGTGACCAATAAGGTTTCGGTCTGAATTCAGACGTGAGATTTTCAAAACTTGATCACAGGGATCGATGCGTCAACCGCTAAATTAATCAGTTCCACAATATTATCGTATATTTCTAAAATATCTCCCAAAATGTTAAAATTTTGTAGCTTGTCGTGTAGTATCTTTCTATATTTTTGCCAATCTGCTTGTTTAAAATTACGTTTTTTAAAATAAAAGCCTGTTAATGTCATATCTATAGAAATACAAACCATTAAATGATCACTACCTAAGCTTTCATTTATTATATTCCAAGCAAAACGGAGAGTAATATCAGGGCTCGCAAATGTGATATCCGGGAAACTTGTCTGCCAATTATTCGAGGTGTATTTAATTCGCGTTGAATCTCCGTTATTAAGTGAAACATAATTATATTCAACAGAAGCGTCATATATTTGAACACCTCTACTATTTTGTTTAGACGACCAATTTAAATGGTGTGCGTTGAAGTCCCCCCCTATAATTGTTTTATGAGACAATTTTGAGAATAATAACTTCCAGTCGTAACTAGACGTGTTAATATTTGGCGGACAATATACTAAAATCACATTTTCTAAAAGACAACAGTTAAAAATTTAATATGCAATGCTTGATTGCCGGTTAGGTAAACTAATACTATTACACTGCGCTTTAATTGATTTATGAACAACAACAGCGATTCCTCCGTATGAGTCATCACGATCCTGCCTATAAACATTATATGAATTAATTTTTAACAACTGCCGGGCTGCAACCAGGTCTCAGATATTAAACAAATATGTATTTTTTCCTGAAGTAAAATATTTTCTAAAGCATATAGTTTCGGTCTTAAGCTTTGAGCGTTCCATTGCAATAATTTATTTTTAATTACTTTGTTATTGCTATCCACTGATAAATTTAATGATAAATTCCAAAATACAACTCATATACGGCCAGTCAGAAATATTATCAACCACCACAAGAATAACCCATTCAATACAACACTTAATAGAATTTTGAAATTTTTCACTTAAAGTTAAATTTTTAATAAATAATATTTCTTTCAAACGTGATACAAGCTCGCTAAAATGCACCTCGCGTTTATTATTATTTATGTTGCTATGGTCATCGTTATCAGTTGATCTGTGTGGAGTGCAGTCCGGCTCAATGCACCTGTCCCGCTCTGACTCATTCATTTTACTACTTGCTGTACCGACTGTGTTTTTGATCTTGCTATTATTTTGTTGTGACTTAGTTCGCTTCGGAGTAAACAAATGTGAGAATTCTGGTAAGATTGGCGTATATTTATGCGTAGTAGATTCTTCATTTTGCAGATGTATAAAACTATTTGAAGTAATAATATTTTGTTTTTCCTCGTTTTGTTTTATTATTTGCCGTGATTCCGGTAATGATTCTGGCCGCACATATAAATTACACGCACTCCGGTATGAGCAGTTAAACTCTGCCATTAATTCCCGTAACCTTTTTTCTCTTAAATAAATAGGGCAGTTCCTATTCAGCGCCATGTGATTACCATTACAGTTCACGCACTTATATTCTTTAACTTCACAATTTTCATGTGAACCGCCACACTTAGGACAAATAATCAGCCGAGACGAACATCTGGCTTTAGGATGCCCGAATTTCCAGCATCTTGAGCATTGTGTGGCCGGGAAAATGTACGGCTCCACCTTGGTACGCAAATTATCGATGTATACATAGGCCAGCAAGTAGGAACATTTAAAGTCAATACGCGCAACTTCACTAGGTATCCATTGGCCATCCTCATTTCTCCGTTTTAGTCTTTAAAGCTAGGATCTGTATGTTATTAGGACACTTAATCGCATCTAAAACCTGACTGTCAGTTAGTTCAAGGTCCACATTTCTTATAATTCCATGAGTAACGTTAACTTCTGACTCTTGATACACTCTCCAGCCTTTCTTTTCAAAATCCGGGCAACTTATAACTTTGCTAGCGTAGTCATCATTTGGAACTTCCAACTTAATTCTATACGGATTAATATATTTTATTTTTATTATTTCGATAAAGTTGGGTGATGTAAATAACTTGGCAATAGCAAATTGTTTTGGTAATTTTTCTCTACTCGATATAAAAATTTCAGTTCTAATTTGGCCTTGTTTCCTTATCTTCTTTTCCACCTTTGTCCATCCAATATCATCTTCCTCTCTGCTTCGCTTTATCGGTTTATCTAAAGTGATATTTTCTTTCTCTTTAACGTCCATAAATACATGCTCATATTTTTTCTTATTGTGATCCATTAGAATTGGCGATATCCAACCACGTAATTCTTCGTCCTGACTCATGTCTGAGTTTTTCTCCTTCTGCTCACACTCAAAATCATCCGGATCCATACCTTACAATCTTTGCGGAAACCTGCATAGCAGGCCCGCCTTAATAAACGTAAACAACTAAGATAAGAATACGTTAATTATACTCGTAATAATCGGTCGGCGCGTGCGACGTACACGAGTACCGTGACAGAACTGAGATATGGATAGATAACAGTTTTGCAAATGATGCTTAAAGATGGACAAGGATTTAGACTGCCATGTCCATGCAATGCCATCAGTTTGTAGTGCATTCCAAAGTTTGACGGTTTTCAAAGTGAAAGAGTTGCTGTAGGTTTGTGTCCGGCTGCAGGGTGTTACTAGTTTGTTATCCTCACTAGAACGCAGGTTGTGTATGCTGTCAGACCCAAGAAATTTAAAGCGTTCTTTAAGGTAAGGTGGTGTATGTTCGACATATAGTATCGAGTGGAGAAGAGATAAGGCGTGCAAGTTCCTTCGAAGCCTGATTGCCAGCCACTTTAACTGAAACCGATACTGCGAAACATGACCAAACTTACGATGACCAAAGATAAATCTAATGGCTAAATTTTGCAGTCGTTCTAATTTATTTAGAAGCTTCTCAGTTAAGTCAGTGTAGCAGGCGTCAGCATAATCCAATATTGGTAACAGGAAAGCATTGGCTAAGCTGATCTTAGCCTTGATGGGCAGTAGATTTTTTTATCGCTCCAAAAACCAATAATGGCATACATCTTACGGCTCATTTCTGCAACTTAAGGTACCCAGGAGAAGGAAGTATCCAGAAGTAGTCCAAGATTTTTAACATTGTCTCGTAGCAGTAATATGTGGCCCTCAAACATTATTGGAAATAGATTTTTGTCTTTAACCCTCGACAGAAGCTTAGGACTGCCAAAAACAGCTACTTGCGACTTCTTCGAATTCACTTGGAGATCGTAAGGTTTACACCATTCAGTGATCTTAGCCAAATCATTATTCAAAGTTGCAACAGCTTCGTCAATACCGTCCAAGGGAGCGGTAACATAAATTTGAAGATCATCAGCATATAGATGATAGGAGGAAGAGATAAGTGTGGAGAGAGTATTAATAAAAATAGAAAAGAGGAGGGGAGATAGTAAACCACCTTGCGGAACACCAGAAGGAATATCTAAATAAGGTGAAAAACTACTATTTGCCTTTATGCATTGCTGTCGATTAAGTAGGTAAGAACGAAACCAATCAATAGGAGTAGAACCTATATTTAGAGACTTTAGGATTACCAAGCATATGTCGTAGTCGATGGTATTTTGACAGATGCACAGAATTGACATATTTATGACTTAAATGTATTATTACAAAATTTGACCCGACATTGTAGCAATGATTTTATGTTATTTGACATTAATAAATTCATATATAGATTTAAGTTGACAAAGGGTACTATGTACCTACCAATAAAATCCAGAAGACAAATTGGTAACCTAATTGCTTACAATATTAATAATTATTTTATGTGTAATGTTACCAATTTAATTTATATTAACACTGATAAAAGTAATTTAAATTGAATTTCAAGATAGAGGTAGTCTCTGGCTCAAGTATTATAAATACTAATATTAATTTACGTAATAGTAATTTATCCTTGGATAAATTCCTAAATTTTAAAATTAGAAATAAGCAAAACAATAATAATAGTAAACTTGTAAACCTGGTGCATGTTATGTATGCGACCGCCGAGACCACCGACGACGGCCCGGTACCAGCAACCCTTGCGCAACATCACGCCGCCCAACAACGGACCACACCGATCTTTCTTTATAATTTCTGTGTCTCTTAAAATTAAGAAAAGTATTAATATAAATAATATTATTATATAAATAATATAATAATTGGTTCTGGGGGCATTCTGTGTTACAACCTCAACACATGAAGTAGTCTAATTAAATTAGTATTAATGTTTGTGAATTAAAATAAATTCACTTTTAAAGTACTTTCGGTTTTTTTTTAAGTCCTTCGGCTACGAACTGTTATAGGGTTTAGGAGTTGACACTTTTTAAAAAAAAGAATTAGATAGATTTTCTTAAGACAACCGTCGGATATGGAAGTTGGAATAGGACTGCCTAACTACTGGTTAGGATTTGGAGACGTTGAGACAATGATAATCACGAGTAAGCATTATAGGGTGCAAGGGAATGTATGATAATCATGAGTAAGCATTATAGGATGCAAGGGAATGTTATAACACCTCCCCGGGACAGACTAAACTTTGGGGTTGAACTTCAAAGTTTAGGAAAATATTAGAAAATCATATATTTCTTCTTGTAGTAGGAGATGGAATGTCCTCTGGCTTCTGGGGAGTCTTACTGACCTTAACAGGAATGGCTGAATTGGGATTAGGTAATTCATTCAAAGGTGGGTCCATTGAAATTGGTCGGGAAAATAAGGGAAATCGGTAGGGATGACGGTTGCGTGATTTAATATACAAAGTTAACTTAACTATACAATACAGAAATATAATACAAGTAATTAGCATCAATAAAATTGAATACTTAGTCTCGTATTTGATTATTTGGTGTTGATTGATAATTTGGTCTGTTTTATCAGAGATTGAATTTAATCTTGACTTAGTTTCCGGAGTAAAAAGATCCAGATCGATATTTTGTAATTTAATACGAGGTTCACTACTTATCTCTTCTTTAAACTTATCTAGAATACAACAGGAATCGTTTATGATATTAAAATCTGAATGGATAACGCTGACATTAATTCAACCTTATATAATTAAACCTAGGAATTAGTTTAGTGCTTTTACAATATGCAAAACAATCATTTGGAATATTGACAATACCTGTTCCAATAATATTTAAATCAGTATTTATTTGATTGGAACATTCAATATATAACTTAGTATTTTTAGTTTGTACATAAATCCAATTATTATTGCTTAATTGTTTCCATAAATCTAAATGACCGTATATAAAATCCGTTTGGCATTGTTTGGGTAAGACACTTATCACATTTGAAATTAATTCGCTTTCACAACTGGGATTTGCACTAGTAGAAAACACTGTCATGACGTCACATATAAAGTCACGGGGGCTTATCACTCTGCATTCTTTTAACGTATCGAGGTTACAGTATTCTGATTTATCTTTGGTCATTGCGATATATTTACTATAATAAATAAATAAATACCAAACTATTTAATATTGAATTAATATTTGTTCTTACATTTAAATTGTCAGAGGCTAAAGAAAAATTTTTCAACTTTAATGATAGATTATCAATACCTTCGTTTAGTCTGGCTTCATTGATTTTAATTTTATTTAAGGTCTCATTAAATTAAGAAAAAGTGGAAGTCGTAATTAAAATATTTTCTTTTATTAATGAACTTAACCTTTTCTCATTATCTTGTACATTTCGTATGGCGTTATCATATTTGATAGCATCATCTTCGTTTAGAGTACCAAATATGGTTTTAGACAGGGAACCTATAACACCTATCCATGCCTCACGTTTAAACCTATTATGACTTGACAGATTTTCGATGAAAGCATACTCGGAAACAACGTCATGATATCTTACTGTGAGAGGTTCCAGTGTGTTATGACATTCTAAGGATTTTACGAAATCCATTTGTTTGTTCGATTGTTTGTTTGACCACAAACAAATCGAATTTGATTTATTACAGTATTGATATTCTGAATGTGGGGTTGTATATAAGAAATATCGTATGGGGTCACTATGTCTAAATGTCCTGTATTAATTTTGAGTTCGCCAACTGAGTCGAAATAAATTCCAGGGCTTGAATTGATTGGATGCACATATTCAGTGAGACCTTGGGCCAAACCGCTGTAATGAAAAGTTACATTTAAGTTGTTCCTTAATTACTAATAAAAGGGTAAGGTAATTATTATATATTTACTTCTAGAATTAGGTACTTACTTACTAGTGCTCTAAAATTTAGTTTAAAAGGTGTATATCTAAAGTATATGTAAACTAAAACTCATAGAAAATGTTTATATGGATTTTTCAAGCATGAGGTTCATCGTTGACTCTCACGAGCTTAACCTCATCATAATGATGCTTAAAATGGCGTCTGTTTATTAGAAGGGATAAGGTATGATTGCCATGAACTTTTACAACCTTGTATGGGCCCTTCCAAATGGGCGATAAAGCTTTACGCATCCTAAGGTGATTTTTTATTAAAACATAGTCACCTACTTTAAATACAACGGGACGAGTACGAGAGTCATAGTATGATTTTGAGATTTCTTTAGATTTATGTATGTATTCTAAGGCTTTATCACGAGCATGTTTTAAGCGGTGTTGCAAGAGTCTGACGTATTCGGGATACGTAGCTGTCGAGTTCTCATCGTATACAGAGTCTGGGATGCGGTGTTTGTGTCCGAATAGTAGTCCATAAGGTGAGTAGTGTGTTGTTGAATGTACGGCAGTATTATAGGCTAACATGGATGTAAACACATATTGAGGCCAGTTATCTTGGTTTTCGTTGACATATGATTTTAAATACTCCTTTAGTGTTAAATGCGATCTTTCTAGTGCGCCTTGAGTTTGCGGGTGATAAGGGGATGACCAAAGCTGTTTTATTTTCAGAAAATCGCAGGTTTTCTTAAACAAGTCGGCTTTAAAGTTAGTACCTTGGTCAGTAAGTATATGTTTGGGGATTCAAAAGAGTGATACGAAATGAAGGAGACAATCACTGGTTTCCGCAGCTGTACTACTGCGAAGAGGATATGCTAGGGAGTACTTAGTCAAATCGTCTTGCATGGTTAATATATATTTTAATTTAGCTGTTCCGGCTTCGGGTAATGGTCCTACGATGTCTAGGGACAGTTTCTCAAATGGATATGTAGAAGTGGATGTTATGACCATAGGTGCCCTATTTATTTTACGTAATGCTTTGTTGGTCTGGCAGGACCGGCATCGGTTCACATAGCTTTCAATGTCACTACGCATGTTTTTCCAGGAGTACCTTTCCCTAATTCGATTCAGCATTCTCGAGATACCTAGGTGGCCTTCAATGGGTAGGTCGTGATTTTCTTTTAATATTTTAGGGATTTCGCTTGGCGTTGGATATATAATATTATTATGATAAATATGGACACTTATATTGGTGCTTTCAAAAATGTAAGCTAGCATGTTGTATACCTTAGTAAAAGAGTGTTTATCAAAGGGATTTCTGAAATCAGAAATAGCTATTTCATTACTTGAAGGGTATGATATCATTATCTGATCACGTATATATTTTAAGCTTATGAATATATCAGGATAGGAATGGTTGTCAAAATGGTGTACTTTCGTGAACAGAAAAAGGTAAGT
This sequence comes from Vanessa atalanta, assembly GCF_905147765.1. Taxonomy (NCBI): domain Eukaryota; kingdom Metazoa; phylum Arthropoda; class Insecta; order Lepidoptera; family Nymphalidae; genus Vanessa; species Vanessa atalanta. Next base: position 7,780,630 of record NC_061901.1, read on the forward strand.
TTTATTTCCATAGGTAAGTGGTAGAGATGTATGTAATGATCTTTCTAGTTTCAAGAAATCTTCGCGTTCGGAATTAGGACAGTTACCAAGGACTGCTTCAACATATGGCATGGATTCATCCATGTCTATGGAAGTGGGTATAACTAATAAATTTTGACTTACTTTTAACAGGTCTTCATTATGTTCTATAAGGTGAGTATCATATAATTTTGTAGGAGATTTCAGGAATTTTTTATAGGTTTCATCAGAGATTGGCGTGTTTTCAGGCGTTGATGAAGGCGTTTCATGATCTCGATAAGCGGCTATAGATTCAGGTAAAGTTTCAGGGTTCTGCCAACTGGTTGAAGGTTGTGGAGAAATATCGGGTTGGAGTTCCGGTTCTAGATTCACTGGTAAATTGGTAAAGTCATCTTCAATTTCAGTTCTAAGCTCATCTACGATGTTGGAAGGGTCATTGGATAAAGGAGATGCTATATTATCTGGATTAAACAAATCATCAGATGGGATATCAAGGATATTCAAATCGGATGATGGCGAGGCGCCAGGTAAGTCAATTAGGTCTTGTTCTGGGGATTGAGGGGCTTCTGGTTCATCACAGTTAGGATGGATTTGTATAGGATTGACTGGATATCTGGAAAGAGCATCAGCGGCTGAATTTAATCTACCTTTCCGATAGACAATCTCATATTCGTATTCTTCCAATTTCAATCGCCAACGTTGGAGCTTGGAACTTGGGTATTTGTGGTTAAAGAGCCATTTAAAGGGTCTGTGGTCTGTTAGAATTCGGAATTTACGCCCGTAAAGGTAAGGTCGGAAAGTTTTACAACCGTACAGGATAGCTAACAGCTCCTTTTCAGTGGTGCTATAATTGGTTTCGCTTTTGTTTAGCGCTCTTGATGCAAATGCTATAGGTTGGTCTTTGCCAACAGCGCCTTGTGAGAGCACGGCTCCTATGGCATGGTTAGATGCATCGCACGTGTGGACAAACTGCTTTGTGAAATCGGGATATATCAGGAGCGGAGCGGACGTAAGTTTAACTTTCAAGGTTTCGAATGCGAGTTGATGTGGATTTTCCCATTTGAAAGGGACGTCCTTCTTCAGGAGGCTCGTTAAAGGTTTTGCAATTTTAGAGAATTCAGGTATAAAGCGCCGATAGTAGGAAACGAGACCTAGAAATGATTTTATATCCCTCGCGGATTTTGGGATTGGATATTCAGTAACAGCTCTAACCTTCTCAGGATTGGGTTTGACTCCTTGTTCAGTTATGATGTGCCCTAGGTAACAAACTTCTCTTCTGAGAAATTCACACTTGTCTGGTTGAAGCTTAAGATTAAAGTCTCGCATTCTTTGGAAAATCGAGATCATGAGAGTAACAGACTACGTCATCGAGATAAACGAAACATGTGAGACCTTGAAGGCCAGACAAAGCTGAATTCATCAGTCTCTGGAATGTAGAGTGCATTCTTTAACCCAAACGGCATTCTAAGGAATTGGTAATGTCCTTCTGGGACGTTGAATGCGGTTTTGGCTTTGTCAGTTTCATTTAAGAGGATCTGATGGAAGCCGGATGCTAGATCTAATGTACTAAAGTATTTACTATTGCCGAGTTGGTCTAAAATTTCGGTGATTTGAGGTAAGGGATATGTTTCACCAATTGTAACATCGTTGAGCTTTCTATAATCGATTACGACTCTCCATTTGCGTATATTAGAAGCATCGAGTTTCTTAGGCACAACCCATATGGGTGACGACCATGGGGAGTTTGATGGTTCTATTATATTTTGTTTAAGCATCTTATCAATTTGGTTTCTAACTTCAGTTTTATGGATCTCAGGAAAACGGTAAGTCTTCGTATGTGTAAAATACTCAAAATATATCTTTTGTCTCCAATAAGATAGTATAATTACTCGACAATTAAGATCCGTACAACCGTTCTCTACGACTGTTGGCAGTTGACTGACACTTCACAACCTCTGCTCGCTATTTATAAACTACCCTATACACTACATCCCTTCTTTATTTTAATTTAGCTTAAATATTTTAAATTAGAGTAACTTTTTAATTCACATATTTTATTAAATATTCAATTATAATTATGCTGATTTATAGTCATAAAATCTGAATCTAATAATCATTCTTCATCATCACTTGCAAGGTCGTTATTATTTTCATTAACAATACTCCATTCGCCGTTTTCTACTCTCTTGAGATGGATTACATTACTTCGATTTGCTTTTCCAGTTGTATCATTCCTTATCCTTATATCTCCACCATTAACATCAATTACAGTGTGTTTATCCGGGTTAAAGTTTGAAGACAATTTGTTATCCTTAATCATGTTCCTAACTTAAACCTTTTCACCTATTCCTAAGTTGCAGTCCGCCGCTTTCTTCTTCCGATCCACATATTCTCTTCCCTTTTACTTTTTTTCTTTATCTCTGTCTCTAATATCCGAATCCGTTGTTTTGTGTTCCACGTCCCCGACTGTTGGTATTTCATCTCGGAACTGCCGTCGAAAGAAAAGTTCGGCGGGGGTCTTGCCAGTTGTGGTATGAGGGATACTATATGTACATGATTAAATATTCAAGAAGTTCTTCTTTCCAGTTTTTCTTTTCCAGTTGAGAGATTCTTAATCGTTTAAGGACATCTCTATTCTGGCGCTCAACCTCGCCGTTCATTTGCGGCCAGTATGGGATGTTATTATAAACTATAATGCCACATTCTTTGCACAACCCTTTAAAGATATCGCTTGTAAATTGGTTGCCATTATCGCATGTCATGAGCCGAGATGGCCCAGTGGTTAGAACGCGTGCATCTTTACCGATGATTTCGGGTTCAAACCCAGGCAGGCACCACTGAAATTTCATGTGCTTAATTTGTGTTTATAATTCATCTCGTGCTCGGCGGTGAAGGAAAACATCATGAGGAAACCTGCATGTGTCTAATTTCAACGAAATTCTGCCACATGTGTATTCCGCCAACCCGCATTGGAGCAGCGTGGTGGAATATGCTCCAAACCTTCTCCTCAAAGGAGAGGAGGCCTTTATCCCAGCAGTGGGACATTTACGGGCTGCTAATGCTAAAAAAATGATAATCGCATGTCAATGTAGCAGGGTATCCTACTCGAGAAAATATTTCTTTGAGGTTTTTTATTGTTTCCAAGGCCGTGATGTTTCTCATAATTTTTATTTCTTTATAGCGACTATAATAGTCGACAATAATAAGCAAATAGTTGTTCGATGGAAGGGGTCCTAAAAAGTCTACCGCGACGTCGATCCAAGGTTCGTCCGGAAGATTTCGTCTCTTAATAGGATTTGGTGGATTAGGTGCTGAGACAAGCGTGCATCCTCTACAACCTTTATCTATTTTTGACCACCATACCTTAGTTCGGAGATGAGTTTTCATGGCGACTATTCCAGGATGTCCTTGATGAGCTGCTTCAAGGACCCTTTGTCGTAGCTTCTTAGGGATAATAAGTTTTCTCCCACGGAGAGCTATATCTCCTTGAAAACATATTTCTCTCTGAAATGCTTCATAACCGTTCGTAGTTTCGTCCCAGATGTTTTCATAAATTCCTTTTTTTAATTTTACTATTTCTTCATCATTTGCAGTTTCCGTCTCGATTTCGTGCAGTGATACTACAACTGGTCTACTATATTCCACAATAGAATTAATATAATTCTCAGTGTCGAATGGTTTGGGAGTTTTAGATTGGCAAAGACGGGAGATAGGGTCAGCTATATTTTTCTTACCCGGCGCATAAATTACCTTATATTTGTAAGCCTGCAGTCGAAGAACCCAGCGTTCGATGCGAGCACAAGGTTTACATTTAGGTCCAAAAATAGCCTCCAGGGGTTTATGATCACTGATAAATTCAAATTCTTTGCCAAATAAATATATTTTAAAATGTTCTACTGCCCATACAAGAGCTAAAGCTTCCATCTCAGTCTGGCAGTATCTTTTCTCGCAGTCTGTAAAGCTCTTGCTTCCAAATGCTATTACTCGTGGACCATTATGATCTATTTATATCAGAACCGCCCCTAGTCAAACTGGAGATGCATCAGCAATTATCTGTTTCCTGTTCACTGGGTTGTAATACCCTAGAGTTTGTAAGTTTAACAATCGTTTCTTCAAACTTTCAAACGCCTTATCCTGAGCAGATGTCCAATATTTATTAAACTTCAACCGTGTTATCTGTCGTAGTGGTTCCGTGAGCGATGCCAGGTTAGGTATCCACTTCCCAACGTTATTGATCAAGCCGAGGAAGCTTTGTATTTCTTCAATACTGATGGGTTTTCTTGATGATTGAACAGTATCAATATATTTTTAAAGGTTTTATTCCTTCCTCGGAGAGCTCGTGCACAAGAAATTCAATTCTTTTCGTTTTATACAAACATTTTTCTTCTTTAAGAAGTACATTATTATCCTTCAGTACCTGCAGTGTTTTATTAAGACGTTTGTCATGTTCTTTTTCATCAGACCCATAAATTATAATGTCATCAATGAAGTTTGAAGTACCTTCACACCCCAACAACATTTTTTCTAGTACCTTTCAGGTGCGCAAGAAATTCCAAACATAAGCCTTTTATATCGATACAGGCCTTTACTAGTGCATTGGTTGTAATGTATCTGCTATCTTTGTCAATTTCCATCTGATGGAATGCATTTTTGATGTCAAGTCGGGAGAAATATTTAGCTTGTCGAAAATTTGGTAACAATTCGTCCATCGTTGGAAGGGGGTGATTCTCTCTTATAATGGCTTCATTGGCTCTTTTCATGTCGATGCAAATCCTTACTTCACCGTTTTCTTTGAGAACTGGCACCATTGGAGACACCCATGGTGATGGTCCAGTGACTTCTTCAATAATGTCAGCTTCTTTAAGTTCTGCTAATTTCATTTTTACTTTTTCTTCCAAAGGTACTGGAACTCTTCTGTAAGGCTGGATGACGGGTTTTATTTGTTTATTTACAGGTATATGAATGGTCACGTCCTTGAATTTAGGAAAAGCACTGATGTTATTTATCGTTTTACCAATTTTCAGCTCAATGACCGTTTTCTTCCCAAGAAGGTTCCGTGTTCCGTTTTGAATGACATAGAATGTGGTAATTGTACCAATTCCACCATTTATTATTATTTTTGCGTCAAAAGCGCCAAGTACTTTTAGTGGCTTTTGACTCCCATACGGTAACAGTATCTTTTCAGGATTCTTGATCTGGTTCGTAACTTTAACTTTCTTGCTCTTTAAGAATTCCCATGTTTTGTCCGAAATTATGTTGCATCTACTACCTAAATCGATTAGCATTTCTATATCAACATCACCGACTTTGCAATTAATGACTGAATCATCGTCCAAATGAAAAACATAGTCTAATTCTTCGGAATCTTTTTGAGATTTATTATATTTTGATCTCTTTGTCCTATTAAATTTGTTGTCTTTTATTAACTCTTATCTTCTTTTCTGTGGTTTTGTTTTGCATTGGTCCTTGAAATTTCCAATAATACCGCATTTCAAACATTTTTTATCTTTAGCTGGACATCCAATCTCATAAGATAAATGTTTGCTACTACCACATCTATAGCAAGTCTTTCCAAAACCCTGTCTTATCGGGGATTGCTTGGTGTCTACTTTGTTTACATCCAATTTATTGGATTCGACCACTTTACATAGACCAGGTTTTTCAAACTGTTCAAATTGAACTTTCAAACTGTCTATTGATAGTTTCAAGTGTAGTAGCAATATTAATGACTTGTTGAAGGGATATACTATCACCTTCCGCCAAGATTTTCTTCCTTAATTCTGCACTACGGCCTTTTTCGATAATTTGGTCTATCAAGTGCTGTTCCTTAGCCGTAAATTTTTATTTGTCAGCTTGATTTCGCAGCCTTAGAAAAGTTTCAAACCCATCTTCTTGTTTCATAAGTCTAAAAATGTACCGTTCGTAGTATCTACTTTGTATAGGCGAAAAGGACTCATTTAACTTCTCTATTGCGATATTATAAACATCATAGCCCTCTTCTTCAACATGAGCACCTGGCAAGTTATAATAAATTTCTTGTAGGGTGAGTCCACCAATATGTAGAACAGTAGCTCTTTTCCTAGCGTCAATATTCGCCGCTAAAAAATATACTTCTAAAGCTCTTCTCCATTTCTCCCATCTGACCCCAACTGACACTGGGTCACCCTCGCATTCAAAATGATCCAGACTCGGAAGTGTCACTTGAGACATTTTCTTTTGTCAATCTTAAATTGTCATATTGGCCTCACTATAATTCCTTTTATATTGACCATTTAAATAGATTCTACCTTATTGACCTACCACGCCTTATTATTAATAGTCTCTCATATTGACCATTTTAATTCAGTCTATCTTATTGACCTGCCACAACTAATAGTTTCTCATATTGACCATTTTAATCCAGTCTATCTTATTGACCTTCAACTACTAACAGTCTCTCATATTGACCATTGAAATCCAGTCTATCTTATTGACCTTCAACAACTAACAGTCTCTCATATTGACCATTTAAAACCAGTCTATCTTATTGACCTGTTTACAATACACGCATTTATACATAAAACATCTGTAAGGAACTGTTAATTCAATGTACTTACTAGCAAGGTTTTTTTTTTAATGCACTTAGATACAAGTGTAGCTATGAAAATAACACAGCGACCACATTTTATTTAAATTATAAATAAATATTACATAATTTACTCTTTCTTTTTTTTCTTTTGAGAAATTTAATGTAATTAAAGGTACTTACGGTTTTTTTTCCTCGTCACCACTTGTAAAATACTCAAAATATATCTTTTGTCTCCAATAAGATAGTATAATTACTCGACAATTAAGATCCGTACAACCGTTCTCTACGACTGTTGGCAGTTGACTGACACTTTACAACCTCTGCTCACTATTTATAAACTACCCTATACACTACAGTATGAATTGGGTTATCTGTAGTAGTTTTTATTTCGTGTTTAAGGGCATTTGTATATGTCAGGTCTTCGTCAGGAAGGTGAAAAATATCGGAAAACTCGGAACATAAATCTAACAGAACTTCTTTCTCTTCTTTATTTAGATGTGAAACACGAAGTTGATTTAGAATCTGATCAGTTCGCGTAACACAATTAGATGTAGGATGAACTGAAGTTACAGAGTTAACGGGGCACTCTACGAGTTCTGTTGTGTCAATAGGAAACAATGTCAGATTTAAGTCCGATTTTACTGAAATTGGTTTTTCAGAAGTGTTTACTACGGATAAATTAATTCGATTGTTATCTTTTACTCGAACTAAGCAATTAGCTATCAATAATGTATTGGATAGTTTTTGATCTAAGATAAGTCCCTCTCTCAGTTTAGTATTTTGTACGGAGTATTCTATAACAGCTTCTGTTCTAGGAGGAATCATGTATGTGGGTTGATGAAAATGTAGTTTGAGGAGTGATTTGCTAATATGTAGTGAATTGTTATTATAATCAATGTTGCAATTATGGGCGTTTAGCATATCTGAACCTATAATGCCGTCATAAGGCAAATGTATGTTATCAATTACGTGAAATTGATGTGATATAGTAGACTTAGATAGATATCATTTAAGCTTAAAATTACCTCGAGTTTGTATAGATTCTTCGGAGGAGTCGATGCCTTTTAACTGAATTTTTTCTTTCACGAGACGCGTAAAAAGGACTATTATGGCTGCAGAACAAAATTCTTCTCATCGTCCGTACTCTAATGAGGAATACGCTGACATCTTTTTTTGCTATGGATATTGTAACGGTGACGCCGCAGCTGCTCGTCGTGAGTATAATCGTCGATTTCCGGATCGCCGGACACTTGACAATAGTGTCTTTATTGGTGTGTATCGTCGAATTAGAGAAACTGGTCGCGTGCAAAGGAGACAATTTGATTCCGGACGCCCTCGTGTCCGTTCTCCAGATGAAGAAGATGTAATTATTCGTCATTTTCGAGAGGACCCTACAGTTTCCACCAATATTGTGGCAAACCGACTGGGCGTATCTCAATGGAGAGTCTGGTTTACTGTCCACGCGGCTGGATTGTATCCCTATCATTACACACCCGTACACGTGATTGAAGAAGGAGATCCTGCAAGACGTTTAGATTTTTGCCGATTTATGCTACACTGTGATGCAGAAAATCCCAATTTTTTGAGAAAAATTTTATGGACAGACGAGTCAAAGTTTGACAAAGATGGTATTACTAACTACCACAATATTCGATATTGGTCTCAAAAAGAACAGGGAAACCCTCACAAAAAGCGATTATGCGGTTCACAAAGACGTTTCTCGGTAAACGTCTGGATGGGGATTATCAATGATAATCTTATTGGGCCACATTTCCTACCTGATAACTTAAATGGTGAAAGTTATGAAAGCTTGCTTAGAGAAATCCTGCATGAGTTACTCGAAAATGTTTCGCTGAAACTTAGGCAGAGAATGATATTCCAGCATGATGGTTGCCCCGCACACTTTCGAATGTCCGTAAGACAGTGGCTAGACAGCAATTATCGTAATAGATGGATTGGCAGAGGAGGACCAATCCCATGGCCAGCGAGAAGTCCAGATTTGACTCCGATGGACTATTATGTCTGGGGGCATATGAAAAGCCTGGCTTATGATGTTTCACCAGTACAAACAATTGAAGAACTCAAAACAAGAATAATGAATGCTGCAAATTCTATTCGACATAGCTTGAGTAGTGTTGTAGTAAAAAGTGAATTAAGAAAAAGAATTCGTATTTGTATACGAAATAGGATCTCATTTTGAACACGAATTATGAATAATAAACAGTGTAATTTCGAAAGTATGGAGTAACTAAAAAGATTAAGTATTTTGTTTTTGATTTAAATTCAAAATTGCAATGACAGCTCTGGTTTATCTCTGCTTTTTTACCTATTACCCCTATTAAAAATAATCTTTAACTACTTTGCATTGAGGTCCTTTTGTCTTTGATCCAGATTTAATTTCTTAACAATAGCATTTCTTAGAATTTCCTACCTGGTCTCTTTGTTATCTAATTTTCTCCTGAGTTTATGATTGTTACTGTACTTTTTATGTACCGATGGATAGCTAAGGAAACGCAGATGTTTTTAAAATGATCCGCACGATAAGAGCCATAGTGATTTTTACAAAAAAATTGCGAGTATCTTAAAGAATCAAAATTAAAAATCGAAAAGTTGTACAGTTTTGGATCTGTAATTTAAAAAATGCTTGAAGATTGTTTTTGTTTTATAACTGGTGTTCGATACTTTTGCTAGAATAAATAGTTAATATTTATTATAATATTTTTAGTCTCAATAAAACTATTGTGAAGACAACACGCGTTATCAATATTCACCCGCTTCATCGTACAAAATTGAACCATAACCAAATAAACATATGGTCGATAATCGAGCCGGATGGACCGGTGAAGCGGCAAGCGACTCGAGCGTTTGAAAACAATAGGCCTACGTATAAAAACTTGTTTACGATAAATCAGTGAAGTTTTTTGCATACGTTTAACTCAACAAATTTATATTGGTGAATAAGTGCTAAAAACATTGTGGTGGACAGTAATTAAGGTTATTAGTGCAATTAAGGGCTAAAACAAAATCCTTCAAGTGGGGTATAGACGATATAGGTAATCGAACTATTGTGTAGTGGTTAAAATAAAACTCAATAAGTGTGTGATTTAAAAGAACAATCGAACAATATTTTTGTTTAAAAATTATACTTTTTATACGCTGTTGCAAGAAATCGAAACAATTAACTTTTATTATTTTATATAAATCAATAGTGAACCTTTGTTACATTTGCAGTTTGTTAAATAAACGTAAAGTTATTCAATTTAAAAATGTCTCCACCGACTCCACAACAATCTCAATATTTGGCGACATTAGAAGACATAGCCAACATGATACAAAAGGCGCAGATTAATATTAAGAAGTGTCCTAAACAACGGTTAACAGAAGGTTATATTAAAGGAAGGTTGAAAACAATTGAGGATTATTGGATTATGTTTAGACAAACACACAATGACCTTTTGAAGTGTACACCAAAGGAGCATCGCGGAGTTTTGCCATATTTTCTTAATGAACAATACTATATGTTCGCGCCTACAACCATTTAAGGGAGCAGCAACTCCTTAAGAACATTTTTGCTATTTTTTATAATCAGGCGCTTCATAGTTCTACATACAATTATAATCGCACCAGTTTTCTAAATCTACCGACCACATTATTTTAACTTTTATAAAATGTAATTTCTATTCATTCAAATTATTGCTATGTCACTTCTAACTTTGCACTCGAACCGTTGTACACCTTTCTAGTAATTAAAGGCAGAATCAAGATTATTTTGGGTTTAATTTCAACAAAATTAGGCTCCATAGTGTTCACTACGAAACATAAATTGGCGACCGTGACGGGACAATTCACAATCAAAACGAAGAAATATACAATACGAAAAATTGCAAATCACCGTCGTCGATCGTCATCATAGATCGATTGATTTTGAAGAACAGTTGAAAGCACCATCGCTTAACAAACGAGATACGACTAAAATCGTCGGCCGAAGGCAGTGATCCAGCTAAAGCGTCCCCTTCGCAGCTCAGCACGGTGTATCCCTCTAAGTTAAGTGAACTTTCCTTTGTTTTTTGTTCATAATCCCATTAAATCTTAATTATCCTTCACAATCGTTCTTTCAATAATCCAAATCAGTTTTAATAAGAAACCAAGTGTGCAAATAATTTAATTACATCCAGCTTAAAAAAAAAAAATGCAATTTTGTGTCTATTAACATATTCATTTTTTATTCACGCAAAATATAATTTATTGAATTGATGATGATAATTTAATTCTAATTTCATAGCAACATTTTTTGAAAACGATTATTAACGGTTAACGTAACGGTTACATTTTTTTTTATTGTTAGGTATTATTTTCTTTTCATTTTATAAATAATTTCACATTTCAAAAATAAATAAATCTCATAAAAATAATCTTCATAAATATTGTTGTATCAGCATTATTTCAAGTTGTTGTGCCGAACATTCCAGTGTGCTGCGTGGCGCGGTCCAAAGTCCATCGCGCCGTTCCTGCGCTGCGTTGATCAGCTGTTGTTCGTGGATTCAACCAAAGCGAGGAGCATTAGCATTAGCATTTTTTTTTTATTTATCCGCGGAAATTATTTATTTTTATATTGATTTTTTATTTAACCATTGTTGACCACCTTTACCGTGAATACTTTTCCGTTACATTTTAATAATTTTATATTAATTTTGTTTTTAAGTTTTTTTAATTAGCACTAAAAATGATTAGTGATGAAAAACATAGTGCAAATCCTACCAAGGGTACCTTAAGAGAGCTAGTCACTAAGCGTAGCTCAATTAAGGGACAAATAACGAAGTTTAAAAATTATTTAGATAAAATCAGTCAACAATCTCACTTGTATACAATTGAATTAGCTGAACTATCATTGAAATTAGATAAATTCGAAGGTTTGTCAACAAGGTTCGACGAGTTGCAAAGTCAAATAGAGGTGATAAACAGTCAGGATCTTGACACTGAAATTGATGAAAGAGACGATATTGAGCAGGACTTTATCGTGAATACCGTTAAGGCAAAAAATATTTTACAAAAATATGACAACATTAAAGATGAGGTTAGACGTGAATCTGTATTTCAAGACGCTCAATTTGGTCTCGATCATCGCAACATTGGCGTAAACTTGCCACAAATAGAAATTAAAAAATTTAACGGCACATATTTTCACTGACTTGAATTTCACGACACATTTTTAAATTTAATTCATAATAATCAGCATATATCAGACGTTCATAAGTTTCATTATCTAACGTCTTAACTTGAAGGAGAGGCAGCCCGCATTATTTCAAATCTGGAGTTTTCCTCATCCAATTACAAGGAAGCGTGGGACTTGTTATGTTCGAGGTACAACAATAAACGGCTTTTGATTAATCACCATCTAAAATGTTTACTCAACGTTCAACAGATCAGTCGTGAGTCTGAGGTTTCGTTACGATTTTTAGTAGATCACGTAACTAAGAATTTACGAGCTTTATCTAGTTTAGGGCAACCAACAAATCATTGGGATACTTTATTAATTTTCATATTATCTTCGAAATTAGATTCTGCTACTTTTACGAAGTGGGAGGAGTTGCGGAACAACCATGACGAATTTCCTACTCTAGAACAATTTAATAAATTTTTAATTGATCGTGCGGATGTTCTTGAATCCATAAATCGCAATTGCAACTATAACAAAACATCGCAGAATACTCAACGCCCTCCTCAACTAACAAACAACAATAAACAATCAAAATTTGAGCGAAGCTTGGTAAAAACTTTTCCTTCTACAGCTCCAAAGGGTTATTCTTGTGTAATCTGTGATGGCAACCATCACCGTATTTATGATTGTCCAATATTTAAATCAAAAAATTATAAAGATAGATTTTTTGAAGTAGAAAAATTAAAATCATGCCCTAACTGCTTAAGGCAAGGTCATTCGGTTAATCAATGCCGTGCCGGTCCATGTCGTGAATGCAAGAAGCGTCATAATACATTGCTTCATCCAGTTGATACCATTAGTAACACAATTAGTAATAGTGCTCTATGTAATTTTGATTCTGATGATGTTATTCTGTCTACAGCTCTAATAGAAGTGTCAAATCCAAGGACAAATCAACACGAAACTGTCCGCGCATTTCTAGACTGTGGCAGCCAATGGTCTTTTATCAGTAAATCTTTAATGCAAAAATTGTCTCTCAAATCAAATCCTATTGAACTTGATGTAATAGGCATTAGCAATAGACCTACAGATACAATAAAAGAAAGTTGTACTGCCCAAATCACATCTAGGAACAGTTCATTTAGTGTAACGCTATCATTATTTGTGCTAAAGGACATAACGGGAAAAATTCCTAACACTACAATAAATAAATTAAACTTAAACATACCTAGGAATGTAAGTTTGGCCGATCCCTATTTTTACCAACCAGGTCCAGTTGACATATTGATTGGATCCGATATTTTTTGGGATATACTAGGGAGCGAACAACGTTCTTTAGGTCCAAAGTCCCCTAAATTAATTAGCTCAAAGCTAGGTTGGTTGGTTGGCGGTCCTATCAGTATATCTACAAACAAACATTCTACGATTCATTGTAATCACATTAAAATATTAAAACCTACTTCATTTATTGATACAATGCTTACTAAATTCTGGGAGATGGAAGATCTACCCCACAACCCTATCCTAAGTAAGAATGATGAGGCTTGCGAATTTCATTTTATTAAAAACACTATTCGACTACAGTCAGGCCGGTTTTGTGTCAAATTACCTAAATCAGACTCACCAGATCGCCTTGGTGACTCCTATACTGCAGCGAAGAAACGTTTTCTAGGCCTTGAAAAACGGTTTCGGAAAAATCCTAGTTTAAAGGCACAATACGTTGAATTCATCCGTGAATATGCCGATTTAGGTCATCTTTCTAAAGTTTGTGCACAAAATCCAAATAATTCTTATTTTCTGTGTCATCATGCCGTGTTCAAAGACAATAGTGAGAGTTCTAAGATTCGCGTTGTTTTTGATGGATCCGCTCCAACTACATCAGGTTACTCTGTTAACGACATCTTATTGGCAGGGCCAAATATTCAGGATTCGCTTTTCTCCATTTTATTAGGAGCGCGTCAGTACAAATATTTGTTAACAGCAGATATCGAGAAAATGTACCGCCAAGTACTCGTTCATGAAGACGATCGAAATCTACAACTGATATTATGGAGGGAAGATGAATCCTTGCCCATAGAAATGCTTCGGTTAAACACCCTTACCTATGGGACCGTTAGTGCAAGCTTTCTATCAACACGATGTCTTTGGCAGGTCGGAGAGGAATGTGATGATGACATGGTAAAAACTATAATTCAAAGAGATTTTTATGTCGATGATCTCATAACGGGAAGTGATGATGAGGCATCACTGCTTCACATTCAAAATTCGGTTTCACAAGCGTTAAATTCTGCATGTTTTAATCTAAGAAAATATAAATCCAATTTACCTACTATTTTTAATAACATATCTAACACTCAAGAAAATTTAATTTTTAGTGAATCTTCTAGTACTTGAATCGGTTGGTGTCCCAAAACAGACAATCTACATTTTCAAATTAAGACTCCGGGACAAAATTCTGTAATTTCAAAACGATCAATAATGTCCAATTCATTTAAAATTTTTGACCCTCTAGGCCTTTTAAGTCCATGTACAATTCAACCTAAAATGATTTTGCAAAAATTATGGAAACATAAACTTGATTGGGATGAGCCAGTCTCTCAAGATATTGAGCGAGATTGGATTAATTTTGTTAATAACTTAATCCACATTTCAAATTTGCAGATTCCGAGAAGGGTCATCGGTAATTCTTCAAAAACAATAGAATTTCATACTTATAGTGACGCTTCTATGAAAGCTTTGGGAGCTTGTATCTTTGTTAGGACCATAGACGACAATGACCAAATAACTGTCAGGCTTCTATGTGCTAAGTCCAAGGTTTCCCCATTAAAACCTGTTACCGTTCCCCGCTTAGAGCTTTCTGCTGCTTTACTTGCCGCTAGACTTTCTAAAAGCGTAGCTAACAGTATAAGATACAAACCTTATCGTTGGGTACATTGGTGCGATTCCACCGTCGTTCTGGGGTGGCTCAACAGTGATCCTGGAACGCTTAAAACTTATGTAGCTAATAGGGTCCTAGAAATTCAAGACACAACATTATCTTCACGCTGGCGCTATGTGTCTTAATCCTGCTGATTTAATCTCCAGGGGACTCAGCGCCTCTGAGTTACAAAATTGTGATCTATGGTGGAAAGGTCCGAGTTACCTATCAAGCCGAGTCCAGTTGGCCAGTCTTGAATTCAAACAGCATTTTAAATGATCTACCTGAAACAAAAAATAGTTCATTAAATAATTTACCTAAGTTCAAATATAATAAAAGGCACATACCTGTTATCATGTCAAAGGGAGCTACACTCGCAGAACCTGTAATAAAATTCGAAAACTATTCAAAATTATCTAGATTGTAAAGAATCTTAGGATATCTTAAGCGATTTATATACAATTTAAAAAATAAAAACTGTAAACTTACCGGAAATTTAACACTTGATGAGCTAAATGACTCATTTCGATATTTGTGTGCAGTTGCTCAAAAACAATCCTTCGCCACTGACTACAATATTTTAATTCAGGGAAAACCATTAAATATGAAATCTAAAATTTTGTCTTTATCTCCATTCATAGATGACAATAACTTAATCAGAGTCGGTGGTAGGTTAGGTGCATCTGATTATTCTTACGATAAGAAATATCCCATTCTTTTGGACTCATCACATCATTTAACAAGGCTGATATTCGAAGATGAACATATACGAAATATGCACGCTGGTCCTCAGCATTTACTATCAACTATTAGGGAATACGTCTGGCCTATCAACGAAAGACGCCTTGCACGACAAACTGTATTTAGGTGCGTACGGTGTAGGCGGATCCAAGGTAAAACGTTAAGTCCTAAAATGGGTGATCTACCCTGTCAGCGTGTTACCCTTAATTTTCCATTTGCATCTGTAGGCATAGACTTCGCCGGTCCTTTTTTCATATTAAATCGGAGAGGTCGTGGTGCGAAAGTAATTAAATGCTATTTATGCTTATTTATTTGTTTACGTTACAAATGCGTACATTTAGAAGCAGTTAGTGACCTAACAAAAGATGCTTTTATAATGACTTTAAGACGTTTCGTGTCACGTCGAGGCAAGCCAGTGGAAATATGGTGTGACAATGGTCGTAACTTCGTATCAGCCGCCAAGGAGTTAAATTCTTTTTTAAAAAATAATCAACAATCTCTAATTGACTTTGCAACCCACGAGAAAATTAAATTCATATTTAGTCCTCCGTACGCTCCTCACTTTGGAGGAATCTGGGAAGCAGGGGTCAAATCTGCTAAATTCTTTATAAAGCGCGCCATGGGCAATTCTCATTTAACATTTGAGGAAATTTCTACATTATTTGCACAAGTGGAGTCTATATTAAACAGTCGTCCTTTACATCCATTATCAACCTCTCCTGACGATTTCCTTGCTCTTACTCCTGGTCACTTTCTTATTGGGAGGCCGTTGACTGCGTTACCATCGCCCGATTTGAAGACAGAAAATCTCACTACCACGCAGCGTTACGCTCGATTAGAACAAATCCGACAACACTTCTGGCGACGCTGGCAAAAGGAATATATATCTGAGCTGCAGCAGCGGACGAAATGGAGAACAAATCTTGCCAAGCTCAATATAGGGGATTTGGTTTTAATTCAAGAAGATGATGTGCCCCCTTTATCCTGGCGTCTCGGGAGAATAACTCATCTGTATCCGGGACCAGACGGAGTGCATCGGGTAGCAGACATTAAGACCACACGAGGTTCCATTCGAAGACCAGTGGTGCGGATCTGCCCTCTTCCGAAAGCTGAAGATCTTCAATGTTGAAAGGCAACCTTTCAACGAGGGGGAAGATGTTCGCGCCTACAACCATTTAAGGGAGCAGCAACTCCTTAAGAACATTTTTGCTATTTTTTATAATCAGGCACTTCATAGTTCTACATACAATTATAATCGCACCAGTTTTCTAAATCTACCGACCACATTATTTTAACTTTTATAAAATGTAATTTCTATTCATTCAAATTATTGCTGTGTCACTTCTAACTTTGCACTCGAACCGTTGTACACCTTTCTAGTAATTAAAGGCAGAATCAAGATTATTTTGGGTTTAATTTCAACAAAATTAGGCTCCATAGTGTTCACTACGAAACACTATACATGTGAGGAAATGTTTCTTTGCTTACAAGGAGATTTGACGGATCAGATTTTAAGTTTAGAATCGAAAAGAAGAACCGAAGTAAGTAATATGTCAGCGTCGTTACTAAACGGGCAAGCGTCGTTCGCCAAGCTACCCAGAATACAATTACCTATATTTTCCGGAAGATATGAAGATTGGCCTACGTATCAAGATTTATTCATGGCACTTGTTCACAATACTAATATAAGCAATGTCCAAAGGTTACATTATTTAAAAACGAGTGTATCGGGAGAAGCAGAGAGATTATTAAGGCATATATCTATTACGGATGACAATTATACGCCAGCCTGGGAATTACTATCTAAGCGGTTTGGTAATACACGAGCTATTGTAAATTCTTTAATGAAAAAATTATTCAGCCAAAAGAAATTAACTACTCAATCAGCTAATCAAATAAAGTCATTGCTCGACACAACAACGGAATGTTTAAATAGCCTTAATAATATGAAGGTTTGCACTGATCACCGGGATCCCATACTAATATATCTCGTTGGACAAAGATTAGACGCCGAGTCACTTAAGGATTGGGAGGAGAGTGTTTATAAGGAGAATAAGGATGATCTACCTACTTGGAATGATTTAAACCGCTTTCTTGAGTCCAAATTTCGAACACTTGAATTAGTTAATCCAACAATAACTTATACTACTCGAGAAAGGCCTCAGGAGCACAAAACTTTTCATATCAACTCGAAGGCAGACCAAAATAATCATAACACATTACAAATATCGCATGATAAAATGAATTCACAGCCTTCCTGTAGTTATTGCAAACTAGAACATTATATTTTTAACTGTAAGGATTTTACAAATCAATCGGTAGAAGAAAGATACCATTTTGTTCAAAATAAAAAGTTATGCTTTAATTGCTTAGCTCCTAATCATCTTGTGTTTAGCTGTAAACGCAAGACTTCATGCAAGGTATGTGGGAAAAAGCATCACTCCTTATTGCACAGAGACAAAAAACAAACAACTCAAGAAGGTCGAGACTCAGAGATCACAAAACAAAAAGAACAAGTAAAACTTAGAGATACGAAGGTAACTGTGACACACACTATAGGAGATAAACAACCTGATCAAATGGTATTATTGGCAACGGCACTGGTAGACGTCAGCACAAGTGAAGGACAAACACACGTCTTCCGAGCGCTCATTGATCAGGGCTCTGAAGCATCGTTCGTCACTGCGAGAGTAGTGGAGTTACTGGGTTTGCAAAAATTCAGAATCAGCGGCGTTGTTTCTGGAGTAGGTGATAATTCAATTAGTATTAGTCATACAACACAGTTACAAATAATTTCTAAATATGAACAGTTTTCATTAAAGGTAAATGCTTTTATTTTAAAATCATTAACTAGTATGCTACCTCCAAAAAATGTAAATCTTAATTGTCATAATTGGTCTCAACTTAGTAATATTAAGCTAGCCGATCCAACTTTTGCCTCACCTGGTAGAATAGACATTTTACTGGGTGCTGACGTATTTGGTAAAATAATAGACGTGGGGTTGATAAAGGGACCAGGCGAACTAGTTGCACAATGTACACGGTTGGGTTGGATTTTATCAGGCCGATTAGGTAATTCAAATATACAACATGTGAAGAGTTTGCATGTATTAAGATAAGTCGAGGAAGACAACAATCTTTTAAAAAGATTTTGGGAAGTAGAAACAGACTTATACAAAAAAAGAAAGATTCTAATAAGGGAAGAGGAACGATGTGAAGAGAATTACAAGAATACAACGAAGAGAGACGAGACTGGAAACTATATAGTACACTTACCTTTAAAGCAAAGCATTGAAGACACAGTAAAGCTATGTGGAAACACAAAGGACAAAGCAGTGCATAGATTTAAACAATTAGAAAGGAAGTTTCAGAAAAACCCTAAGTTGAATGAAGAATATAAGAAAGTAATACACGAGTACAAGGAATTAGGACACATGCAAAAATCTGAAACAATAAATGATATGAACGCAGTATATCTCGCTCATCATGCTGTAATACGGGAAGAGAAAGACACAACAAAGGTTCGTGTGGTGTTTGATGCTTCGGCGAAAGGGTCTGGAGACTTTTTTTTAAACGATACCATGATGGTGGGACCCGTACTGCAACAGGACCTGCGAAGTTTAATTACAACGTGGCGGACACACAAAGTTTGTGTGATAAGTGATATCGAGAAAATGTATCGAATGATTAAACTAACAGATGAACACACTAAATTACAACGAATACTATGGCGGGATAGTCCTGATAAAAATCTGGAAAGCTATGACTTAACAACTGTTACCTTCGGTACGGCAGCAGCTCCTTACCTCGCAGTAAGAACTTTAAACCAAGTAGCTGATGACGAAGCAGAAGAATATCCAGATACTGTAGTTGAAATAAAAGGGTCATTTTACGTTGATGATTACATGTCAGGAAGTGATAATATAGAGAAAACTAAGAAGCTATGTAATGATATTAAAACTGTACTAAAAAAGGGAGGATTTAAAATGCAAAAATGGTCTAGTAATTCTGAAGAGTTGTTACAGTTTATACAAGGGGATAAAAATATAAAAGATACATTTAAAATCAAACTAGATAAAATTATTAAGATTCTAGGTCTTACGTGGGATAGAAAGGATGATACATTTAAAGTAACAGTAAACTTACCTGAATTAACGTATCCTATAACAAAAAGGTCCATTCTTTCTGACGTTGCTCGTCTTTTCGACCCTTTTGGCTGGCTATCTCCTTTAGTAATCGTAGCAAAAATTCTAATTCAAAAACTCTGGCTTTGCAACCTCGGGTGGGATGATGAACTACCTGTTGAATTAGTGGAAGAATGGAAGAGTTACAGAGATGACTTACCTGAATTGAAGACTATAGAAATACTACGATGGTTCCACACAAGCTCTGGCACTAAGGAAATTCAAATCCATGGCTTCGCAGATGCTTCAGTGACGTCTTATGCTGCAGTCACTTACCTAAGGGTCTTTGACGAAAAAAATAATGTCCACATCACATTGATTGCATCTCGTACAAGAGTAGCTCCTTTAAAACAACTCACTATACCAAAACTTGAGCTGTGTGCAGCGGCATTATTATCTGAGCTTATAGAGGAAATATCTGGTTTGCTTAAGATTCCCATTGAGCAAATTTTTGCTTACACAGATTCGATGGTGGTTTTGTCGTGGCTTCAGTCGCAACCACATCGTTGGCGCACTTTTGTTGGCAATAGAGTGGCTGATGTATTAAGAGTTTTAGATAACAGTAGATGGAGCCACATTAAGTCAGAGGAAAATCCTGCAGATATTGCTACAAGAGGTGTTAAGGCTAGTGATCTAAGGGATACCAAATTGTGGTGGAATGGGCCAGAGTGGCTAAATCACAGATATATAGAACGGTCAAAGGGTGAAATTCCTGGAACTGATTTAGAAAGGAAAAGTTTTAACATACATTTACCTGAAGAAAAAACACCAATATGGGAGAAATTTTCTAGTATATCTAAAATGAAGAGAGTATTGTCATATTGCAGAAGATTTTTAAAGGCAAAGAATAAAGGAAACATTGAGAAACATTTAACGATCAATGAAATGGAACTAATTTTAGAGAATTTAATTATTATAATTAAATATTATCAAAGGAAGGTATATGAAAAAAAGATAGAGGACATTAATAAAGATGGAAAGGTAAAGAAAGGAAGTTCCCTTGTAACACTTTCTCCTTTTTTGGATAAGAATGAGATGATAAGAGTCGGGGGACGATTGCAAAATGCAAACATTGCTGAATCATCAAGACATCCAATTATAATACCACCAAAGGTTCATGTTGCAAAACTATTAGTCAAAGAGGCGCACATTAAGACTCTCCACGGTGGTATTCAGTTGATGATGGCATATATTAGAAGTAAGTACTGGATTATTAACTTAAAAAATGAAATTAAAAAATGTATAAGAACGTGTAAAGTTTGTATAGTTGACAAGGCAAAAATCTCAACGCAGGAAATGGGACAACTTCCTTACGTAAGAGTTAATGAGCATCGAGCCTTCCTAAACACGGGGGTTGACTATGCTGGCCCTATATACATTAGAACATCCAAGGGACGGGGTCACCATGCAACAAAGGCATATATCTGTTTGTTTGTTTGCATGGCGACTCGCGCTATTCATTTAGAAGCAGTATCTGATCTCACAGCACAAGCTTTCATTGCATCATTTCGCAGATTTGTGGCTAGGAGAGGACCTTGTCTACATTTATGGAGTGACAATGGTACTAACTTTATCGGTGCTGCCAAAGAGCTTAAAACACTTTTCATAAAGGGCAAGGCCAACATCACAGAGGAAATTGCAGAACTGTTGGCCAATGATGGGACGACGTGGCATTTTATCCCTCCGAGAATGCCAAATTATGGTGGTCTGTGGGAGGCAGGTATACAATCAGTCAAGAGACACTTAGTACGAGTGAATAAATCTACAAAATTGACCTATGAAGAGATGGCCACACTATTAGCGCAGATAGAAGCGTGCTTAAATTCGCGTCCGTTATGTCAACTTGATGATACCGTCGAAACGCTATATCCACTTACACCAGGACACTTTCTCATAGGAGAACCCTTAATCACTGTGCCCGATATAAATTATGAACTGAGAAACATTAACCTACTCAGCAGAAGGCAGATGATACAAAGGATGACCCAAGATTTTTGGCGACGATGGAGGTTAGAATACTTAAACACTATGCAACAACGCTATAAATGGCAAACTGATATACCGTCACCGAATATCGGAGACATTGTTATAATAAAAGAAGATGATTTGCCACCAACCAAATGGTTATTAGGCCGTGTAAAGGATGTGCATCCAGGATCAGACAATTTAGTTCGCGTTGTGTCCATCCAGTGTAAAGGTAATAATATTTTGAAGAGACCTCTACCCAAACTTATAATTCTCCCTAAAGAAATAAAAGACTAAACTTAACTAAAGGTGAATTCTAACTTAAAGTAATTTATGTAGGCAATGTAGATTTGTGATGTTGTTTGTAATTTTATTGAAGTTGTTTATATATTTTTTTTTTGTTATGTAACTCATTGAAAACATCTATATACAGTCCACTGGTTAAAATTTTCATTCTTAATGTAAACCGTTGTATACGCTTTGGTGGGCGGAATGTTCGATACTTTTGCTAGAATAAATAGTTAATATTTATTATAATATTTTTAGTCTCAATAAAACTATTGTGAAGACAACACGCGTTATCAATACTCACCCGCTTCATCGTACAAAATTGAACCATAACCAAATAAACAACTGGTTATTATTAACTAGGATGTACCCTAGCAAGAAATACAAAAAAAAAATAGGGAAAATACGTTGATTTTTTTTTTATTGAATTTTAGAATCTTAAACATCCTTTAAATAAAAAAAAATATTAAAAAATTAATAACTCGAAAACGATACACTTTTGCATAAGCATTTTGGGGTCATTTGATAGCTATTGTCCTGAACTATAACCCTTTAAAAGGATCGTGACATATTTGAAACTCACACTAGGACATTAGTACAGGTATCAGAATCTAATCTGGAACTAGATGATGTAGACGTAATAAAAGAATTTGTTAATCCAAAAATTAAGACAGCTCTTAGAATTACCCCTCCATTAGGTATGTATTCTGTTTTACCTATAATTCAAAATCATTTCCGTAGTTCTTCTATGAATTTAGTCTTAGCAAAGGTAGAGCTAGAAGACGTAAAAGATTATCTTAAATAACAGGAAATAATTAAACACTATCACGATGGAAAGACAAACCACCGAGGGGGTACCACAAATTAACGAGTGCTATTTAGCCTTGTCTAGGAAATACTATTGGCCTAGAATGAAAGACGAAATTTCTAAATATATAAATGAGTGTATAGTGTGCGGACAGACTAAATATGATAGAAACTCCATTAGACCTATATTTAATATCGTACCCCCAGCTACAAAACCATTTGAATTAGTACACCTAGATTTATTCACTGTACATAATGAAAGATATATGATAATTATCTGCAGTGAATTCTATATTCTGTACAATTAAAGACGCAGTACCTTTAAGAGCAGCGCGTAAATAATGCAATTTATTAATGTAACTGATACTTTTATTATTATGAATAATAGATAAATACGTATCTCTAAACTCCAGCCAGCGCTGAAAGTCGCCATCGAATAAGGGCAAGTTGATTTTTGGCAGCCTTACGAAGTCATGATGCACGGATTCGGTAGATGATGAGTCATATCTATGACGGAGGTGATCTCGTTTCTGGCGCTCTGCATTCGTCAACGATGTGGCTTGAGCCACAAGCGAATAATATTTATTCTCAAATTGTATACGCTCATCGAATTTCCCATCTCCTTCAGACAATATCTTGAACTCCGTCTGTAATTTATCAAATTCGTTATATGTAATTTCTAATTTTGACAAACGTAATTCTATTTCCGTTATCTGCAAGTCTGTTAACGGCTAAATAGCGTTAGTTTGCTTTTAATATTCCCGCGTAATTTAATAATGTCCTTAATACGAGCTTCAGCCATTATTAATCAATAATATATAATAATAACAAGTTACTAAACGAGAAATAATAAAAAGTGCATAAAAAATTAAATGAATGTAAAGATTAGAAATGATTTACGATAATGCAAAGCAAGCGATAGGTAGATATAGCTAGATGTGATTGTGTAGATAATACAACAGATGGCCGGCCGCCACGCGGCACGCAATAGCAGCTCGACGCAGTAGCAATGCAATAACAAGATAATAAATGCATATATAGCAATATAGCGTTGAGATAGATGCGCTGCTGCTGTCAGCTATTATAAAAAATATGTTCATATAATATGATAAATTGATTTACAGATAATTACGATTAGCGTTAAAATATGAATAGATGTCAATATGCTATTATAGTGTACTTTAAAATGGATAAGCAAAGAAGTTAAAAGGAAAAGATAGGAAATAAAAAGGAACGGACTCACTCGATTTTTCGTATCCGTGTTGCTCACAAGGGCCAAAGTCCACTTCTCTGCTATTCTGTTATATTTTTGTTTCTGTTAGTCAATGCCGTTAAAATATGATGTAAATTTGTTTCCTCTGGTGACTTGAATGTTGTTGTAAAAATACGTTGACTCCAAATTGTAGACGTCGCGACGTCGGCGACCACGCGTCTTAGGTAGGCAACGTGGTGACGTTGTATGCTTGAATTGGATGATCTTCAATATGAAATGATCTGCTTCGTCTTCCTTGAATATCGGACGATGAAAAGGTATCCTCGATGTAGAAAATTTGCCTTTCTGCACAGGTATCCTTTGTGTGACTTGTCTACGTGGGTATGCGCGTGCGCGTGCGTCGATAAGAATGACGCGTTTTTCTCTAATTTCTTCGTTATTTTTAATATTTCACGGGCGAAGGACCATTTGTTAGCTTCGATAGCTGCTTTTGTGGTGGTAAAAATAACGAAGACTTTGGATAATCAATACTTGTATTAATGCTAAGTAAAAAATTATGAGATGAAGAACTGATGTGTGTCGCGCACGCGAG
This sequence comes from Vanessa atalanta, assembly GCF_905147765.1. NCBI lineage: Eukaryota > Metazoa > Arthropoda > Insecta > Lepidoptera > Nymphalidae > Vanessa > Vanessa atalanta. The sequence continues at coordinate 7,805,081 of NC_061901.1, forward strand.
TCGAGACGACAAGTGAAGTAGTTGGTAGGCGCGTCCCCGCACCACGCGATGATAGGTAGTGAAGCGCCGCAACAAAACATAATTCACTCTTTACAAATATCGTACAGAACCAAGTTAAGATTAATAGCACATTAGAGTTACTGTTAGAACATGACGCCTACGCAAACAATACCCTGATTAAATTTGCAAAGTTTGCCCAATTATTGATAATTATTAGTAAGAATGCGGAAGACCTAATATTAGAATTAAGTAGGTTAGAAGATATATTAGCGTTTGTGCGTGCATCGAGCACCCATCATAGCATGTTAAGTACTAGTAGTTTAGAAGATATTTTAGATAAACTAAGACACATTTATAACTCCAAAGAGTTAATAGAGGCAGATCTTAGAGATTATTATAGTATTATCAGACCCGGTTATTATTATGTAGGAAAGCGAATAGTAATAATTTTTAAATTCCTGATCGTTTCTCCTAGACAATTCAAATTATTTAAACTGTCAATTGTTCCTTACAAAGACCAATATACCTTTATCCCACCATACCCTCTCATAGCAACTGATGGTAAAGCTTTCATGTACATGGAGGCTGAATGCCCGAAGTTTAATCAGCAATATCTCTACGAGGAAAACATCCGACATCTGCTAGGTGATTCTGAAACTCATATTTCGATTCCTCATGTGGAATTTTTAATGAAAACTATATTTGGTATTCTGAAACTCGAATTAAAGATATACTAGCGCCACTTTGTGAGATTGTAAGTAATACGAACTAATTTTCAATGAGAACTGTATTATTTGACATTAATTGCGATTCTCAAACACGATTTCGATTTTAAAAATGAAACTAACTTCGACTTAATACGTCAAATTAAAAGTTGATATAATGTGGCAGAAGGCTCAAGTGAAAACTGTAAATCTATGTGATCTATTCAAAACGTGTTCGAGGACCAAATAAAGCTACCTTGGCGTGATATTATCACTAGGAAAGAGTTTTTTCTAACGTAAGTATACATAAGTAAGCAAATTTTCATCATATTCAAATCAAATCATATTTATCTTAACTAAAAGATCATTGATATTATTATCATCATTGTTATCTATAACTTCATTGACAATGAATTCTTATTCATTGTCTAAGTTCTAATGAGATATAAAAAAATATAGAAGAACAAAAACCTTTATATTAAACTTTAAGGCCTTGATCTGAGGTTTACAATTTTACAAAGATTTTTCTTTGACATATAATTGCTGATTTTTATATCAAGGGAATTATTCCTTCTAATTAACATATCCATTTATTATAATTCTGTTTCAGATGCATTTATACAATACATATTTTTACTACAACCAGACATCATGACAAACTACACAAACAATAAGTAAATACTTGAAATTAATCTTCTTTTAAAATTGAAAAAAAAGGTACTGGATTCCTGCATACTGTCATGTCTGATCTACACTTATATATTGAATAATCACACAAAAAAAACTTACTATTACAAGTATTTCAAGTCAATGGAATATACTAAGTCTAAAACTAATAGACAAAATAAGAATTTCAGATAAAATGCATTTAAAAGTGTGTTATTAATAAAAGATAAATAAGTGCCTAGTTATTTGAAAAATATAAATAATTATTAATAATAAAATATTAGATATTGCGAATAATTTAATTATTTATTTAAATGATGTACAATAAATTGTTAAATGTTAGTTAATATACACTATTTTAAAAAGCATTTTAATAATATAAAAATATATAATTAAATGAATAGATACCTAATTAGAAATGTTTGTAGTTCAATTATTTATTTAAATTCAGTGTAATGAATTTTTAAATGTCAATTACTTTACACTACTTAAAAAAGAATGTCAATAATATAACAAAATATTATAACTTCTTATATACAGCTATAGATATCTAATTGTAATATTTATATTTTGTTTATTTGAACGACAATGTAATAAATAAAGACTATAATAATAATAATGTGTATACAAAAACTGTATTGTACAAATAATAAAACAACAATATGTATTAATTTTTTTAATTAACAATAACAATATGTATATCACTTTAAATCCCAAACATTTTTTCCTCCCTCATTGAAATTTGGACCATTTTGTGTAGAAATTTTATAATCCGCAGAGCAGATTAGTAGGGCTAAAACTTATTATTAAAAAATTTGATGTTCCTGTGCCATATGCTGTTCCTCTATTTTCACATTTTTTCAGCTATGCTGGTATGCTGTCAGCATCAATGGTATCTCTAAAAAAAATAAAATAGTATTAAAAATAATATTAACCATATCATAAAAAAAAGCTGAAATATAACATACATATGTGGGACTTCCACATACTATACTGAATGTCTGAAAATTGATTTGAATCAACCAATTTAGGATAAAGTGTTCACTCAAAGTTGTAGTTGTATATTATGTAGTACAATTTTTTAGCAGTAGCACCTTCAGGATACATTCTAATTAGGTTGAAAATGAAAGAATAGAGTAAATCTACATAGGCATATATTTAATGACCAGCGTAGCGGCCATATAACGTAAAAAATATGTAATTATACTGTATCCGTTTCATTCGCACTATTTCGAACAAAATAAGAAATATAGAAAAATAGGTACTTACTTCATCATCAGGGTTTCATAATAAAAACAAACGGAAATAATTAAAAGTAGTAAAGAATTTTCGATTCAATTAAATTCTTGATTTAATGATAAAATTTAATTATATTGCTTGCCATATTAAACATTTTTGTTGACATTGATAATTTTTTTTACAAAATTTCATGCAAAGGCAGTCTATGTTCAGACAGATATTAATAAAATGTGTCTGATTTTGCGTTACAAATTATTTTAAACTATAAAATAAATTATTTATAACATATTTTGTATGAATTATGAAGTCATTAATTTTTTAAATCCTCAGTTCCTTAGAAATTTCTAATCGTAAATTAAAAACCGGCAATAAAACTAGCTGCACTATCATCTCGCTTCAAAGTTTTCACTTCACACGATATGACATATAGTTACGGAATACCAAATATTTTTCAATTCAAGGTCGTATCGAAATGACTTCAGAAATGAAAAATGTTTATAATCTTAACGTGGTTTTTGCAGAATCGCACTACAGGCCCGAGAAAAGTCAGAGTGCGTCCAGACCCTCATCACCAGTCAATCTATGGATAGATCCTGCCGGCCCGTTAAAATTACGCTAGTCGAAGAAACAATGGAGCAACTAGATAATCAGTACTACACTCTTATCTTCCCACGCCCAACGAAGGTTGAGTTAGAATGCAGTAGCCATGAATTTACTACCCGAAGTTATCTAGTCACGATTCCGCAGACGTGTTCACTACACACTGACGAATGACATCGCTAATATTCAAAATAAACTCAAAGGACAGCCGCTGAAAATAACCGAAATTCCAGAACATTATACAACTACAAAGAACATTACAATCCCTCACCTGAAACTGAAAAATATAAATACACCGGGGCTACGCAGCATTGAAGACAGGGTCCTGAATGAGCAACCTACAAATTAGATCATCTCCATGGAAGTATATATCATACAACTATTCCATTTTACATATTTTTGCTATACTCACTAAGCGGTACATTCACCATGTAACAAGGAATGAATCGGTTAAAAAAGATAACGGGACCCATAACAACCCTATTGAAGAGCCTGTGCAGGCCAGGAACGAGACATCGTTGCCAGCGACATTTGCACTCAACGCTTTCAAATAGTCGCTGATCTACGGGGGGAGGTGTTATGTATGCGACCACCCTATGGAGGTACATTAGGACATCGCGTTCGCCGAGACCACCGACGACGGCCCAGTACCAGCAACCCTTGCGCAACATCACGCCGCCCAACAACGGACCACACCGATCTTTCTTTATAATTTCTGTGTCTCTTAGAATTAAAAAAAGTATTAATATAAATAATATTATAATATAAATAATTGGTTCTGAGGGCATTCTGTGTTACAACCTCAACACATGAAGTAGTCTAATTAAATTAGTATTAATATTTGTAAAATAAGTTTGTGAATTAAAATAAATTCACTTTTAAAGTACTTTCGTTTTTTTTTAAGTCCTTCGGCTGCGAACGACGTAATTTGCACCAAAACATCCAAGGAATGACAGGAAAAAAATAGAAATTGAGTTATTCATAAAAAACATAAATTTATTAGAAAACTATAGCACAAGTATTAGATTCAGATCATTATTATATTCATATAACTTCATTAACTTATTCTTAGAGCCAACTAGAATCACTGAATCCACTGCAACATGTATTGACAACATATTTACCAACTGTGTACCTAATCATAAATGTATTATAAAGTAAAATTAAGTTCTGATCATTGTGGACAGTTGGCTTCATTTAATTCGTAAATAAAAAATAATGCTAAGGATTTAAAACAGACATTTGTTCCATTCAATTTGTATCGAATTGAGAAGTTCAGATGTAATATCAATGCAAAATATGAGAATATTTACAATTAAATGATAATTCTAATGAGCAATTATAACAACTTTTTATTAATTAAAACAGAATTTAATGCCATATTTACTTCCAAGACAGTCAGTCAGACAGTAGCTTATCTATTGATAACAATTTATTTTCCTCAGATCGGGATGTTGCAACTGTTTTTTGAAAAAGTTTTTGCTGACATTCCATTTTCGACTACTAAATTATTAAATTCCTCTCCTACAGTTCCTGAATCATTATTAAAAAACAATGTATTAGTTTTAAATTTAATACAGTAGGTGTCAATGATGTAATAAGTTCCTTCAGATCACTAGATATTTAGAAAACGGCCGATCTGTGGGGTATCTCTGTTAAGGTAGTCAATTCAATAATTGATATAATCGCACCCTACCTTGTCACTATATTTAATAATGTGTCCTTAGTGGCGTGTTACCTGACCTCATGAAACATAGTAGAGTATTACCAATATTTAAGTTAGGTAGTACATCAGACCCCAACAACTATAGGCCCATCTCTGTACTACCAACTCTTAGCAAGATCTTTGAAGAGTTATTACTAAATCAAATGCTAGTACATTTTGACAATAACAAGTTGCTACACAAGAAACAATTTGGATTTACAAGGGGTCGCTCGACAACTGACGCTGATGTTGAGCTCGTTAAAAATATTTACAAGGCCTGGGAGGAGTCACAGGATGCCTTAGAGATATTTTGTGATTTATATAAGGCCTTTGATTGTGTGCAACACGAAACTTTGGTCAGGAAGCTACGTCATTATGGAATTAGGGAAACTGAACTCAGTTTTTTTTTTTTATTATTCTTTATTGCACAAATAAAACATGTACAGAGGGCGGACTTAACGCTATAACAGCATTTTCTGCCAGCCAACCCAGAATAGCGTAGGAGAGTAGTCAGTAGGGTGTGCACAGAAGTTAAAGAAAAATTAAAAAAATATATACATAGCAATACATGCCTATAAATATATATAATAATAATACTTAAATAGTCTTCTGATTTCGTATCTGAGCAATCGGATTCAGAGGGTTGATGTAAATGGAAAGAGATCTCCTGGGTCTCCAGTTACTGTGGGGATCAATTCTTGGACCATTTCTCTTCCTTTTTTATATAAATGACCTGCCATATCTCCTAGGTGATAAACTCGAGATAGTATTGTTTGCTGATGATACTTCTTTAATTTTTAAAATAAAAAGACGTCTTTCAATATATGAGGATGTGAACAATACTCTCTCTGAAATAAATAAATTAAAAAAAATAGTAAAAATAGTAAATTGGTTTAGTGTTAATAATTTAATGTTAAATACTAATAAACACAAAATGTATTAAATTCACTACTCGTATATACTGCAATGTAAGATGTGTCAAAATGAGTGTTCTTTTAAACGGGGAAGCATTAGATGTTTTAGAATGAACAGAGTTCCTAGGTATGACAATAGACTCTAAGCTCCAATTGGGCCCCCATTTAAATAAATTGGCGAATAGACTCAGCTCTGCAGCCTATGCGTTAAAAAAAATTAGACTTCTGACTGATGTGGATACGGCTCGCCTTGTGTATTTCGGTTATTTCCACAGTATAATGTCGTATTGAATCCTACTCTGGGGTAATGCAGCTGACATTAATACCATTTTTGTACTGCAGAAGAGGGCTATTCGTGCAATTTATAACCTGGGCCCCAAAAGAATCGTTAAGGGATAAATTTATAGAAATATAATAATGACTGTCGCTTCTCAATTTGTTTTTGATAATGTTATGTATGTACGCAAAAACATAAATGATTTTCTCAGAAATTGTGACGTAAATTTTTACCACCAACCTCGGGAACTAAGATGTTATGTCCCTTGTGACATTCTATTAACACTCGGAACAAGAATAAACTTGTTACTTCAAGTACCCGAATACACAGGGTTAGTAACTCTTTTTTGGGGCAATGTATACGGTTTTACAACATGATCCTAGAAGACGTTTGTAGTGCTTCTACCTATCCTTGTTAGTAGTATGTAGTCGTACACTGGCTCACGGACACACCAAGTAGTTATACACTATCGCGTCCGGTTGCGCCGGCGCTCATCGCATGACTGACGGCTGATCCCGCCCCTCCACTACTTGTGTGTGTGAGACAGCGTCAGTACCTTTTTTGTATAGATACACAAACACTACATCTCTATCTTATTAATATTTTTATTTGTTTAGAATCAAATATAGTCAACAGTAGTAATTAAGGTTCAAATAATTTTAAGTTAATCAGATTTATTGTTCGAATTATCAGTAGTTGATTCATCATCTTCTGCAACATCCGTATTTTGATTGTTTTTTACGTTCTTCCAAATACCTTCCACTTTCTTCAAATGCATGACATTCCTTCTTAGGCTTTTTCCTGTTTCCTCATTTCTCACTGTAACGTCTCCTCCAATGAATGTTTCTACCACATGGGGTGTTGGATTGAAATTAGCCGTAAGTTTGTTTTTCTCTATTTCTTTGACGTAAACTTTATCTCCTATTTCTAACTCCGTCTCTTGCGCGCGTCTCTTCCGGTCTCCATATTCCTTTCCTTTTTTTTTTGTATCTTATCTCTATCTCTAACTTCAGAGTCCTTCTCTCTTTCTATTCCTGCTTTCAACATAGGAATTTTATCTCTATTCTGTCTGTTAAAGAATAGTTCAGATGGTGTCTTTCCTGTCGTAGAGTGCGGAGTAGAATTATACATCATCAAATACTCATATAATGCAGTTTTTAAATCCTTCCTTTCCGTTTTACTTATCTTTAAGCGTTTCACTATATCCCGGTTCTGGCGTTCAACCTCACCGTTCATTTGTGGCCAGTATGGGACAGTATTAAACAAAATAATGTTACACTCTTTGCAGAATGATCTTAACTCCTCACTCACAAATTGGCGTCCGTTGTCGGCAGTAATTGAAATTGGATAACCCAAACGACTGAACATTTCTTTGAGTATATTAAGAATTTGCAAGCTTGTGATGTTTCGGGTTATCTTTATCTCTTTATAGCGAATGTAGTAGTCGATAACCACCAACAGATAATCCCCGCTAGGCAACGGCCCCAACAAGTCGATTGCTATGTCAATCCATGGTGCTGCCGGTAGTTTACGACGTTTCATCGGAGCGGGCGCATTCGGCAATCCCACCAATGTGCAACCCTTGCAGCTTTTAACTAGTCGTTCCACATCTGTGTCAATTCGTGGCCATCATACTTTGGAACGAAGCCGACCTTTCATGGCGACTATTCCAGGTTGTCCCTCATGAGCCGCATCCAGCACTCGTTTTTGTTAATCTTGTGGAATGACTATCCTACTTCCTCTTAGGAGGATGTCTTCATAAAAACAGAATTTCTCTGCACACAACTTGTAATTTTTTACCGACTCGTCCCAGTTTTGATTATAGATGCCATCTCGAACTTTCTTGATTTCTTGGTCCTCTTCAGAACATTCAACAATTTCCTTATAAGAAATTGCTCGGGGCCTTGCATATTCTACGATTTGTTGTACGTAGTCAGTATAGTTAGTTGTTCTATTGGATTCCTTACATAATCGCGACAACGGGTTAGCAATGTTGGTTTGTGTATAATATTGTACCTGTAGGTTTGTAATCTTAAAACCCACCGTTCCACTCGGGCACAAGGCTTTGATTTTTGGCTGAATAGAAATTCCAACGGTTTGTGGTCTGTAATTAAATCAAACTGTTTTCCGAATAAAAAAGTATTAAAATGTTCAACAGCCCAGATAAGAGCTAGAGCTTCTTTCTCCGTTTGGTTGTACCTGCGTTCACAGTTTGTCAGAGTTCGATTACCGTATGCGATTATTCTGGGTCCATTACTATCATATTGAACCAGTACGGCCCCTAGGCCAACAGGGCTGGCATCCGCGATCACTTGAGTTTTATCGTTGACATCATAATATCCGAGACTTTTTATTTCTGTTAATATATTCTTCAATTTTAAAAATGCTCTATCCTGCTTTTCTGTCCAATATTCTTCAATGCTCGCCTTCTTTCCTAATTTTTTTCTTAGTAGTTCTTTAAGGGGTTCTGTAGTCGTTGCCAAATTTGGTATCCACTTATTTATATAATTCACAAGGCCAAGAAAACTCTGCAGTTCCTCCATCGTTTTTGGTGCTCTAAATTTACTGATGCTTTCCACATATTTAGGTAACGGTCGTACACCTTCGGATGTCAATTAATGGCCCAAAAAACTCACTTTTGTGACTTTGTATACACATTTATCTTTATTTAGTAGAACCGAATTATCATTTAAAACTTCTAATACTTGGGCCAATCGTGCATCGTGTTCCTCTTCATTACTCCCCCATACAAGTATGTCATCTATGAAGTTGGGGACTCCTTCACATTTGATTAACATTTTTTCCATGATCTTCTGAAATAGTTCGGGAGCACATGTAATCCCGAACATTAGTCTCTTGTACCTATACAGTCCCTTGGAAGTAATAAAAGTCGTTAGGTGCCGAGAATTGGGATGGAGTTCCACTTGGTGGAACGCATTCCTTATGTCCAGTTTTGAAAAATATTTTCCTTTTCGGATTTTTGGTAATAGGTGTTCCATACATGGCAAGGGATGATTCTCTCTTAATATTGCTGCGTTTGCTCGACGCATGTCCACACACAGCCGTATTTCGTTGTTATCTTTAATAATCGGGACAATAGGAGAGATCCAAGAAGACGGTCCTTGTACCTCTTCAATTATATCCAATTCCAAAAGTTCCTTTATCTTTTCTTCGATTCTTTCCTCTATAGGGATCGGTATTCTTCTAAAGGGTTGCGCTACTGGTTTTACTGCTGGATCAATAGGTATATCAACCAGAACACCCTTAAATTTTGGAAAAGGTTCTTTTTCTTGAATTTCGTTTATGCCAATTCCAAGTTTTAATACACCCAGTCGTATAACCGCGTCTTTTCCGAGCAGATCTCTTGAACCGTTCTTTACCACATATATGGTGTTGTAGTCTGTTCTTCCGTTTACTTTTATAACTGTCTCGAATGATCCCAGGATTTCCAAGGGGGTCTTACTGCTATAAGCAAACAATATTTTATTGGTGTCTTTCGTTTGTCGGTAACAAGTGATCTTTTGATTTTTCAATTTTTTGCCACGTCTTGTCCGAGATCAGATTTAATTTGCAGCCTGAGTCTATAAGCATTTCTAGTTTTACTCCTCCGACATCACAATTTATTGTAGAATCATGATTAACGTTGAAGATGTATTGCACGTCTTCTTCATCGCTAAGCGAGTTTACTGAATTTTCATTTCGTTGTTTCTTACTTTTATTACCTTTTTTCTTCTCTAATTTTCTTTTCCGTTGATTCGATTTTGTTTTACAACATTGTTGAAAATGTCCTAGTTTACCACAAGCAAAACATTTTTTATTTTTTGCTATGCATGTGGAATTATGATTGTCATTTCCAAATCTACCGCATCTGCCACACTTGGTTTGCCCTTCGTCTTTCCTATTTCTGTATGTTCTTTCTCGTGCGTTAAATTTATTCCTGTTTACAACTAGATTTATGTCATTGTTAGTATTCTTCTCCTTCCGTTCATAACTTTCCAGTTGCTGATTCACAGCTTCCAGTGTATTTGCTTCGCTTATTATTTTGTTTAAAGTCACCTGGTTCCCAATAGTCAATATCTTTTTTCTTAGTTCTTTTGATTTGCATTTCTCAATTATTTGCCCAATCAAGTCTTCGTCCGGTTTTTCGAAATCACATTTGGCAGCCTGATGCCGCAGCTTTATTAGGAATTTTTCAAAACTTTCACCATCTTCCTGCTTGATAGATCGAAAAATATGTCGTTCAAAATTTTTATTCTGCCTAGGCAGAAAATGTTCATCCAGTTTGTCCAAAGCAATTGCAAAAACATCTACTCCTTCAGTCTCTTCGATGCTTGCTCCTGGCAAATTGTAGAATATTTCTTGTAATGTTGCTCCACCCAAAAGTAAAAGTGTTGCTCGTTTTTTTAAAGGAGATTTAATTTCAGCAGCTTCCAAGTAAATCATTAAGGAACGCTTCCACTTCTCCCATCTTAGTACCACTGATGCGCTGTCCCCATCAAGATCTAGTTTTTCTAGTGTTGGCAGGAAATGTGACATTTTGAAGCGATCTGGGGCAACCTGAAAGTTCAGATACATTGTATGTCAATTCTCGTCTTCAATTTAATGATGACCAGTTGAGTTTTCTTCCAATTGGAAAGTAATCACCTGTAATCGTCTCTAATTGAATGGTGACTCATATGGACTGTCTCCAATTTGATGGTGACCACATAAACTGTCTCCAATTGAATGGTGATCCATGCACTGCCTCCAATTTTATGGTCACATGTAAATTTAATTCCTTAAAAAAAACATTTAATCCTAGCCTAGATTCCGAGTTTCTAGGGTTCCTTTTTTTTTTACCTAATTATCTACGTTTTTTTTTTATTATTATTATTTTTTTTTTGCATGCTATATCAAATACCTACCTATATTTGTGTGCTTTGTAAACAAAGGTGCTAATTAAATCATATTTATTATTTATTTATTTACTTTACCTACAACATTCATAAATGGTGCCGGAATTATGCGTAATGCCGCATTAGATTAACGACGCCTTAAATTTACAAATTAAAATTAAAAGAGATATATAGTATAAGAGATAATTGAATTAAAAGTAAGTTAAATTATATTGTACAAAACGCGTAATGCAATATAAACATAAATTGTAAAATTTTTAAAATAAACCTAATTTAAATTTTAGTACAATAAAAAGACTGGTAATCTATTTAGTTTTTGTTCGTTGTTAAATATTTTTAAAATGTTTCCGGTCGTTCAGCTTATTAAACAGCTCGGTATACAAAATACCATCATCGTGTTAATGCTATAATCGTTCGAAACGACGAGATGTCGCTCACGTTACAAAAGTAATCGAGCAAAATAATGATAGGTACAGTGTAGGTACACGTAATGTAAAATTAATTACTCATACCCAGCCCGGTAAGTTCCTCTCACACTAAGTTCTATTAGTTAGAATATTTTGCTTTTGTTATTATGTCGCACTGTACAAATTAGCATTAGCAGCCCGTAAATGTCCCACTGCTGGGATAAAGGCCTCCTCTCCCTTTGAGGAGAAGGTTTGGAGCATATTCCACCACGCTGCTCCAATGCGGGTTGGCGGAATAAACATGTGGCAGGATTTCGTTGAAATTAGACACATGCAGGTTTCCTCACGATGTTTTCCTTCACCGCCGAGCACGAGATGAATTATAAACACAAATTAAGCACATGAAATTTCAGTGGTGCCTGCCTGGGTTTGAACCCGAAATCATCGGTTAAGATGCACGCGTTCTAACCACTGGGCCATCTGTACAAATATTTGACCTTAATAGTACCTATACATTAGTTAGTATAGTGTTTACGGTTTCGAGAAACCTACGTAGGTATACTAAGTACGCACTTTGTAATATAAGAAATAGTGAGACCTACTTGCTACTACTACAACTGTTTTTTTTTTTTCATTACCTAATTGTATTTATCGGCGGTAAATAGACACTTTAATTATTGTGGTTTAGTAATTACCTACCTTGATCCTCGTCGCCACTTGTAGTGCTTCTACCTATCCTTGTTAGTAGTATGTAGTCGTACACTGGCTCACAGACACACCAAGTAGTTATACACTATCGCGTCCGGTTGCGCCGGCGCTCATCGCATGACTGATCCCGCCCCTCCACTACTTGTGTGTGTGAGACAGCGTCAGTACCTTTTTTGTATAGATACACAAACACTACAACGTTCAAAATTATTCAATTATAAAATTCAAAAAAATCGTTAAAGAGCGTTTGTGTGCTAAAGGATATTACAACACCAATGACTTTTTATTTGACTGCACACCTTGGGAATGAAATGATCGCCTCCAGGCTGTTTCAAATAACTAAAATATAATTATTATTGTACATGCAAAATGGAAAAAAAAAATATCCCGTTGAGTTTCTTTCGCCGGATCTTCTCAGGTCCGAGGTGTTAAATTCCGAACCGGTGGTAGATTTATTTATATATTTATTTTGACTATCAATAAGCTAGTGTAAACACTTCTATATTTAATAAAGATTTTTGACTTTTGACTATTAAAGGCATTTGAGTAGTCTAAGAGAGCTAGTATAGTTACGGATTTGTTATCAATTCCGGAACGTATATCATCAAATACTTTAGTAAGAGCTGTAACTGTACTAAGACCTTTTCTAAGCCCAGATTGGAAAGGGCAGAGGATTTTATTTACTGAGAGGAATTTACTTAGTTGATAATGAACTACACGCTCTAACACCTTTGAGAGAAAAGGAAGAACAGATATCGGTCTAAAATGAGAAGGTAGCGATGGATTGGAAACTTTAGGAATAGGAATCACTATAACTTTGCGCCATAGAGAAGGGAAGGTACCAGTTGACAGGAAATAATTAAATATATGGCATAAACTAGGTCAAATATTGTTAAGGGTAAGGAGAATCAGTTTTCGACTTATTTCATTGAGTCTGGTTTTATGCTATGAATGTGCTTCTTTAATTCGCTAATGGTGACAGAACTGAATTGGAAAGGAGGATTATCAGGGATGGTTAATTTATTAAGACAGTTGATTGTATTAAATTTGTGTTGTATCTTTATAGAGGAAGTAGAAATAAAGTGTCTGTTAAGATCATCGAGATTGATATTAAAATAAATGGTTTCCCGCTGACGCCCAATTCCCAACGATTTTAAAAACTGCCAAACCTTGGATGCACCGCTACTATCAATAGTATTTGCAATAAACTTACGCTGAGCATCAAGACAGAGTTTATTGCAACGATTTGCAGCTGTTTATACTTTTTCAGGTTATCGATAGTCGCATTTCTTTTATATTTAGCCTTCGCGGCATTGCGTTTAGCCATGAGTGCTCTAATATCCTGAGTAAGCCAAGGAGCTGGTAAGTGCTAAAGCTTGATAGATCTTAACGGGGCATGTACATCCAATAAATCGGTTAAATAAGAATTTAAAATGCTCATTTTTTCATCGATTGCACTGGCATTATAAATCGCAGTTCAGTCGATATTATTCAAGTCACTCATGAAATTGGTGTTATTAAGCTTTTGAAAATTACGCCGCATCACTATAGTTGGCTTCGCCCGCGGAGACCGAATCTTATAGGATAAATAAACTAAATAATGGTAAGAAAAGGCTTCAGCGGGAAACTGACCATGGACATCAACATGGCTAAGAGAGGAAACAGCCATTAGGTCCAACAGCGAGGGAGAACTATTTGGAAAGAAATGAGTTGCATTCAACTATATTCTTAAATCGTCTGGCACGTTGGTCATCTTTAATTAAGCAGGTGTTAAAATCACCCATAATTATCGTGTGAGCAACAGAGGTACTAAATTGTTCTAATAAAAATTCAAAATTATTAAAATAATTAATATTGAATGACGGACTATTAAAATACGCCCAGTGGTTTGAGATGACCGAATAAGACCTCAATAAATATGTGTTCCGATGACTCTGAATATTCTGAAGGAGATTTACTTAAAATTGTAAAAAGGGGATATGATTACGAAGGTATATTGCTACATCTCCGCGCCTTTACCTGTGCGGTCATTCCGGATCAGATGGTAAACAGGCAAACAATAAGAAGTAGAGGGTAAATTAGGTTTCAAAAAAGATTCGGATACAAGAATGGCATGAATATTTTTACTATCGAAGGAAGACAGGAAATCAGAGTAATGAGAAGGAATAATCTGTGCATTTATACGCACTAAGTTAAAAGTTTTAGAAAAATCGGAGAAAGTTGTGTCTAAAAGGGAGTTTAGAGTAAGAGAAGCACTATGAAAACTATCATCATCAGATAACTCTGAGTCACTAAAGTAGATACTATTATCATTCGAGTCGCTTACGCTGTGAAAGCTTGAAATCATATTATTAATGTAAATAAATAGTTAATATATATTGTATATCTAAATTAAAAATAATTAAATAATATAATAATACTAAAAATACCAAAATAAGTCAAAATACTAAAACTGAGTTTTAAACAAGCTACTTCTCTATCCCGCCAGCAATGTGTGAGCTAGCAATTACAAAAATAAAAACATTATAAACATAAGAACCGGATACAATATTAAAAATAACAACAAAATATGTTACATTATAAATCAGTGCTATGTAAAAGCAACACATTAAGTAACCAATAAACAAAATTAAAGCACGATTTAAATCCTAATAATAGTAAATATCAAAAACACAAATTAAGTAAGAGAAAAAAAAAACAAAATTGATAAAATAAAAATAATATCCACAGACATTTGCATTGCAAGCAATGCAAATGTCAAATGCAAATGTCAATTCAGTATACTTCGATCTATTGAATTAAAGTAACACATCATTAAAAACTAACGGCGATATAAGTAAATATTCATTAAAAGTTGAATAAATTCCGTTGGTCGTGATTGAACTGTGTGTTAGAAGTGATGTGTCATAGTGCTTAAACAATAAGATTTCTCAGTAAATAACCTATCAATTTATAAAACCAACTAAGTAAGATTCAGTGAGCACTTAGTGGCTCTGTGGCTTTTGCTTCGGCTTTGTATCAACACGCTCAAGAGGCTGACAGTTCATACCCGAAAGGACATCGACTTGACCTTTTCTAAATTTAATAAATTTAAATTTCTAAAATGATTTATTCGGCTTGCAATAACGTTATTAGCTCAAATGATTCGCTGCAGTGTTGTCAATGTCGATTAAAATATCATTACAAATGTTTGAATATTAAGACCAATCAGTTCTCAAGTCTCTCTATACAAGTTCGTTCAACCTGGTAGTATCCATCGTGTACTAACATAACTCGACGTAATAGAACGTCCAATTAAAATACACCAGTTCGACAAAGTCAGTTACCATTGGCTGATGAATAGATGAACATGTCGTACGATATGAGTTCTCCAAATCATAGTATTATTAGTCATCATAAAGAAGGTGCAGTTACAATGGAAAACATAGTTGTTGGATCAAAAGCTGATGAAAAAAAAAAAGAATAACAAAGGAAGAAAATGATACATAGGAAAGCTTATCTCTATGAGAGATCTCTTCCAGCCACCCTGGAGTGTGAGTAATATTATGTCAAATTACAGATAAGTTAGGTACATCTTTAATTTTGGTGACAAAGAGAATAATTAAATTGCGTTTTATTTATTAATTTACATAAACATAATGTTGTCTTAGATTTTCGCGATTATTACACATTGAAATAAAACTATTATTATTTCAATTTACATAAACATACTTAAATATACATAAAACTATTATAAACTACATATTAATTTACATAAATACAAATAATATATACATACATACATATACAAAATAAAATACACATATATATATAATATCCAATGTTGTGATGAAATTGTAAGATAATATTTTTTTAATCTGAATGTATGTACTGAATTAAATTTTTTTATAATATAGCCCGGAAGAGAATTCCAAAGCAGCAACCACCGTAAAGGATTTTTTGTAGAAAATATAATTATAAGGGGGTATATCAAAAACTTTATTCAAGACACTAGATCGAAGTGGTCTTTCACACGGTGCAGAAAACTTGAATCGTTCGAAAAGATAGGGTGGAGTTGAATGATTTAATATATCAAAAAGTGTGGTCAAAACATGTACATTACGGCGAAAACGAATCGGAAGCCACTTTAACTGACGTCTGAAATGGGAGACATGATCAAATTTGCGCAGTCCAAATATAAATCGAATGCATAAATTCTGAAGTCGTTCGAGTTTGTCAAGTAGCTCATCCGTAACATCTAAATAGCAAACATCGGTATAGTCGAGGAGAGGGAGTAAAAGAGATTGAGCCAAGATAGTTTTCGTTTTTAGTGGAAGGAAATTCTGCAATCGCTTCAAAGAATGAATGGAATGATGCAAACGTTTGCTGATATCATTGATATGTGCAGACCAGAACAGATTGCAGTCCAAAGTTAAGCCTAAATTCTTAGATTTATCTACGTAACTTATGGGTAAACCATCATAGACTACAAAGGGTAGTTCACCAAAGTTAATTCGCCCTCTAAGCTGTCTGCTACCAATTATCATTATTTTTTAGTCGGGTAGGAGTGTAAATAATAGTCGCAAATTTTTACATCTTTAAATTTAATTCATTTTTAATAATATAAAAATAATTTAATGTACCTGTGACATTTCCTATACCCGCCAGCTTGGTCTGAGAATAATAATCACTACCACAATTAGAACAAATCCAACACAACAACATGGAATTAATTAAAAGCTCTATAGCGGATCTCACGGAGCCCTTTAACTTAAGAATGACAGAGTTCCAGAGAGACTTGAGAAATGTTGTTCCTGCCTCAAGCCCCGTGTCCAATATCAACAGCCAATTCAATTCGTTCTGAAGTTTTGTAATAGCGGCTCTTGAAAGTTTGCAACTGCAGGTGGAGCTGCTGTAGCCATCAGTGTGATGTGACGGAGATGCGGTCACGTAGGAAAATACTCCTGGTCCATGGTGTTCCGGAGGACAAACATGAGAATATATCGGCTCATATCTCAAAAGTTTTGGGCGATCACCTTAAATTCCCTGGATTAACAGCTGACTCCATATCCCGTTCCCATCGCCTTGGTCAGCCTGGCAATGGTAAGCCACGTGCGATTTTGGTGAAGTTCAAGGATACTTCGGTTAAAGACAAGGTCTGGGGAGCCAAAAAGAACCTTAAAGGCACCGGTATCACCATATCTGAATTTCTGACCAAACGTCGCCATGAAGTGTTTTTAGCAGCCCGGCAGCGATTTGGGATATCTAGATGCTGGACTGACAATGGTGTAGTGGTGGTGATGGGGTCCGACCAGTCGAAGCACCGTGTTCACACAAAACAGGAACTGGATGCCATCCCCAGTGACAGTGTAGTGGTTCAGGGCCCTTCTGCTGCGACTGTTGTCTCAAATGCAGTTAAGGATACTAAAACAACATATTTGCGATCTAAAAGGAACGTTAAGAAGTAATTTATCCTTATTATCTTGTATTGTTTTTGTTTTTTCTATTGTTTATTTAACATTTAACGTCTTCCTTTCGCGAGTACTTGTATCAACTTCGTTTCTTTCTTTTTACTATCTTGTTTTTGTTTATTTCAATGTTCAGTTTAGTTTTAGCACGCAATAAAACTAATATAATATAACAAATCAGGTAGTAAGCAATTTTGTGTTGTAAAATTTTTATTTTTTTTTTCTTTTTTCTGGCTTTTATTTGTGCCAAAAGGACACAGATTATTTCGCCAATGTCACGTGCGATGGAGAAGACACGGTAGAGATTGATCGGTGCGGTCGAGATTGCAGGCTCAATTTAATTTTGATGGCATAATAGTAGTAGACGGAATTAAAAAACCCACAACCTAAAACAACACAATAATAATAATTAGATAAAAAAAATAACTGCTATTTAAACACAGAAAAACAATCACAAAACTATTTATAGATTAATCTTATTACGTTCAATATATTTACATAGAAATTTACAAAATGGACTAAACACAAACATTAATAAACATTCGACATTAATAGGGCGAGGAACTTTTGGAGGGAGAACGTCATATGCGGGATAGAGGAGTTTGGGGCAAGAGAACAGTATATGGGGTAGGGAACCTTCGTCTAGGCCACACTCACACAAAGAGTGATCTCTAACTCTAATTTTACATAGATGTATGGGAGTACATGCACGTCCAAGGCGTAGTCGGCAGATAGTTGTGGTGATCCAACGATTGGCTTGCCTGTGAAGTGAAAACCAAGGTCGCCTTGGGATGTCGGGTTGTAGAAATGCATAAAATCTACCTTTAGATTTTGATGAAACTTTCCAAACAGAGTTCCAGGATTTATCCAGATGAGTTTTCGCGAAAGCACACAAATCCTGAGTTGAATTTTTAAAATGATCTAGAGAGCCAGTTGTTATAGCAGCTCTAGCGAACGAGTCTGCGGCTTCATTACCGCTTATACCAGAATGGCTTGGTATCCAGACAAGCGATATTTCTAGCCCTTTTTGGTGACAGGAGAACAAAGCCTCCCTGATCTTAAGGATGATAAAAAATTTCCGCCTACTACGGCAAATAGGATGGCTTCCAGAATTGCAATCGCTTCACCGGAAAAAAATGATGTTTCAGGAGGGGATTTGAATTGAAGGATAATTTTGAATTTGGGAATTCAACAGGCTGAACCGACACAGCTATCGGGGGATATTTTAGAGGCATCAGTAAATATAAGGAGATGGTTTGACCATTTTTGATGAAAGATTCTTTGAAATTTACAGTTTGTTTCAGGAGCCCCTTTAGTAAGACCAAGATCTGTGATAATTGGAGGATTATATACAAGAGCTCTAAATGGAGTGGAAAAAAGAGGATTTGAATGGAACCTCAATATAGGATGCGGAAGTTTGGTAAATTTTAAAAAACTATCTAATAACAAGGATGGACTTTTAGGACGAGCACAGAGTTGGGACAGTTTGCTTAAACGGGACCAAAGAGGATGAGAGGATAACTGTAATGATTTTACCACGAAGCGGTCGCATAAAAATTGTCTTCTTAGTTGTAGAGGAGGATCAACACATTTAACTTGCAGGGCGTTAGTGGGTGAAGTCTTCATGGCTCCTATAATTATTCTAAGGCATTTGTGTTGGATTCTATTAAGTTTATCAGAAACGGTTTTATTAAGTGGATCTAAGACAAATAGTCCATAGTCTAAATGACTACGGACTATTGCATTGTACAGTAGTTTAAGAGAATATGGGTGAGCTCCCCACCAGACACCTGAGACAGCTCTAAGGACGTTAATGCCCTTTTCACATTTTTTGATAATATGTTCAGAGTGACAAATTCCGTTCAGTTTGTTATCAAGTATTATGCCTAGAAACTTAGCCTTATTGACAAAGTTGATACGCTGATCCCCACAAAACAGGTCAAAGACGGGAATAAGCCTTTTTCGTGTAAAAGCAACTGCCTGAGTCTTATATAAAAGAGAATAGCCTGAAAGAGATAAGCCATGATCAGAGAGCCATAGGTCAAGATAATGCAAAGCAGAGTTTAAACGCAATGTTAAGTTTTGGACGGAAGAAGATCTATGATATAATACAATGTCATCAGCATATTGAAGGATGTTACAAAAGTTATTAACAGACAATTCGAGATCGTGGGTATAAATGCTGTAAAGCAGAGGGCTTAGGACTGAGCCTTGCGGGAGACCTTTCCAGACGAAACGGGGGGGAAGAAAAAAATTTTGGTGTTTAACAGAAATTGATCCGCAAAATAGCAGGTTACATATGAAATGAGTAATCCTCGGAGGAACGCTCAGCTGGTGCAGTTTTTGCCTGAGTACCGGAAGAAGAACATTATCATATGCAGAAGAAACATCTAGAAAAACACCCACAAGGTACTCTCCGTTAGAAAAGGCTATTCGAATGTCTGTCGTGAGAATGCTGAGACTATCGAGAGTGCTCAGACCCTTTCGAAAGCCAAATTGAGAGGGTGAGAGAATATTCCTGCTTTCCATTATCCATTCCAAACGGTTTTTTAAGAGGTGTTCAGTTACTTTTACTAATGTAGATGATAAAGCAATGGGTCTATAAGAACTTGGGTCCAATGGGCTTTTTCCTGGTTTGAGAATGGGGATAATAATTTGGGCCTTCCAAGATTCCGGGACGATTCCTGCTGAGAAAAGAGCATTAATTAAATTCAAATAGACGCATTTAGCTTTATCACTAAGGTTTACTATATAATAATAGTGAACGCCATCTTCCCCTGGAGATGAGTCTTTAAGTCCCTTTAGAGTTGTATGGAGCTCAGAGAGAGTAAACGGACCATCCATATCATCCGATACAAGTGTTGGAGTCAGTGTAATAAAGCTATCCTGGCATGGGACAAAGGGAGGTGCCAGCTTGGCAGCAAAGTAATTAAGCCATATGGAGGGATTATTGGCATTTGGATTTTCTGAGTTGAGGGAACGGCGAAATTTCTTAAGATTTGTCCAAACTGTTTGAGGAGGAGATCGAGGACTGAGGGATTCACAGAAGTTGGTCCACCCTAGCTTTTTCTTTTTTTTTGAACAGTCTTTTAATTTTGGCATCAATACGCTGATATTTGATGAAATTTTGTGGAGTCATAGAGACTGTATATGACTCTTCGGCTTACATTCTTCATCCCACCAAAGAGGAGAAAGCAAAGTCTTTTTATTTATATTTTTTAGAGGAAAATGGGCATCAGCAGAGGATTTGATAGCATTAAGGAAAAGTTCGTAGTAAGCAACAATATTTTCATCATTCACAAAACCAGAGAGGGAGTCTAACATGGCATCAACAGAGTTAGAGTATGCTGACCAGTTAACATTTTTTAGTCTGTATTTTAGAAGAGGGGATGATTTGAAGGATGTGAGGGATCTGTTCTTAAGTGAAAGAAGGATAGGAAAATGGTCGCTTCCACATGTTGATGGGAGGATATTCCAAGATAATTGTGAGGATAGGGAGGGAGTTTATAGGGATAAGTCGACGGCAGAATAAGGTTTCTGATTTGGATAAACTCTACGAGTCAGCGAGCCATCGTTGAGAATGCATAAATTTACAACATCAACGATGTCCACCAACAAGGGAGCAAATCCGTCACAGTGATGTATGTACCCATAATGTATGATGGGCATTAAAATCCCCCATAACAAGAATAGGGCTTGGAAGGGAAGAGAAGATGGAGTGTAATTCAGGAGCAAGAGAAGAATTAGGATGGGGAATGTAAAGGGATAAAAAGGATATATTAAAGGCTTTTATAGCCACGGCATTATCAATGTTGGCTAAAAGGAGGTAAGGGAATTTGGGAGAAGGGAATAGAGTGCCTGATCAGGATGGCACTACCTGCATACCCATCACTTCTGTCATCTCTCAAACAGGAAAAATCCGGAATCCGAAATCGAGAACCGGGAATTAACCATGTCTCAGAGAGGGCAATAATGACGGGTTTATATGAATTAATAAGGGAGAGGTCAGGTTTCTTAGGACGAATGCTTTTGCAATTCCATTGAAGGAATCTGATTGGGGCCATTTTTAAGGATGTTGAAGAGTTGATGTAAATCATTGGCAACGTTGGACGGTAAAGGGATTTCATTACATGTGCTTAGAATGTTAACGAGGATTTTGGTGAGTAATTCTAATAAGTTAGGATTGTTATTAGGAGGGGAGGGATTATCAACATTTAGAGCACAACCATTTGGAGAGGAGGAAGGGCAATTGCCAACTATGGCTTGGTGGGCTTGTTTATCATACCCCTTCCCTTGAGGAACTCTAGGGGCAGGAGAACGGAAGATGGTCTGTCTATATGATCTATTAGGAGGTGGGGAGGATTTAGATGGACTAGGGCTTGATGGAATATATACAGGAGAGGAAAACATCTCTTTTGCTACCTCAGCGTAGGATCTGCGAACATTAGGGAAGCGAGAAGCTGCCTCCATGTAAGAGATATTGTCCTGAGACATAACAATTTTTATTGATTGCTGTCGCGAATACTCTGGACAATCCTTGTCTGTAGCAAAGTGTTTACCAGAACAGTGAAGGCCTGTAGAATTATCTTTAGTAACCTCACACAACTCACCTGTATGAGATTGGGAACATTTAAAACATCTGGGAGTAGATCTACACTGAGTCTTAATGTGGCCATAACGACAACAGTTTAAACAAATTATAGTAGGGAGATTATATGTTGCAACGGGAAGAGAGGTATGGAATGAATATATTTTATTGGGAAGGATTTGGCCCTTAAACGTTATTACCACTGACTGAGTTGGAATCCAGTTCACAACTCCTTCGTTGATGGTTTTACGATTTAAACGCCTCATTTTTAATATTTCACCACAACCATGAGGAAGCTCGATAGACTCTATAAGATCCTCTATAGACCAGTCAACCGGAACACCTTTCACGAGACCCATTCTAGTTACATTGTAAGTTGGTAGCGTAGCTTTGTACTTACATAGTTCCAATATCGGGTTTGTTAAAAAAATCATTTGCAGATTGGGCTGAGGAAAATTGGACTTCTATTTTGTTGCGACCTACGTTTTTAACTCCATCATTAATAATACAACCAATTTTGTGCTTATGTAAAAACTGACCGAATTTGATGGCTCGGATTGAGCTGCAGAAGGATCAGAAACTTCCCGGGAGACATGGACAATGAAAGGACCCTTATCGTCATCAGCGTAACTTTTAGGGCCGTCAGTAAAAGCGGGATTAATATAAACAGTCTGAATGGAAGGAGTTGCGGTAGTGGGATGAACGACTGTTTTTTTTGAGGAGGAATCGGGAGTAGCGGTTGATTTATCCCCGGAACGTTTGCGAGAGGAAGATTTATTGAGGTCAATTACTTTTTCCAAATCCCCGGGATCGGGAGGTTCAGGAGGAGGATCAACATCCATTATCTAACTACTTTAACTTACCAACTAATATACTATAACTATAAAAGTAAATAAACACTTACCGTAACCGAATATGGTTAGTAAAACCCAGAAACCATATAAATTAACTATTTTCACTAAAAAATTATCGAAAGAATAACAGAAAATGATTATAATAACACAGATCTCACTAACACGTGTGTCAACCAAAGCTAACGCAAGCGAAAAACGTGTTGTAAAATGTAAACAACTAAACACTGTCACGTTGACATCTTGACAAGTGCATTCATACTGCATTCCGTTATTGCTTTGAGATATAAATGTCATAACGTATGTTTATCATTATTAAGTTTTTGCATTATTTTTTCTTTATCTAATACTAGTAAAGTTTACTTATTGCATTAATTATATATTATGTTGTTACTATAAATATGTTACTGTTGTTCTTTTCCTTTTTTTTTTTGTCTCTTTTTGTTGTAACGTGTTTTATTTTTACTTGATACTATCTATTAGTTTACAACGGTTTTTGAATTTGTTTTTTTACCTTTTAAGTGATTTTTTTCTCTCAGACCGCTGGTGGGTTGGTTTCTGCCTTTATTGATTTATTATTATTATAACATATTTACAATTTATTATAAGTTATTTATATATAATTTTCTTATTTTATTATTGTATTTTATATATATCTATTACAAAACTATCATAATGTCATTAAATAATAGTATATCTAGTAGCCATTTTTTGTCTTGCTCATCAAATGAAGATCTGTCAGATGAGGATAGTTTCCACAGTACATCTTCCCCTCCTTTAAGCGCCGTCCTTATTTCTTGTTTCTCAGATTCAATGAAGATCTCAGAATCAACGTTATTCACATTAATGCACAGAGTATTCCGGCCCATTATCCCGATATGCTTGCGTCATTTGAATCTATTATTTATTTATTTATACTTTATTGTACACCACAAGATACAGATTAAAATATGTTACAAGAAAAATTTAGATACTATTGTAGAGTACAACATTATATATATATTCTTAGAAATAAGACCAGAAGTTATTTTTTTAAATAAAAATTTATTAACTACCCTCAAGAAAACAATTTACAAAACAAATCTACTTTGAAAGCAATTAAATTTAACAAACCAAAATTAATTTAAACGAAAACTTTCATTATTTTGAAACACCTCTGAAGCTATTACCACAATTACGGAACAATCTAACAAAAAAACCCAACGAACAGAATGACGTTGCCGAGATGTTGACCCGATAACAGCCGAACAGCAAAAGAGAGCACCACCACACAACCGTCTCGCCAGCGCCGATGCAAAAGTGAAGCGCCGCACGGTATTGCTCCGTTCTCGTGTTGCTATCCCTTCCACCTGACGTCATCGCGCCGATGTACTAGGTTGAGAGGGATTTTCCTCTAAGAATATATATATATATATATATATATATATATATATATATATATAGTACCAGTCACCCTGTATATATATACAGGGTGACTGGTGAATTACTATCGATACTTGAGGACGTGATATTTGATGATCATATATGACAAAATAAAAATTAATATAACATAAATATTAATAAACTTCTAAGTAAAGTTAACCAAAAGTTAATATAAAATTAATGTATGTTAACCATAAAATTAATGTAATTAATTACGCATCGTGTGAACACCCTAGCTGCGTTATCGACACAAAACAGTTATGTAGGTAGGTACATTTAGTTATCGCGCGGTAGTTTACCTACATCCAAACGCCGCGCGCCGCCGCATGTTAACAGGGTAGCAGGCTACCTTAGATAAACAAAAATGATCCAATTCCCTTCATACTTTAATCCTGGCTTAGGACAGGCAAAAATACCAAGATATTTCATTTGTTTAAGCAACCAATTTATTGACTAGGTAAATGGTGTGAACTTGACACAAAAAATAATATGAACTGTTTACCTATCTTGGTATTTCCGGCGTATTTAAAAATGGAATCATACTTATTTACAACAATTGTCAACCTACATAACTACACTAACCTTAACAAATGTTCAAAGTGAGCTCCTTCTCGTGTGATACACAGTTCGGCACGTTTACGCATATTGTCTTTTACACGATTTAATACGAATGGGTCACTTTTAATAGTTTCGAAAGCACTAGTGATTTTTAATTTCACGCGCATACGCACGAACCATGTCCAAGTATTCTGCATTTGTGTATTGATAAGCCATACTTAATTACTAATAAGTAATAACGGGTCACACGCATACACGACAGATTAGGTATACGCGTAAGATCGATCGCTAGGCGCGCGCGCGGGAAGACGGACGTACAGACCTTACGGCGGCGCTCGCCCGACTAATTAGCCACGGGGCGGGGGTTGGGGGTAGCGACACACGCGTGCGGCGGCGTGGTGTTGTATCAGCACGCCGCCGCACGCGCCGCCGGCAAGGCTGGGAACGTGTCCACACTTTATTTATTTATACGGAAATTTGGTCAAAAATTAAGTACCTATTTTTTTTACATAATTCGAATGAGAATCATGTACCGAGTATTCTCCTTAAATATTGATAGTAATTAACCAGTCATCCTGTATATATATACATATATATATCAATATTATAGACTAATAAATAATTATAACTAAACTAATAAATAAGCACTAATATAAATCGTCTCTATGCAGATTCAAGATAAAATTTCTTTAGGGAATTTTTGAAAATTAATAATGTTTTAGATTTTTTTATATTAAGCGGTAAATTATTCCACAACTTAATTGCCTGAACGGTAAAAGAGTCACTGTAGGATTTTGTTTTATGTGCCGGTATTATAAGTGTAAAACTCCGGGAAGATCTCAAAAGAGAAGGATCGCCTAGAAATTTAAATTTCTCCTTTAAATAAGAAGGAGCCCTTGAATTAAATAGCCCACAGTACAGAAGAGACAAAATATGCAAGTTCCGGCGAAAACGAATAGGGAGCCACTTGAGCTTTGAACGAAATACAGAAATGTGGTCATATTTGCGAAGGCAGAATATGAACCGGATGGCGAGATTTTGAAGTCGCTCAAGCCTATTGAGTTGGTCTTCGGTCAGATTAGTATAGCTTGCATCGGCATAATCAAGAATAGGTAGAAGGAGAGAATTTGCTAACATAATTTTGGTAGGAATTGGTAGAAGGGATCGAAGCCGTCGTAGCGAGTTCAGTGAAGCGTAGGTTCTTCTGCTCAGTTCTTTCAAGTGATGTGACCAAGATAATGTTTGGTCTAAATACACCCCTAGATTTTTCACAACGGAACAGTAAGGTAAACAAGTACCATTGTACTCAATAGACGGTAAATCAGTGTAATTAGCCTTAGAGACCATTCCCGGACTACCGATAATAATGACTTGTGATTTCCCGGAGTTTATAACAAGTCCGTACAGTTTACTCCATTCGTGAATTTTCTGTAGGTCGTAATTCATGCCCTCAATCGCAATGTGAAGATTTTCAAGCGTAGTGTGGCGATAAATTTGAATATCATCTGCATACATATGGTAGGAGGAAGAAATATACTGAGAAATGGAATTAATGAAAATAGCAAAGAGCAAGGGAGATAAGACGCCACCTTGAGGTACCCCTGCCTGGACATTACACAATGAGGAAAACGTCTCATTAAGGCGTATACGTTGTCGACGGCCTTTGAGGTAACTCAGAAACCACTCAATCACTGATGGAGACATGTTAAAGGAACTTAACAAACTCAGTAAAATATCGTGATCAACGCAATTGAATGCGTTGCTAAAATCTAAAAGTGTTAAAATAGTGAGTTGTTTGTTGTCCATGGCTAACCGAATATCGTCAGTAACTTTAATGAGAGCAGAGGACCGTACTATGACCTGCACGGAAGCCGGATTGTAAAGGATTAAGAAGTGAATGTTGATTAAGGAAGAGGTTTAATTGGTGGAATACTAACTTTTCAAGGACTTTAGATAGGAACGGTAGGATGGAAATCGGTCGGAAATCACAATAGTTAATTGCATTCGACTTCTTCGGAATTGGGATGATTAAAGCATTTTTCCATGTGTCCGGGAATTTATTACAGGTGATGGAGTAATTAAGGATATGGACTAAGATATGGATAATAATATCTAGGATGGGCATGATCATGTTACGGCTTATGCAGTCAGTACCAACGGCATTCGAAGACACGGACAGTATGTTCCTTTTAACATCACATTCAGTGAGAGAGGAGAAGGTAAACGGAGGGAAGTTAGAAGTTGGTAACGATGAAAGAAAATTCAGTGTAGAATGTTTATCAAAATTTGCAGTTGTAGAAGAAGAAGAGAAATGTTTATTCAAGAGTTCAGTATGTATATTTATAGGGGTATTACGAGATTTACCAACTCCAAGTTTTTCAAGAAATTTCCAAGTTTTCGCGGTGTCGCCGTTTTCGACAGATCTGTGAGTATAGCGTCGTTGAGCATCTCTACATGATGTATTACAGTGATTTCGTGCCTTCTTGTATTTATCGCGATTGAGGTCAAAATTATTAATTTTATATTTTAGTTTAGCTCGATTTTTCTTCTCAATGAGTTTCTTTAGATCTTCCGTCAACCACGGTGCAGGGAGATGTTTCATTTTAACAGGTCTTATAGGTGCATGCACATCGTATAACCCAGAAGCAGACTATTGAAGGTCTCCACCTTCTTGTCAATTGAATCAGCAGCTATAACCGCAGACTAATCCAATTGACAAGCATCCTCACGTAGACGATTTACATCCATTCCTCCAAAATTACGTAGCAGAAGCGTTCTTGATTTTGCTTTGGGAGGACGTATTTTATAAGAGAGAAAAATTAAGTCATGGTAGGAAAATGCATCGGTAGAACACTGACCATGCTTAGAAACTAAATCAGGAGATGAGACCATAATGAAATTAAGGAGCGAGGGGGTACAGCCGGGAGAAAAGTGGGTAGCTGTGAGGGGTAAAACATGTAGATTGCAGGATTCGGTAATTGCTAATAGCTTTTTAGCTACTTACTACTTTACTATTAGCGTCGCCTTTCAAAATTCTTTAACAAATTTTCAAAACTAGGGTAATAATTAATAAGAGAGGAGGGGTTGTAGAATACACCAAGAAGAATTTTTGAGTATGCAAGACTGACTTCAATAAGCTGACTGGAGGATGACTGGAGGTTGCGCGGACGAACTGATTACATTATAAGAAATATATGAGCGTAAGTAGATCGCAACTATCTATGAATCTCGTAATATCCACGCGATTCTCATCTCCGAATCCTGGTTAAAGCCATGTTTACCATCTACATCTTACTGCTTACCAGGGTTTACACTGATACGTAACGACCGCATTGGTAAAGGTGGGGGTGGAGTCGCGATCTACCTTCGTGCTTATATTCCCTTTACTATTGTTAGCTCGTCGACTCAGCCTCCTCCAACTAATGCTGCTGAACACTTACTCATCGAAATAACTCTTTCTCTCACCAAAATTCTTCTCGGCGTATTTTATATTCCCTCTCTACATATTGATTATTTTTCTGCATTCGAAAGTTTATTAGTTAATTTGTCTCCCTTAATAGTCATACCATAATTATGGGTGACTTTAATACATGTCTCCTTAAAGGTGACAACCGATGCAGAAAGCTAAACTCTGTAATTGAAGCGTGCAACCTACACATTTTGCCTCTCTCGGCCACTCACAACCCCCCTAACTGTGTCCCTTCACTTCTCGATCTCATTATAGTGTCGTCCCCAGATTTTGTCCTCACGCACGGCCAATTTGAGGCTGATGCTTTTTCGAATCATGATCTGATTTTTGTCTCATACAAAGTTCGTCCTCCTAAAGCAAAATCGAGAATACTTCTGCGGCGTAGTTTTGGGGGAATGGATAAAGAACGTCTTTCTGAGGATGCTCGCAAAATTAATTGGTCAGCTGTGGTTGATGCCTGCTCTGTCGACTTAAAAGTTGACATGTTTAATTCTTGTCTGACTGGTCTTTATGATATTCATGCTCCGGTTAGACCTATTAAAATTAAACACTTACCAGCGCCTTGGCTATCTGAGGAATTAAAAAGTCTAATTGCAAAAAAAACTATGGCTAAAAGTAAATTAAAATCTGATGCATGTGACAAAAACCGTATTAAATATAATAAAATCCGGAATCGCTGCAATACATCGTGTAGAGATGCGCAACGACGCCACATTCATAAATCAGTCGAAAACGGCGACCCAGCTAAAGTTTGGAAATTCCTCGAATCGTTTGGAATTGGCAAATCATCTCATAATTCTCTGCACCGTAACATTGACATAGAGTGTCTTAATAAGCATTTTTCTTCATCTGACGTTATTGACAACGCACAAAAAAAAAGAGCGGACGTTAAATATTCTTTCTTGTTTGCCAACCTTTGACTATCCACCGTTTAATTTCATTCCTTTCACCGAATGTGATGTTAAGAAGAGCATAGTGTCCATCTCTTCTGATGCCGTGGGCGACGACGGCGCTGGCCGTAATATGATCATACATATCCTTGAAACTATTGCTCCTGTTATTACTCATATCCTTAATGAATCCATCACTTCCTCAAAGTTCCCCGATGCCTGGAAAGTAGCCCGTATTATTCCACTCTCCAAAAAGGCTAATTCTATGAATTACTCTGATTTTCGTCCTACCTCCATTCTTCCATTCCTTTCCAAAGTTTTAGAAAAACTAGTGCTCCAGCAATTAATAACATTCCTAAATAGGCATAACCTTCTTAATCCACTCCAATCTGGCTTCCGCTCCGGTCATAGCACGGTCACAGCGCTCGTGAAAATTACCGACGACATTAGATTGGGCATGGATAATAAACAACTTACAGTGCTGACATTGTTAGATTTTAGCGATGCTTTCGGTACTGTCAACTTTGACATCTTTTTTTTTTTTTTACTTTATTAGGGAAACAAACAGTACAAGTCATTCTTAAAGCTAAAGCATAAAAATTAGCGCATATACCAGTAAAGTTTCCACTTATAACTAAAAACATAATAAGAGCAGAACAAAATTAATTATAATATCTAATATAATAATAATAAGAAAAAACAAACCTATGAAAAAAAAGGGCAAATTTGAAAAAAAAAACAAATTAAAGAATTAGGCTTTATGGTTCTAGCACAAATTTCCTGAAGTTAGCAACTGATTCTGTAAATATATCAATACTGGAAAATTTTGTGTTATATTCATTACAGACTCTATATATAAAAGAATTTCGTGCATAATTTGACTTTAATAAGGGCAAACTAAACAAAAGCTTATTGAGTTTGCTGCGTTCTCTTAACATATCTCCATCGGTGATTGGCTGGTTTCAGAGTTATCTTAGAGGCAGAAGGCAACGTGTTCAGGTAGACGAAACATTTTCGTCTTGGTGTGAAGTACGTGCTGGAGTGCCTCAGGGTGGCGTATTGTCTCCTATTCTCTTTACAATTTTCATTAATTCTATTACTCAAAAGATTTATTCTCTCTACCACATGTATGCAGATGATCTCCAGCTTTATACCCAGTCAACCTTGGATAACTTGCCCAGCGCTATCACTGCCATTAATGATGACCTGGTTACAATCAGTGATTGGAACAAGTGTTATGGTTTAAAGATCAATCCATCAAAATCACAGGCCATTATTATTGGCAGTACCGCTATGATTTCAAGAGTTGACTGGAGAAACATTCCTACGATTATATTAGATAATTGTACTATACCATATAGTTCCACAGTCAAAATTCTCGGTATACATCTAGATTCTACACTTTCATGGTCACATCAGTTAAATGTAGTCAGCAGGGAAATGTTTGCGGCGATGGGCTCTCTACGACGTCTCCGTTCTTTTCTTCCTATTTCCACCAAGACTATGTTAGCACATTCTCTACTTCTATCTATTCTCGATTATGCAGACGCAAGCTATCTAGATTTAAATGAGGACCAATTAAATAAACTTGAGCGTCTTCAAAATCTAGCTATTCGGTTCATATTTGGCTTACGCAAATATGACCATGTCTCTGAATTTCGTACTCAGCTCAAGTGGTTACCTATTCGTCTTCGCCGGAATCTACATATTGTTTGTCTTCTGTACTGTGTGTTATTCAATCCTCACTCACCTATTTATCTGAAAGAAAAATTTAAATTTTTGAATTCTCGCAATGTTATTGACGGGCACAACATGAACTTACGTTCATCTGAAAATTTAATTTTAAATCCACCTGTGCAGAAAACATTTTTTTTCAAAAAATCTTTTACGGCTGAGGCTACTCGATTGTGGAATGCCCTTCCGCTTAATATCAAATCTGCAACCTCTTTAACATTATTTAAAACTAAAGTTACTAATTATTACCTCACACTCTCACACTGAATGGCGACGAGATACTATTTGTTATTTGTATATATCTGTATATTTGTATGTATTTATGTACATAGCTATATGTATGTAGTAGTTTATGTATGTATTATATTATTTGTATCTATGTATGTAGTCTATTTTACACCACCTACCATCTCTCTGTTGGCTACTACTCCATATCACCTCGGTTGTCTGGAAGAAATCGCTTTAAAGCGATAAGACCGCCGGTTGTACCATCTTTTCTTTATATATACTTACTATAAGGCTAATCTGTTTAATTTGTGGTGTACAA
The DNA here is from genome assembly GCF_905147765.1 of Vanessa atalanta. Lineage (NCBI taxonomy): Eukaryota > Metazoa > Arthropoda > Insecta > Lepidoptera > Nymphalidae > Vanessa > Vanessa atalanta. The sequence continues at coordinate 7,836,702 of NC_061901.1, forward strand.
TAAAGTATTTAATAATAATAATAATAATAATATGCCCCCCAAAATCCAACCTTACGTCCGAGTCGAACACCAGACCACGTGGGGGGCGGACACGCATACATTTGAAACTTATGCAGCAAACAAGGCTATGGAAACCCATCAAACATGGAGCAACATTCAGAGAGATTACGTATAGGGCCGCTACCCGGGGGTCGCCGGGGCACACCTGGAGCCAGTGCTGGGTGTTACAGCATGCGATCCACTGGCAGTGGGGGACTGAGCAGGCGGGTTCCCCCCGAACAATTATCTACAGCCGACAATAGTTTACCCGTTATTAGTGCTAGTCAAAATTCCGCTGTTAGTTTTAACAGGCCAACTGAGGATGTTTCGCAGGGAGCCGCTAGCTCACAACCTGCGACCACCAAGACTGGTAAGCCCAGAGTACGCATGAAAGAAGTTAACTTGTTTATTATGCGTACTTGTTTATAATGCACAGCACAAAATTTTGCTCTTGAACTTTTATTGAAATTTAATATACATATTCATATTTGTCGGCGCTTCACATATGCCGACGACGAGAGAGGCGCGGGGCACGGGGCGCGGGCTCGCGGCCCGTTGCGCGTGCGCCGCGATTCACCGGTCACTCAGCGAGCGACAGCCAACTAGGCGGACACTTTATCGTCCTTGCGTGCAGTTTTAATACGCGAATAAATTATTATAATACAGTCCAAGTTTTATTACACCGAAGTCCCGTTAGGGCTCCTTCATTTTCTGGTCCTTCGAAGCGAAAAACCTGCATACTTCCGTCGCATTACAATTCGCGGTGTAAGAGTCAGATCGACGTATCTACATTTTCTCAATTTTACAGGAAATCAAAAATACTGTGAAAATTCCGCTATTTACACTTTACCAGCTTTTTAATACAGATAAAATACTAGTATGGGAAAAACACATTTTTTCTATGTATAGCCATACTATTAGAGCTTTAAAAAAAATAGTAATTATTTCTTTATATATGTTTACATAGACGCAATATATATATATATTTAAAATTCGGTTGACATACGTTATTGTGGCCCTTAATTATTTTCAAACTTATGTTGTTATCAAACTTAAATACGTTATTTGTGAAGTTAAGTTATATTATGTCTACGTCATTGTAGTGATAAAATGAGTAATTAAATAGGCAACAAATCAATAATATTTATTTACTACTGAAATAAAATAGTACAATTTAAATAATAAAATCTGTAATCAGCATATCAGAGTTTAGTAAAATATTAATTATCTTCATCATCTGTTGTTGGAGTTCCAACTGAAAACCCTTTATAAAAATCATGGTATTGCGTTGGAATAATGCCTTGTCTGCATAAGTCTTGTAAATCGTCATACTTTTCACTAGAAATGGGTAAGGGTTTGTCATATGCATTTTTCAACACGATTTGTTCCACAGGTAGTCTTTTGCCTCTTCTGATAATTTTAATCATTTTAAAATCATCATCCTCCAGATCATATTTAAAATATATATGTTTATTGTCTTCTTTACGATATTGCAGCCATCTTATTTTTAACCAGTTGACAGCATTGCCATCACTGTCCACTTTAGCATTCTTAACTAATATAGTTTTTAGGTATTTAATGTCTACGAAGTCTTCTGTTCCCATTTCATGGACGTCATATGGATTTTTTCGAGAAGCTTTTCTTATAATTGTATAAAATCCAGATGGATGAAATAAAGGTATATTCTTCTTAGCCAGTTCAATAGTTGCATGGATGTTATCTGCTTCCATTTGACTGTGCCCAGGTTCAAAATACTTTTGGTTAATCTCTGGTATATTGAAAGCTTCAACGCAGTACAGTAGCAGTGCTGATATATATACATTACGACATTGGCTCGCACATGTATCTGACATAAATACAATTGGTTTACCATCAGCTTTGGTTTTCAGATATTTCAACAAACATGACCCGATTTCAACAGCCCCTTTTTTTCCAATACCTTCGTGCCAGCAATAACAGAAAACGTTACGCTTTTCTGTGTCAAAATCCAGCATAGTAAAGTTGTAAATTGCAATTCGCCGTTTGTAATAAATTAGCTTAGATGATGATGAAGGGCAATTACAAATGGCTTCCAAGTCATATTCAACGAAATGTATATCACCAGATTGTGCTAATATTTTTGCTTCATCACGATGTCGGCGTGCAGTAACTTTTCTTTTTATATGTTTTTCGTACTCTTCTTTCTGCTTCTCTTTTTCTTCTGCGTTTGAATGTTGGAAAGTAAAACATTTATCACACAAATCTTTTCGTTGTCTATAGAAACCAATATTAAATTCTTTATTAAAAACCATACGGTAATAAGCTATGTCAACAGGTTCTCTTTGCTCTTTACAACATTTACTTATATAAAGCTCGTACATCTTGACTACATTCAAATCTTGGTCTATGAACTCTTTTTTTGTATCTTTTCGGGAATAGTGTGCTGGCATTCGGGGAAATGATTTAATATGATCTCGTATGAACTGCCTGGTATCTTCAGACTTTTTATTATGAGGCACGTGTTTTCCCCGTCTATCAGCGTCAACAACATTAGTTTCAGTCAATTTTTTGAAACAAAATCTCACAAATGTTTCTGAGACACTCAATGTTGCCAAAAAAAATTTTTGACATACCTTTTCCTTTTCTGTGGCTCCACTTTTTTTTAGAAAATATTTATTTGTCATTTTCCTTTTACTATCTAAATTAGCAGTTCGTTTTGTTTGTGTAGGTATTAACTAAGCCTACAATATATTGCCTCTTCTGATTTATATTATCAATGTTCCAAAAAGATGAAAAGATTTCCAGCCGCTCTTCTTCACTAAATCTGGTCGTACATTTTTCTCGACACGTTCCCATACACTTCGATTCACCCAATAATTTTCCTGGTTTTAATACACCTTTACTGGAGAGGTAAGGTTCACCTTTTTGTCTTCTGTTTTTTCTCAAATTCTTCTTCCATTCCTCGGGCTCCGCTTGACCTCGGCGCTGGCGTTTCCGATTTTGAAGACCAGGTATGACAGACTGAACCCCAGCAATATCGGTAGTATTCGTTTCTATGTTTGTATCAAGAGTATTACTAGAATGAGGAATGTTTTGGGTCATAATGTCATTTATTTGAACATTATTTCTTGTTTCTGAAATTGAAAAATCACTTGATGACAATATACATTCATCTGGCGCAGGCTCGCCACCATTGCTCGAATGTGATAAATACAAATCATCATTTAAATCAATAAGTGACACATTTTCCAATGTCAATAATTTTGTGGGTGACGGTCCAAGCTCGTCAAAAACAGAGAGAGAATCATTTTCTAATGTTGTCGTTAATCTACTAAAGGATGGTTGAGGACAAGGGCTTAAGCAATTGTTGATTTCTTCAACGGCAGCATTGCAAATGGTTTCGATTGAATGAGTTGGTTCCTGAGACAAAACGATACAAAAATATTTAACTTTAAAAAAAATAATATCATTGCTGTAGGTATAGGTACTTAATATTGATTCTAATGAGTAAAATGGTTTGATTATATAATATTAATAAATTTAAATCGTAAATTACATACATTTTATAATAAAAATAATACAATATTATTATTAGTATTATTCGGGTTCAAACTCTTTTACACTAACCTTACGTACTTAGGAATCGAACCCTTACAACAGCACGCTTAATGCAAATTAATAAAAGTCAACACTAAAATATAGGTATAATATAGATAGATAACTCACCTGTTCAAAAATCTGATGGAATTCGTCGCGAACCTGAGATGGTTCTCTTCGTTTCAACGATTCTGAAATCTTCCAGTTTCTATTGTTTTTATTCATTTTATTGAATCACAGTATTATTGTTACTTAAAATCACTATTACGAAGTAAAAGCAAAAAAAGTAGTGTCCTAACTTCAAATCAGGGGGCTCCCCGCACTGCGTGTTTCTACTCGTTGAGACCTTACATCAACTTTTAAATGCCAAATTAACGTAAGTTTATATTTTGTCAATGGACTATAATACTAATCGAACAAAATAGTACTGCCACAAAAACGTAAATCGTAATACATCGTTTTGGCCATTGATTGTATTATTTATCTAACAAAAACGTTTGTGCCAATACAACGTAAATACACAAATGTTACTCTGGTTCTTTAAAATAAGCATCATTACAAAATTTTGTAATGACCAAAACAACGTATAAGCTTTTACGTTCTTATGGTTCGTATAATATTGCCAAACGAACTATATTCTAATCATAAAAACATTGTTTTTAGAAATACGTTCCTATAGCTCTAAAGAGGTAAGAAGATAATTAGAACTATTTAAACGGTATTCATAATACGTTTTTCTGGTTCCATTGAAAATTATTCTGAAGCTATTTAGTTTTTTTGGAATTTGATAAATATTGACTTTACCGTTACCTCGTTTTGGCAATTCATTAAGGACTATATTGTGAACCGTTTTATGAAATAAAACTTTTTTTGATTTTTTTGTAGATACGTTCATCTGGTTCTTATGCCGCGAATTGCAACGCAACGGTCGTTGACGTCGCGTGGTGTACATTGACCGCGCCCAAGGACAAAGGACAAGAAGTCGTCTCCGTCATCTACGTGGCAGCCTTCGTCGTCTTAAGAAGCTGATGTCAGGGAGTATAATTCTGTATTTGAGTGAGTCCATCCAATTACTTATTTCCAACTTTCCCTATTGAAAACTTCTTTTAGCCGAAATTTTTATTTTTTAAATATTTCTCCATAATCAATTTTCATCTTCTAGTTAATCAAGTAATATATTGCTTAATTACTTCATTGATGCATTATTTAATTGTTTTATAATAAAAAGTACGCACGCACTTGACACGTGTTAACCTTTAAACCGGTCAAGTCTTATCGCTTTGAATAGAACCCGTTCGTCTACACAAACAGGTGCTGCATTTTTTATATCCATTCATTACGATTCCTTTGTTTGATTTTATTTTTTTATGACTCTTTTTTTGTTTCACATTGCGACATAAAAACTTTTAAGATGTCTGATAATTTAAAAACCCTTATTAAAAAACGTAGTTCAATAAAGTCTAAATTAACAATATTTAATAATTATTTAATCTTAATAAAAAGCAGTCCCGAATTATCAGAGTTACAACGTCTTGACCTCATGGAACGTTTTCGTAAATTTGAAAATTTGTATAATGAATTTGATGACCTGCAGAATACGATTGAACTACTTTCCGAGGATGCCGAGTCTACGTTTACTGAGCGTGAGGACTTCGACCGTCAGTATTTCAATCTGGTGGAACTCACGCGCAGCCTGCTCGGTGCTTCGTCCAACAGTGCTGGATCTGAGGCGGGCTTCAAAGATGCTGACTCAGGTGCACATATTTCCAATTCAAGGAATTTTATTCGTTTGCCTAAAATAGATTTACCGCATTTCGACGGGACCTATCAATGCTGGCTAGAATTTCGCGATACTTTTACATCTTTAATTCACAATAATACTACCATTAATGATATCAATAAATTCCATTACCTTCGAGCTTCACTCCAGGGTAATGCAGCTTTAATTATTAAAAATATTGATTTTAAAGGGGATCATTACAATATTGCATGGGATCTTTTATGCGAACGATACAATAATAATCGCATTCTCGTCAATAACCACATACAGGCCCTTTTTGATGTCGAGTCAATAACAAATGAGTCTAGTGTTTTAATTAGAAATCTAGTTGATACGATTAATAAAAATATTAGGGCATTAACAACATTAAATCAGCCCACTCAATATTGGGATACTTTACTCATTTATATAATGTCTAAAAAATTAGATTTAAAATCTAGTCGGGATTGGGAAGAACATAGAAACAATACTTTAAAAGATGATCCCACTCTAGCACAATTTTGTTCCTTTTTAAACAAAAAGGCAGATTGGTTGGAATCCGTCGAATCAAATATTAATCTTTCTCATAATAATATTATTGTTGCTTTAAATAATAATCATTCAAATAAATTTGTTCCAAATAAAACTACTCAAATACCTAAAAAATCTAATAATAATTTTAATAAATGTCCGCTTTGCTCCCAAGCACATGCTTTATACAAATGTGATTCATTTCGAAGTTTATCTATTGAAAGTCGCATACAAAAGGCAAATGATTATAATGTTTGTCTTAATTGCTTACGGTTAGGCCATTCTGCTAAGCAATGCAAACTATCACATTGCAAATATTGTAAAATAAAACATAATACGCTTTTGCATTTAAATTCGAATGACTTCAAAGCTGTCAATTCATTGCCTTCTTCTTTGCACCCTGCTACGTCAAATGTTGCACTTTCGGCCAATTGCTTGCAGCTTGCTACTTCTGCGCATGTATTACTGTCCACAGCTCTGGTGAACGTGATCGGCGCGTCGGGTAAAAAGTACACTGCACGTCTACTGCTGGACAACGGTAGCACGGTGAACTTTGTTACGCAGACATTCTTCCAGAAACTGGGTTTGTTACGACGCGGTACTAGCACCAGGGTAACAGGCATTAATAATCGTATTTCTACTAGTACACAGTCTTGTCACCTCCTAATAGAGTCTTTATGCTGTGCCTATACTGTAGATATAGAGTGAGATAGAGATATCTTGCCTGAAATTACAAAAGTGTTACCGTCGTCTTTCGTACATATCAACCACGTCTCTATTCCTTCAGGTCTTAAACTAGCGGACCCGAACTTCAACGTTCCGTCGGCCGTAGATACCCTGGTAGGGGCTGAAGTGTTCTGGGAGGTATTAAGTAAAAATCATATAGATTTAGGGAAAAACTTACCTAAATTACACGAAACTAGATTCGGATGGCTAGTATCAGGTAGTATTCCCCACCAATCTAAACAAAAATCTATTTTTAATCATTTTTACCATCACACTAATGTCACTCCCGACCTTACTCTATTCTGGGAGCTTGACAACGTTTCTTCAAAACATTCATATTCTCTAGAAGAAAGAGCATGTGAGCAAATTTTTAAGCAAACCACTGTTCGTAACAATGATGGTGGATTTGTAGTCACCATGCCTTTAAAGGGTGACCCTAGTAATTTAGGTCAATTTTATTTACATGCTAAAAATAGGTTTTTATCCCTTGAAAGGCGATTTATGCGTGACCCTATTTTTAAAAAGCATTATATTGAATTTATGCGAGAATATGAAAACTTAGGTCATATGACTTTAAACTCGCACTCTACTTCAGTACCCGAAATCTCTAAATTTCAATATTTTATTCCCCATCATGGAGTTATTCGAGATTCTAGTACCACGACAAAACTACGCCTAGTATTCGACGCATCAACCTCTACCAGTTCGGGCGTGTCTCTTAACGACATACAGATGGTCGGACCAGTAGTTCAAGACGACCTGTTTTCAATTTTAACACGTTTTCGTCAGCATAGGTACGTGGTTTCAGGTGACGTTGAAAAAATGTATAGGACGATTGAATTAAATCCAGTTCAACGACCTCTTCAAAAAAATTATTTTTCGTTTTAATTCTTCAAAAACTCTAAAACCTACACATTAAATACGGTCACTTATGGTACTGCCTCTGCCCCCTATTTAGCTACAAAGTGTCTCACAAGTCTAGCTGATAACCTTGACGACTATCGTGTTCAAAGCGCTATTCGTCGTGATTTTTACGTAGACGACTATTTGAGTGGAGGGAATACCATAAGCGAGACTATCGAAATTTCAAAAAGGTACAATCGGTTCTATCATCAGCTAAATTTAATTTACGTAAATGGAGATCAAATAATCCAGAAATTCTTAGACATATTACTAATAGTAAAATCGAATCACAAAATACTCTACATTTCTTTGATCAAGATCCGAATTCTTGTCAGGCTAAAACTCTAGGTCTTAATTGGGTTTGTGATTCAGATTCCCTTACATATACTATTAATATAACGCCAAAAACTAAAATCACTAAACGTCATGTTCTTTCTGTAATTAGTAAAATATTCGATCCACTGGGTCTAGTAGGACCTTGTGTCGTTCAAGCAAAAATCATTATGCAGAGACTTTGGATAAATAAATATGATTGGGATGACGAAATGTCACACGAGCTTAAAAATCTTTGGTCGACATTTGAAAACACTTTGATATCATTAAATAATTTAAAAATACCACGATGGGTTTTGTGTCAACTCTATTAAACACGAAATTCATGTCTTCACAGATGCATCGGAAAAGGCGTACGGGGCATGTCTGTATATTCGATCAAGTAGTGACAATGGCTCTACAAATGTACAGCTTCTAGTCTCTAGAAACCGAATAGCGCCTGTCAAACCGACGACCATACCGAGGCTTGAACTTTGCGGAGCTTTGTTAGGTGCAAGGCTGTGTACTAAGTTCAGGAATCGCTTACCATACCCATTCATAGATGTAGCTTTTGGTGTGACTCTACCATAGTTCTAGGATGGCTTTCAACTCCTTCTAATCAATTAAAACCTTTTGTTAAAAACAGAGTCAATGAGATTTTGGAAATCACATCTGGTCACTCCTGGAGCTACGTACCGTCGAAGGACAACCCGGCGGATCTTGTTTCCCGTGGCCTCAGTGCCGACGTAATAAACGATACACCTCTGTGGTGGTCCGGTCCTTCTTTTTTACTTCATGGTGAAAGAAAAGATTGGCCGAAAATGCCAAACACAGAGAAACACGGTTTGCCGGAAGTAGTTACTCATTTCATTAGTAATTGTCGCAATCATTAAGTGGCGTACAGAGCAGACGTGTCGAAAAATTATTTTAATTCTTTAAATTTTCCAGCAAGTAAAAAGCGTCTTTCATCCTAACTAATAAAATCGCAAACTATTTACAAATATTGTGAGTTGTTACGACCTTTGACATTGCAGTACCTCGACCCGTAAGTTACACAGAACAACATGAGTGTAGTAAGATCTCCGACTGGAAGTGCCACAAGCGTAGTACGAAGTGACTCACAACCGAACCTTTCAAAAGTAAATTCGAAAGATGAATTTTCGGGTGCAACTAAAATAACATTTCGCAGCAAACGGAAGCACTATGAACAGGATGACCATATAAGGGATGAACTGAGTGAAATACGGCAGCAAATGTCTAATATTATGTCAACATTAACTTCTATAAGTAACAGTCAAAAAGACTTCATTGAAAAAATTACGGAGGATATTACTGCAATCAAAACACAAGTAAGTGACATAAAATCGACTATTGAGTCTCTAACAGTAGAACAAGATATGATTAAAACTGACCTAACGTGTTTAAAAAATAAAAATATAACTCTAGAGAGTAAAATACAAAAACTTCAAAATTTAGTTGAAAAAACAGATTCATCTTTAGAAAACGATTCTTCTTATATCAGTGAAAATTTCATAGCAGAAATTAATGAACGATAATTAAGAAGTAAAAATTTAATACTTGTTGGAATTCCGGAACCAGTTGCAGCCAGTAAAGATGAAAGAATAGAGAAAGATAAGACTGAGGTAAGCAATGCCCTAAAAAGAATTGTTGCAGAGTGTCCAGAGCCTGAAAGAATCTTTCGTCTTGGTAAATATGATCCTAAATACAACCGTCCTATAAAAATAATATTTAAATCAAAAGAAACAACATTAACCCTATTACGTAAGAAGAAAAGTCTAAGTAGTGATTTAAAAATATACTCTGATCAGACACCTTTACAACAAAGACAATTAAAAGAATTACAAAACAAACTTAAATATGAACACGATAAAGGGAATAAGCATCTTATTATAAAATATATAAAAGGTGTTCCTAAAATAACTGATTCAGCACCAAAAAACTAAGAAAATTAGAACCTAATCAAAACAATAAATTTGTTGCGCCTTTGAATAATATTATCTCTTACCAGATTACGGATTCCTATCAAAATGTCCTAAGTAGCAAAAAATCTATTAGATTTCTTTATACAAATGCTCGGAGCCTTGTTAAGTCAACCAAATTAGATGAACTTAAATGTGTAATACAATCATTCAGAAATCCTCTAGATGTAATTGTTGTGACGGAAACGTGGATTAAATCCAACTATGAAGCTAAAAGACTACAAATAACTGGTTATATACACTATTTCAATCACCGGTGTAATACACGAGGTGGTGGAGTTTCTATTTTTATACAGAAGAATCTAAATCATTATTTAATCGAAGAAAAATGCTTGGATGAAAATCATTACCTCTGGATACATCTTAAAAATTTTTCATTAGATATCGGAGCTATATACAGAAGACCAACATTAAATAATGCCCAAAACTTTCTTGACACTTATAGTTACCAGCTGCATCAGAGGAAGAGAGGAATTGTGTTTGGAGACTTTAACTTTAACCTTTTAAGCTCAGATAATTTAACAACGTCTTACAAAGAAATTTTACAAGAAAATGGATATAATATTTTGAACAACATCAATCCAGATTACTGTACTAGAGAAACAGCTACTACCAAAACCATTATTGACCACGTATGCACCAATTTAAATGAAAATAAATTCCACTTTGCCATAATAAATACAGCAATGTCAGATCACAAACATATATATCTGGAAATCAAGAAGAACTATCAAAACTCTACACCTACAATTGAATATGACGCAGTTAACTATAGTGAGATGTACAAAATAATGGAAACTAAACAAAGTGACAAAAACAACTCTGAATATAGCAAATTGGAAGAAAAAATCACTGCAAGTATAAAAAAAAGTAAAATAACCAAAACCAAAATATTAAACCCACCTAGACAAGAATGGATAAATAAAGAAATTATAAATCAAATCAATCAACGGAACATGCTATGGACCAGATACAAAAGTAACCCTCATGATGAAAATTGTAAAAATATTTTTATACAAAATCGAACTGAAGTAAATTCAAAAATACAAGAAACAAAAAGTAAGTTCTATCTTTGTGCTTTTAATAAGTGCAAAAATAAACCTAAAAAAATGCAGAACTTAATAAACAGCCTCACCAATAACAAACATAAGGAGATCGTAGCACCAAACAAACTTCAAATATTAGACAAATGTGTAACAGACATAAGGGATATCTGTGAATGCTTTAACGACTTCTTTTCAAATGTAGGATCGGTATTAGCTAATCAAATTCCTAAACAGTATCACAGTAAGAATTCTATATATTGTAAGCCTTCATCTAAAACAACTACGCTAACCCAATTTACACCGACTACAGAAAGCGAAGTAGCTGGGATCATACGTAAGTTAGATTCCAATACTAGTTCGGGAATAGATGGTATAACAACTAAATCACTAAAATGTATTTCAAACTTAGTAGTTGGAGAAATTACTCGCTGTATCAATAAAAATCTTAAAGATGGAACATTTCCAGATAGTCTTAAAATTGCCAAAGTCACGCCAATATTTAAGACAGGGAGTCAATCAGAACCAAGTAATTATCGACCCATATCAGTACTTCCTGTTCTCTCAAAAATCTATGAAAGGATTATCTATAATCGCTTAGATACATATTTAACTAGCCAAATTTTTTTGTATAAGAAACAGTACGGCTTTAGGCAAAAATCTAATACTCTATCTGCAACGGTAGATCTAATAACAAAAATAAAACAAAGTATCGATAACAAGCAAATAGCCTTAGGAATATTTATTGACCTTAAAAAAGCTTTTGACACTATAAGCCACAACCTGCTGCTACAAAAATTAACGGCCATCGGTATAACAGAAAACGCATATAACGTTCTCAAATCTTATCTCACAAATAGAGTCCAGATTGTTAAAATTGGTAATATACAAAGCAGTCCTAAAAAAATTACGTTCGGTATACCACAAGGATCGATATTGGGACCACTGTTATTTCTTATATTTATAAACAGCATTCAGAATATTGGATTAAAAGGCGACGTTACTCTTTATGCTGATGATACGTCCCTGTTTTATTTTGGTAACTCCATCAATACGATAATTTTAGAAGCCCAAGAAGATTTAAATAAATTAAATATCTGGTTTCGATATAACCTACTAACAATAAACACTACTAAAACAGATTATATAATTTTTTCAGCAAAAAATAAAAGAATATCACACCACAAACCATTAATGATAAACAATCAAATTATAAACAAAGTAGGTGAAGAAAAGTACTTAGGATTAATTTTAGACAGCCACCTAACTTGGAAACCACATCTTGAAAAAATTAAAAACAAATTAACATCATTAAGCGGAATGATCAGAAATATTACTAGATGTCTTCCACGCCCAGTAAAGTATACGATCTATAACTCCTTAATCAAACCACATTTAGACTACTTAATAGAAATCTGGGGTACAGCTGCCCCAACAAACTTAGCGCAATTGCAAGTTAAGCAGAACAAATTAGTAAAAACACTTTTTAATTACGACTTTTTCACATCAACTCAAAAAATTTACAAAGATACAAAAATAATGAATGTCGCTCAAACCTACAATTACTTTATTTGCATACTAATCAAAAAAATAATGGACAAAAATATACACACGGAAATACAATTTAATAAAAAACAACACTCACAAAGAATAAAATTAAGAAACGCTAATGATATAAAACTATCAAAACCTCGCACTATTAACTATGGAAATAAAAATATAATGTTTGACGGAGCAAAACGATATAATAATTTACCTAAAAATATTAAAGAAGCAAAAAGTATGCGTCAATTCAAGATGCTATTAAAAATATATGTTAAAAATAATATAAAATAACACAAATTCGTAACATGAAACAAACCATATAATAAGGTAATGTAAAATAAAAAATAAAAATAAAAAAAATTCAAAATTCAAAAAAAAAAAAAAATTTAAAAATATACATTATATTTAATATTATAAAAACAAACAATTTACAAAAAAAAAAAAAAGCAATAAATCCACTAACTCATACCACTTCCAGCTGTATTTAATCCGTGTATTTGCGATAAGACCAGACCATCCACAATAATGCAAAGTATTCACAGATACCCTCTTTGTAATTGTATTTATTTATGTTTTACTAATATTATGCTTCCTTATAATGTTACTTTGTTATGCCGCTAGGCAATTATTGTAATTGTTTATTTAATGTTCTCATGTAAGTGAATGTCATGTATTCTTAATGAGAAATAAAGATCTTTAACCCGATCATTCATACGTTTATCATTCAGACGCAATCACGCATTCATCAATCATTAAGTGCTTATTAGAAAAATATTCTAGCCTAAATAAAATTTACAAAATTTTTACATATATACAAAGATTTATTTATAACTTAAAACATAAAAATAAAATGCATGGCAATCTTTCTGCAACAGAAATACAAAATTCAATAAATACTATTATACATCACTGTCAACTTGAAATGTTTCCTGAAGAGTATAATCTTTTAAAATCTGGTCAGAAATTGCCACGCAAAAGTAGATTGCTTCCTTTGACTCCATTCATTGACAATCATAATCTCATTCGCGTGGGCGGGAGGCTTGACAACTCCCCCTACGATTTTAACATAAAACATCCCATTGTAATTTGTAGTAAGCATATTTTTACTAAACTTTTATTTCATATGCAACATTTAAAACTTTTACATGCCGGCCCACAATTATTATTGTTACATATAAGACAAAGTTATTGGCCTCTAGGTGGCAGAAACTTATCTAGACTTATCGTAAATAAATGCCTCACATGTTTCAAAAATAGAGCACAAAATGTACAGCCTCTAATGGGTCATTCACCTAGTGCTCAAACTAATCTGGAATTTCCATTTCTCAACTGTTATGTAGATTACGCGGGGCCAGTATTCATAGCCGATCGTAAAGGCCGCGGTTGCAAACTTATAAAATCTTATATGTGCATCTTTGTTTGCTCAGCAGTAAAAGCAGTGCACTTGGAGCTCGTCTCTGATCTTAGCACTGATGCTTATATGGCCGCGCTACATCGTTTCATAGCGCGTCGAGGCAAACCGCGGACGATAACATCTGATAACGGCACGAATTTCGTAGGCGCATCCAACGAAATACAGAAATTTATTCAATCATCGAATGTTGCATGTGAGATAGCACAAGAGGGTATCGATTTCATTTTCACACCTGCTTATAGTCCTCATTTCAACTCTTTAGCAGAAGCAGCAGTTAAATCATGCAAGCATCATTTAAAAATATTACTTTCTCTAAACCATTTCACATTTGAGGAGATGACTACGTGTCTCACTCAAATAGAAGCGATTCTAAATTCGCGTCCTCTAACACCTCTCTCTTCAGACCCTAATGATTTTTCGGCACTAACTCCTTCTCATTTTCTAATTGGACGACCACTCTTATCAGTACCATGCTCTCGGGTGACTGAAGCCGACATCACTCGACTGGACCGATGGAGGAGAATCCAGTACATACGACATCATTTCTGGAGCCGCTTCCATAATGAGTACACTTCTTTGCTACAGGCCAAATCCAAATGGTTTAGTTCCAGAGGGGAGGTGAAACCAGGGTCTTTAGTCCTAATCAAGGACAAAACAGCACCACCGCTGCTCTGGTCCCTGGGTCGGGTCACACAGACCTTTCCCGGCGTAGACGGAGTCACGCGGGTAGCAGAAGTCAAAACGAAGAGAGGAACAATTCGTCGCGCTTTCAATAACATCTGCCCCCTTCCTGATCAAGATTGAAGAGCACTCTTCAACCCGGGGAGACGACGAGAGAGGCGCGGGGCACGGGGCGCGGGCTCGCGGCCCGTTGCGCGTGCGCCGCGATTCACCGGTCACTCAGCGAGCGACAGCCAACTAGGCGGACACTTTATCGTCCTTGCGTGCAGTTTTAATACGCGAATAAATTATTATAATACAGTCCAAGTTTTTTTACACCGAAGTCCCGTTAGGGCTCCTTCAATATTTTATATACAGTGTTATGAAAAATTAATATATGTAGCTTACATTTATCGTCAACAAGTGTTTTCCTTTAATAAAGTTCACTTTAAACAATTACCACCAACTTAAACACTCAATATGGACTCTATCAAGCAATCACTGGCAGCCATGACAGAGTTGTTTAATAACAGGATGCAAGAGTTTCAGCACGATCTAAATAAAACCTCCTCTCCCGGATCTACAACTTCTATGGCATCAGATTTTATTACATTTAAATCCTTTGTAATATCTGCTTTAAACACTCTTCAGTGCCAAGTAGAATTTCTTGGGAGAGAGCTTGACCGTCAGGAGATGCGGCATAGACGGAAGATGCTTCTTCTTCATGGTGTCCCAGAGGAGAAGACTGAAGACATGTCGGCTCGCGTCACGGGTCTTGTAGCGGATCATCTCTTGCTTCCAAACTTTTCAAGCGCCAGCATTAAGCACTCATACCGCTTAGACCAACGGTCAGATAAGAAACCCTATTGTGGTAAAATTCACTGACGTTAGCATCCGCGATAAAGTTTGGTTCGCAAAAACCAAATTTAAAGGCACGGGATTAACACAGTCGGAGTTCTTGACGAAAAGCAGGCACGATGTTTTCCTCGAAGCCAGAAGACGCTTTGGCATAAATAAGTGCTGGACGCGGGACGGTTTCATATACGTAATAGCGTCGGATGGTGCTCGTCATCGAGTTGAAAGCCTGTCGGACCTCAACAGCATACCCACTGCGTCTACTACGAAGTCGCCGGTTCAAACAAAGTCTTGTGACTCCAAAGGTGTTGACAAGGTAATTGTTACACGTACTAAGAGACTGATAAAAAAGTAATTTCTAATGTTTACTTTCTGGACTTTACTATCTTAGTACCCACTTGTTAATTTTATTTATATCTAATAATTTCTCTTACGGTTACCTACTCTAATTATTTATTATTATTTTTTTTTCTGGCTTTTATTTGTGCCAAAAAGACACAGATTATTTCGCCAATGTCACGTGCGATCGAGAAGACACGGTAGAGATTGGTTGGTGCGGTCGAGATTGCAGGCTTAATTTAATTTTGAAGGCATAATAGTAGTAGACGGAATTAAAAAATCCACAACCTAAAACAACACAATCTCTAATTATTTTATCATTGTGTATGTCAAACTGTCAAATGTCCGAAGTGTCAATGTCTTACTTAATAATTATCTATCATCTGTCACAGACTAAAATATTCTGTCACAGAATGCAGGATTAATTTTCATATTATGTACATAGATATTTAAATATGGACTTGGCATTGGGATCTTGGTGTTATGGATGTTTTTTATTTTTTTATTTTATTGTCAGTGTTGTTATTGTTCTTTTATTTTTTAGTTATTTTGGTTTTTCTTTTATTATTATTATTTGCATTTTTATTACATTATTTGGTTTTTTATTACTATTTTTTTTGTTTTTTTGTTTAAGTTTTTGGGTTACATGTATGATGCATGAATCCTGCTTTGTTAATTTTATATTGATTTTTGTTTTTGAGTGTAATAAATGTGCTTTGTTTTCCTTACAGCTGGCGGATAAATGGACATTATACTAAATTTATTATATTTTTTTTTTTAGCAGTTATAGACATTTTATAATATTGAAATATATATAATTATGTATTTAAAATAATTTATATACATATTTATTATTATTTATACTTTACTTACAGTTGTAGTTACAATGGCTTTTAATGACAGCTCTGATAGTGAATCTTTTTTTTCTTTATCCTCAAATGGTTCGAACAGTGACAGTAGTTTCCATAGTATACATTCCGTCAACGAGTCCCTTGATACTTATTTCTCTGATGTTGAAAAAGATTTTTAATATAGTTCATATTAATGCGCAAAGTATTCATGCACATTATCCAGACTTATTATCCTCTTTCCAGAATAAAAATCTTCATGCAATATTGATATCTGAGTCATGGCTTAAACCCTGTTTGCCGTCTACAACGTATTCACTCCCTGGTTTCCATCTGATCCGAAATGATCGTTTAGGGCGAACGGGCGGGGGTGTTGCCATATATCTCAGATCTCATATTGCATACTCGATTGTTAGTTACTCTCAGTCTCACACCAGTGGAGAGGCAGAACACCTTTTCATTGATGTTACACTTTCACACACTAAACTTCTTTTAGGTGTTTATTATAGTCTGTCGTAGAATGTGGATTATTTTTTAAGTTTTGAAAATCTGTTGGAGTCATTCGTACCCTCGTACAGTCATACGGTGGTCATGGGTGACTTCAATACTTCTTCTTCTTCTTCCTTGCACTTTCCCACTTTATGTGGGGTCGGCTCTCCTAATTTTATGGTGCCAGGACAATCTGTCCTGGGTTGTCGGGTCAGGTAATTCTTCCTTTGTTAAAAGCTTCGTCATGCTGGTCCACCACGTAGCGGGAGGTCGTCCTCTACCTCTCTTTTGTTCGGGCAGTTTTAAGGCTTTCCTTACTACGTGATCCTCGTCTCTTCGCATGACGTGACCATACCATCGGAGGCGGCTTTCCGTTAATTTGTCAGATATAGGTGCGACTTTAAAACTACCTCGAATATACTCGTTTTTTATTTTGTCGAGCCTCGTTACACCTCCAGACCATCTCAGCATCTTCATCTCTGCATTGTGAAGCTTTTGTACGTGCGTCTTTTTCACTGGCCAACATTCGGCTCCATACATCATAGCCGGCCTCACTGCCGTCTTGTAGATATTGCCTTTGGTTCTGATAGGCATACGAGCATCACACAAATCACCGGATAGAGATCTCCATTTTTGCCATGCCACGTTTACTCTATGAGCCACGTCTGCCTCAACGTCTCCCTAATCTGTTATGACTGAACCTAAGTACTTAAAGCTATTTATTTTCGGCACAGGGGTACAATCTGGTTAGTATATTATGGCTGGGTTACTGTTCTCACTAAACCGGCATTGTAGATGTTCAGTTTTTGCTCTACCTACTTTAAGACCTGCGGTCTCAAGGGCAGTTACCCATGCGGTCAAGGTGGTTTGGAGCTCGGCTGTTGATCTATCAATTAAGACAATGTCATCTGCGTACAAGAGGTTCCAGGGCAATGGAGATTGAATGGGTTTCGTAATGAAGTCCATCACAAGGTTGAATAGCAACGGGCTTAGGGCAGAGCCTTGATGAACCCCTACACCCACTTCAAATTCCTCTGTTAACCCTGCAGGACTTCTGACTCTAGTGCGAGCGTTGGTGTACATATCTTGGACTAATTTTTTTCTGCGGGTAGGCACGAAAGCATAAACAAGATTTCAAAAATCACAAGCTATAATTGTAGGCAGTAGCAGGCTTAGAAGCAAGCTAGACTGGGGGCTAGTCCCCAAACTACTTTATGACGGGATTCCAATTTCTTACTGCGATTCAGTAAGGAACCTGGGTCTTATTATTGACTGCAATATGTCCTGGGTAGCCCAAGTCAATGATGTTAGCAAGCGGATACACTACACTTACCACTCTCTTAAACGTCTCCAATACTTTCTCCCATTCAGCACAAAAATTATGCTAGCGCAATCTCTTCTTCTACCAATCCTCGACTACGCTGATGTGTGCTATTTGGATGTGACTGAGGAGCTACTTAATAAATTAGAGCGTCTTCAAAACCTGGCTATTCGTTTCATTTACGGCCTACGTAAATATGACCATATATCTGCATTTCGTAATCAACTTAAATGGCTCCCTATCCGCCTTCGCCGTGATATGCACATCCTTTCAGTCCTTTTTAATATTCTTAATGATCCAAATTCTCCTGCTTACCTTCGCTCCCGTTTCAACCTTCTTCCTCCTCCAACACGTTCCAGACGTTCCTGTATTACTTCAGAGTTAGTAGTGCCTAGAGGTAATACAAAGTTTCTGCTTAACTCCTTCACGGTACGTGCAGCAAATCTCTGGAACAGTCTCCCAAAACATATTCAAAAGAGTCCAAACATCAACCCCTTTAAAAAAAGAGTAAAAGAGCACTTTCTCTCACTACTTTCATAAATTTTGACAAATTTTGCTATTATCTTTTAGTTTATTTTTT
The DNA here is from genome assembly GCF_905147765.1 of Vanessa atalanta. Taxonomy (NCBI): domain Eukaryota; kingdom Metazoa; phylum Arthropoda; class Insecta; order Lepidoptera; family Nymphalidae; genus Vanessa; species Vanessa atalanta. The sequence goes on from NC_061901.1 coordinate 7,855,642, forward strand.
ATTTTTACAGTAGATATATTTATAATATTTGTGTATTTAGATGTAGTATAAGTATAATAATTTAGTATATATGTATTTATTATATTATAGATATTTATGTAAGCGTAATACATAATATATTAAAATTATTTTATATTATATATTGTTGGAGATTTCTTAAATTAAGAGTGGGGTTATGAAGACGGTTGCTATATAAGCGGCTGAATACCAGCGCCTCGCCCCTATTCGGTTGGCATCTGTCGCGCGAGATAGACGTGTGTCGTAATTTAAGTTTTGTCATATTTTATAAATTGTTATTAGTTTTAATTTTGAAAGAATTTGTTCAAATAATTCCAAATAATCATTAAAGTAATTATAAATTTTAGTTTTAGGTAATAAATTGTACTTTTTAAAAAAATTAAACCGCTTCTGATTTCTAATATCAGAAGTGGGATAAATAATTCATTCCCACTAATATCCTGACTTGATTTTAACAGTTTTATTTTAATCACGAAGTAGTTGTTTTATTTTGTTATTTTCATACCCTCTTTTTTTTTTTTTCTCTTATATTTTTTTTATTATCTTTTCTTTTTCGTGATTTTTAATTTGATAATGGATAAACGAAATCGTTCCCGTTCTCCTTATCGCCGTAAGCGTGTGTCTTGCAATAGATCCTCGCGTACCCACCGTCGTACACGGAATAGTCGTTCACGTAGTAATTCGCGTAGTCGGTTGCGGCACTTCTGTAATGGCTCACGCTCACGCACCCCGCGTCTCCAACGTTCACGGGATCGGCGCACGCGGCGTTGTCATTTTCGCAGCAATTCGCGCGGGCACTCGCCGCACATTAGGCGTTCCAGTGGACGTGTCTGCGGGCAAGGTGTCGAACTGCATGGCGAGCAGACGTCGCGCACCGTACGCACACCGTCGCTGTCGCCTGTGGCCCCGCCACCGAGCAACAGTGGCTCCTGGAACGCTGTACTGGCGCGACTGGAAGCGCTGGAACAAAGTTCTCGTGTGCCAACTTCGGTAGGAACGACTTCATCTGCACAAGGTACAGAGCAAATCGTAGAGGCAATTCAATCGCTGAAATCCGTGAGTACCCATAGCTATTATGTTTCGAACTTCGACCCCAGCATTCATGACGTAGATTCTTGGTTCCAAGAGGTTGACAGGGCCAAGTTAGTTACCAAGTGGGACGATTGCGAATGCCTTTCTAGGATAGGTAATTGTCTAAATGGAGACGCCAGGTCGTGGCTCAATGAGTGGGTGTGTAATGATCGTACGTGGAGTAGCTTTAAATTAGACTTTAAACCTTTATGTGTAAAGAAAATCGATTCAGCAGGAATTTTTTATGAAGTCATGTCTTCTAATTCTGATAAATATCAAACATACGCCGAGTATGCGCGTAAATCCCTGCTAAAATTACGCATTGTTAAGGGCCTCAGCGACGATTTAATCACGGAAATTGTTTTGAGAGGCATTGTCGACCCGCACGTTAAGGCGACTGCGACCAATGCAAACTTGAAGCCCTCGGATCTAGTAAATTATTTATCCACTTTTGTAAAGCCACCGAATATCTCAACCTCAACCTTTCGCTCAAATGTCCAGTTTAATAACGGTGGTAACGGTAAACCACAGGGTTTCAAGAAACGCCCAATAGGTCCAACCAAATGTTTTGGGTGTGGCGATACTGGTCACAAGCAGGCTATATGCCCCAAGCAGGCAAGGCCTACTACTTCCAAAGCCTCTAATTCGGACCCAAAGCCAAATGACAAACAGCCTAATTCTTCACTTGTTTGCGCTTACTGCAAAAAGCCTGGTCATGACATTAAGTCGTGTTTTGCGAAACAACGCGTTGATCAGCAGCGTAATAAAAGTAACGTCAATTTCTGTGGAGCTGGCTCGCAACGTAATGATATTGTTGTAGGAGTTATCCAGGGTATTCCGATTGATCTTTTAATTGATAGTGGCGCTATAGGTGTATCTTTGATATCTTCTTCGGTGGTTAAGTATTTTGTGTGTACTAAGAAACCCACAAATCGCGAAATAAAGGGCGTAGGCGAGTCAATTACCCAAATAGATTCGTATGTAACATTAATGATTGAGTTAGAAGGGATCTCATTGGAGGTAGATTTATTAATTGTACCGAGTGAGTGCATGAATGCACTCACTCACGGGCAAGAGCCGAGATGGCCCAGTGGTTAGAACGCGTGCATCTTAACTGATGATTTCGGGTTCAAACCCAGGCAGGCACCACTGAATTTTCATGTGCTTAATTTGTGTTTATAATTCATCTCGTGCTCGGCGGTGAAGGAAAACATCGTGAGGAAACCTGCATGTGTCTAATTTCAACGAAATTCAGCCACATGTGTATTCCGCCAACCCGCATTGGAGCAGCGTGGTGGAATATGCTCCAAACCTTCTCCTCAAAGGGAGAGGAGGCCTTTATCCCAGCAGTGGGACATTTACGGGCTGCTAATGAGTGCATGAATGCACCCATCATAATAGGCACAGATGTGCTTAATAGGGATGGTGTTACTTACATTCGTACAAAAAATACGCAACGTATTGTTCGCAACTCTAATCTTGTACTAGTGTCTAGTTTGGAGTCAAACGCACTAACTGGAGTAACTGGAGACAATTTGACGAAATTAAAAAGTATTTTAGACAAATACTCAGATCACATGATTTCGGGCACTGCAACATCCACTGTTACAACTGGATGCATGCGCATTCAGCTCAACAGCAGTGTTCCAGTGAACTATCGACCTTACAAAATGTCGTATGACGAGAAGTCGAAAGTCCGCGACATCATCCGAGACCTGATGTCCAAGGGTATTATTCGCGAGTCGGAGTCCCCCTATTCCAGTCCTATTTTGTTGGTCAAAAAGAAGGACGGCTCCGACCGTATGTGCGTGGACTTTCGAGCCCTCAATAAAATAACGGTCAAAGACCGTTACCCATTGCCTTTAATCGATGACCATATCGATCGCTTGGGTAAGTGTCGTTATTTCACTGCGCTTGATATGGCAACAGGATTCCATCAAATCCGCCTTGATGATGAATCCGTCCCCTACACTGGTTTCGTGACGCCTGAGGGGCATTACGAATACTTAAAAATGCCCTACGGTCTCACCAACGCACCGATAGTGTACCAACGCATAATCGCTTCCACCTTGCGTAGCTTTATAGAATCCGGAAAGGTTTTGGTATATATAGACGACTGTTTAATCCTTTCAGACACTATTGATGATGGTCTTCAAACCTTGAAAGAGGTTCTAGCCACTTTAACCGCGGCTGGGTTCTCAATCAATCTTAAAAAGTGTTCATTTTTGTGTACCGAAATAGAGTACTTGGGACGCGTTATATCTAACGGGGAAGTACGACCCTCACCTAGTAAAGTCAAGGCCCTTGTGAACTCTGGCCCTCCACAAAGCGTAAAACAAGTCCGTCAATTTTTGGGATTGGCGGGCTACTTTCGCAAATATATTCCCAATTACTCAAATAGAATGGCTTGCATAACACGTCTGACTCGTAAGGATGTTTCGTTTTCTTGGGGATCAGAGCAAGAGCGCGTCAGACAAGAAATTATTGTTTGTTTGACCAGTGCACCCGTGTTAGCCATATTTGACCCGAGTTTGGCCACTGAAGTGCACACTGATGCCAGTAGTTTGGGCTATGGTGCCGTTCTATTACAAGTGCGCAACGACGGTACTAAACGCGTGGTCGCCTACTACAGCCAGGCTACCAAAGGTGCAGAGCCAAAGTACCATTCGTATGAGCTCGAAACCCTGGCTGTGGTAAAGGCTCTAAAACATTTTAGACATTATTTGATAGGATCTCATTTTACTGTAATTACTGATTGTAATGCTTTAAAAGCAACTCAGAATAAAAAAGACCTGGTTCCACGTGTGGCGAGATGGTGGATTTTTCTCCAGGATTTTAATTTTACGATTTTATATAGAAAAGGCGTCATGTTGCCACATGCGGATTACCTAAGCCGTAACCCTGTAAATAACATTGATAGGCCACGTAACTGGGCTCAAATCGCTCAAACCGGGGATGATGAAACACGCAACATGATTCAGGCATTGGAGCGAGGAGATTTAGACGCTTCCCGATATTTAGTCCGAAATGATGTACTTTACTATCAGTACAGTCGCCTCGGAGATGAAACGCGACTTCTCTGCTATATACCGAAAGGCCAACGCCTGAGTCTCTTGCGTGTGTTCCATGATGAACATAGCCATATAGGTGTCGATAAAACTATAGAGTTAATATTGAGGCATTTCTGGTTTCCCGGGCTTAGGGCATTTGTTAAGAAGTATATACATCATTGTGTAACTTGCTTGGCGCATAAACGGGTCCCTCGTGCGCCACTTCAACCTATTTCCTCTTGGCCTAAACCAAATATCCCATTCGACACTCTTCATATTGATGCACTTGGCCCTCTGCCTGTATCTAAGGGCTTCAAACATGTGATGCTCGTAATTGATGCATTCAGTAAATATTGCTTACTTACACCTATTCGCTCCCAAGACTTAGAAGCACTAAAACAAGTCTGTCAGAATGTAATTTCACTGTTCGGCACCCCTCGTCTGATAATATCCGATAGAGGCCGAATGTTCGAGTCCGCAAGCTTTAAGTCGTGGACGCAATCCCTAGGCATTTCATTTCAGATCATTTCATTGATCATGGCATGCGCGGGCCCTATCGAGTAGTTCGTGTTTTGCCTCATGGACGCTACGAGTTACGACTAGTGGCCGGTTCCTATGGCAAAACAACCTTTGCCGCTGCGCAGTACATGGTGCCTTGGGGAGGCGAGTGGACACCTGAGTCGTGTGCTGGTTTCTTCGAGGGTAAGTGTGCTGGTGCCGTTGACCAACTTTTGTGATACCCTCGAAGAGATATTTTCTGAGGCAATGTTGCCTTTCAGACTCTGTGGTGATACTTACTATTCGTGGGAATAGTAATATTGTTTGGCCTTCTGTCAGTGTGGTGCATCCATTGGGTGTATCCACGACCTCTGGAAACTGGTCGGCTTTGCAAACCGATCAGTCGCTGTGAGATGTGCGCTCATAGTGTTTCTTATTAAGCATGCTAATTATAGTTATTTTTGCCATTTTACCCCATCTTTACCTTTATAATATTCGGTATGACTAGCTTGTTGCAACCTCTAGAGTGGTAAGTTATCACTGTCTGAATCCGAAGACGGTATGTCAGCATCCACTTCACTATCTGTATTGCTTTGAGCACTGATATGATCTGCATCACCATCCGATTCTTGTTCTGACTCAATGTCATCATCGTCTTCTCCTGTTAGTGCTCGTAATATATCTACATCTGATAACCCAGACATGTTTTAGTTAAACTATTACCTGAAAACAATATTTCATCACGTTAAACACCGAAATAAACATATAAATGATTAAAAACAAAAGTAGTTACGCTTACCTTTTGGATGACGCGCCGTACAAGGTGGGGTGTGTGATACCCAAGCGCACTTTACGTACGTGTCACACGATCTGTGGCAGACGCCGGACTAAATGCTTTGCACGGATCGGAGCGGCAACGTAGCATTTACAGCTACTGAGAAAACCAACTTACGCGTTGTTTTCGTTTAAAAATTGCAACGATTTTTTTACCGCTGGGGTATGTCACACCCCACCTCGTATACGGAAGGTTAAATCACCCATAACAAATTTTGTCTCCCCCGATGGTATGTTCACCATAACTTCATCCATGTCTTCCCAAAACTCATCCTTTTCTTGTTCTCGGTATCCACTTTGGGGTGCGTACGCGCAGATGATATTCATAATGTTCTGACTATCTGTAGAATAATAACACAATAAGTATTAAACTTTATATTTAATACTTCTATACACATATCCATAATCACATATATTCACATCACTTACATCGAAATCACATACTCACTTGAACACCTTTAGGTACTTAATTTATCAACGATACTTTAGTGTTACTCTCTCTGAAACAGAAATGATACTGATCCCGCTTACGACACTTCATTGAGATCTGTTATCCCCACTGATAATAATGAACACCTGTGCGGGTAACTTGTAAATAAGTGTGATCCTTTGCACACTTTGGTAAACAAACTAAATCATAAACAACTTATAATTCTTTGAATGCTATAATTATAATATTCTTTATACACTACAGTCTTCATGCGGCATTTATGGTTGCTAGGAAAATTGTCTTTATTGGACCGGATAGAGCCCGTCATCATATCACATCAGCTGCTGAGCTTAGCCCTCTGATTGGTTCATCAGCATCCCAAGATTCGTCTCCTGTTGTTACGGCTGGTTCCACAACCTTAGCTGGCCCTGCTGCACTCTCCAATACAGAAGGTACCAAAATTGTCCAAACTCAAACAGCCCGACCCAAGAGAAACATCAAAAAGTAATTGATAATTTTAAACTGTATATACTTTTCTTCTTATTTGTTTTCTAATGTAAGTTGTCTTCATTCTTTGATGTTTACTCTTTTGATTTATCTATATTATAGTTTGTGCTTATATAATGTAATATATTATAATAATATATCTTGATAAGGTTGAAATTTGCTTGTGCTTTGGTTTGTTGTTATATTTTATGTTGGCGGGTAATCTGCTTGTGTTTCACTGTGACGTCAGTTACGTTAGCTACAGTCGAAAGGTCGAAAAAAAACCAAAAACTAATTTAAACTTATTTAATTAAAATAAATTACAATAAAACTTATTTCCTAAATAGCATGTCTAACCTACTCGATGTAAGTAATTGGAATGAAAAAATATAATAATTAAAATATAAAATCACATTTGCAATGTTACACTTAGTTTGGTTCTCACGATGAAGGAATCGCTGCATCATCAGTCCTCTTGATGTGTGTGTACGTAACTCCTCCACCCTCAGATCAGCAACTATTTTAGAACATTGAGATAAAATGTTGCTGGTATCTTCTTGATTGATTCTGACGTTCCAGCTTCATCTAATTGCTCACTAACGTTATCTTTCGAAGTGGAGATTTTTATTTCACTAAGGTTCTTCTTTTTTGCAAATTTGTAGCGATAGCAAATCATTGCTATGATAAATGCTCCTGTACTTGACATGAACATGTATAAGGGAATTGTAGTATGATAGAGAGTATCCAGTTGTGGTTTATCGAGTTGTAATGTTCCCTCTTGAATGATTTTATCTTGAGCACTGTGAAGCTCCTGTAGATTTATTGAGTTGAGATTGAGACGAGTCTGAACATCTTGAGTGGTTGCACTGGATGTTATTTGCAATAACTTCAGCGGCTGGCCTTTTATTTCATCGTTGTCGTTCATGATGGTGAATTCTTCTGTTTTCATGTGGCAATTCACAGGGATGGTAATTAGGTAGCTGCCCTGGAGCGAAGTGAATTCTTCTCTATTGTAGACTAACTGTACTTTCGTAAGATGAGGAAAAGAAAGTACATAATGTTGATCATCCAGCTTTTCCATTGCTTCTCTTGCTAGAGTTACGGTTGTGTAACGACAGTATTTCTTTAGGACCTGATGAACAATGAGTTGTTGCACGCAGTCTGGTTCTGTACGGATGCGTTAATTTACTTCCTTTTCACAAAGATACCAGTTTTTGACCTTCGGACATTCTGTCTCTATGTACATGAATGATTTCTCGTTAATAGCTATGAAGGGATATGGAGGTATAAGGGCAGTTTAGACTTTATTAGGTACAATGGAAAGTTTATAGAGATCATAGATATCCGAGGAAACTATTGGAAATTCAAAAATTATTACTATTAGCTTCTCCGTATAATAATATCCCGGTTCTATAATATTATAGTATTCCCTTAATTCTAAGTCTATAATTTGATTCTTATTATATAACTTTGTTAACTTATCTATCATTAATTTTAAAACATGTATATCTAACATGAAATGGTGAGTGCTAGAAACACGAATAAAAGCTAACATATTTTCTATTCTAATTAATTCAGTCATCAGGTCTTCTACATTTTCTCCTATTATTACCAAAAGTTGAGCAAGTTTCGCATACTTAAGTAAACTATTTTCTTTATAGATATTTGAATTTAAGATAAGCTGTAAAGTATCGTTAATTTTAATTTGGTTTTCAACTAGTTCGTTAAGTACATCATTATGTTTCAGCATCCATTCCTTACTTAAACTAACATGATTATTAAACTCGGATACTATTCTATCTTGATTACTTTCTAATAATTTAATAGCATTATTATAATTTAATGCGTCTTGATAATCCAGGTTGCCTGTAATACTTTTAATTACGGAACCTAAGCTGTCTACAAGACCTCTTTTGACGCGATTTGGTTCCAAAGACCTTAATTGATCAGAGACTTTTTGAAGCTTTTCAGTAAGATAATTTATTTGGAGTTCGTAGAGTAAGTACGTATCATTATTAAGAAGGTTTTGAAGATTATTTAATTGAGTCGTTAAAAGTTCTATTTTATTTTCTATATTGTCTAACTTAATATACTGTAGAAATGTATGGTGGTTGGGTAGTAAGTCTTATCGGTCCAAGTTTATACGGTAATAATCCAGGTCCATCGTCCAAGTTTTCAAGTTTTATCTCGCGAGAGTCTGTCATGTGAATGGTCAGCAGGAGTAGCACTATCCTGTAACAAGTTAGCTCCTTTAGGGACTCGTTTTAATCTAGATTTTGCTACAGGACCACGTTTTTTAGAGGTATAGATGTGGATAGGCAAGTCAGCTAGAACTGTATCTTGTGTAAATCGTGATGCTGTTTTCTGACGGCTAGCAAGAGGATTCCTAATGAAGACTTGTTGTTGGGGTGCATACTCAACTTCTGGCTCTCGAGTCCTATTTCTATTTTCAATTAGGGCTCTACGGTTCTCAAGAGAAGTACTGTTTATAATGTTATATACTTCTTTCATTCTTTCTTTATGATTTAATGAGTATTGTTGCAATAAGTGTTGAGTGAAATCTATGTCAACGCAGTCTCTCGGGTCAAAATGTCCGTTTAGTAAGTCAAAGGGTCTACATCTAGTAAAGCTATGTATGGAACTGTTATAAGCAATAATGGCATATGGCATGAGGTTGATTATGGGCTCATCTTTATGTTTTAACTTCAGGATACGAAGGTGTTCTAATATTGTCGAGTGAAACCGTTGAATGTTACCATTATCGTTAGGAGAGTGAGCTAAAATGGTGATTTTGTGTAATCGTGTAAATTCTGAAAATAATTGATTAGTAAATTCTGTTCCGTTATCGGTAACTATATTTATAGGTATACCATGATGGGTACAAAACTTTAATAAAGCTTGTAAAATGCTTATGGCTGTTCCATCACGTAAATGGTACGCTTGACCATATTTGGTAAAAACGTCTACGAAGGTTATATATTTTTCATTATTTACAGTGAATAAGTCTATGTGCATAATTTTAAAAGGTTTACTAGCTGGGGGTACTACGTTGAATTGAGGTCTGATTGGATTCCTATCATATTTAGCTTGTCCGCATATTGTGCATTCATTTATGAATTTTGAAATATGTTGCTTCATATTCGGCCAATAGTATTTTCGAGATAGGGCAAGGTAGCATTCATTTACTCCACGATGGTTTGTCTTTCCATTATGATAATGAGAAATTATCTCCTGTTGTCGTAAATATTCTTTTATATTTTCAATTTCAAATTTCGTCAAAACGAGGTTCATCGATGAACTTTTAAACTTTTCTTGAATTATAGGAATTATAGAATACATTCCGAGAGGCGGATTTATAAGTATACTGGTTTTAATTTTAGGATTAACGAATTCTTTTATGGCGTTAACTACTTCTTCTCGTATGGAGGTTCGCGTGTGGTTATCGAATGGTTTCGTCACTGTTGGTTTTCGTTTAACGTCATTAACTATTGTAAAACATATTTGCCTACTAAATCTGTTAAGAGGGTCGTCTGTAATGGGTATATTTAATATAGGATTTTCTTTATCAGAATGTACAGTATCGGTCGAGGAGTTTGAAGGTGGTGGTGCATGTTCCGGGGAATTTTGTATTATTTCAGAAGGATTTACTATTAGAGATGCATTTTCAGATGGATTTTGTTCTGGAGGTATATTGTCAGGGGGATCTCTCATAGCAGAGGATATAAAATCGGAGGGGTTACCTAGTAAGGAATTCAGTTCGTCAATTTCGTCTATTAAAGTCTTGGTTTCTCCAGTATGAATTTCAATTCGTGAGAGTGCGTCAGCGTTACTATTCATTTTTCCTTTTTTATATATCACTGTAAAGTCATATTCACTTAGTTTTAGTCGCCATCGTGTGAGACGAGAATTTGGTTCTTTCAAATTCATCATCCACTGTAGAGGTTTGTGGCCTGTCAGTATTTTGAATTTTCGTCCGAATAAATATGGTCTGAAGTATTTGGTCGCCCAAACTATAGCGAGAAGTTCCTTCTCAATGGTGCTATAATTAATTTCACTGTCATTCAATGTTCGGGATGCATAGCAAACAGGTCTGTCAGCTCCTACTGGTCCTTGGGATAGTATGGCTCCAATGGCTAAGTTAGAAGCGTCAGTCGTCAAATTAAACTCTTTGGTAAAATCGGGGTATTGTAAAATAGGGTCGTTTGTAAACAAAGTTTTACATTTTTCAAAGCTATTAATATACTCAGGGTCAAAAGTAATCTTTTTACCTTTTTTCAAACATTAGGGGTTTAGTAATTCGGGCAAAGTCGGGGACAAATTTCCGGTAGTAACCTAAGAGTCCTAAAAACTGTTTTATTTCTTTAGCTGTTTTTGGAATGGGATATTTCTTAATAGCTGCGATTTTATCGGGATTAGGCTTTATACCATCCTTACTTATGATATGTCCAAGGTAAGCTGTTTCAAGTTTGAGGAACTCTGATTTATTCATTTGAATTTTAAAATTCGATTCCCTGAGTCTTTGAAATACTTTTTCCAAATTATTCATATGTTCCTGTAATGACGTGCTAAAGATTATGATATCATCTAAGTATACGAGACATATTTCGTTTTGTAAACCTAGTAAAACGTTATCCATAACGCGTTGAAAAGTAGAGGGGGCGTTCTTCAGTCCCATGGGCATACGAAGAAACTCAAAATGTCCATGCTCTACATTAAAAGCTGTTTTCGAAATGTCCTGAGGGTCCATCTCTACCTGATAAAACCCACTTGCTAAGTCAAGAGTAGTGAAATAATTACATTTACCTAATTTGTCAAGGACGTCATTGATATTTGGAATAGGGTATTTGTCTTCTATAGTTTTTTCATTTAATTTACGATAATCTATTACGAGTCGCCATTTTTGTTTAACAGAACAGTCATTCTTTTTCGGTACCACCCAGATTGGTGAGCTCCAAGCAGAGTCAGATGGTCTAATTATTCCTTGATCTAACATTTTAGTTATTTGGTCCCTAACTTCCTGCCTATGTATAAATGGATAGCGGTAGTTTTTCGAATGCACGGGTATTTCGTCAGTGGTTCTAATTCCGTGTTTAATTTTGTTAGTAAATATTAACGGTTCGCCTTCGATGTAAAAAACGTCCGCATATTTAGAACAAAGAGCTATTAGATTACTTTTTTCTTCGTAATTTAAATGATCCGTTCTCAAGCGTGATAGTACTTCTTGTCGGCGTGTCGTATGTCGGGTGCATGTGTACTCAATATTAAACAACTCAGCACTCGCCGGCCGGTCTAAAGATAATATAATGTCGTTAGGTGTTGGGTTCTCTACCTCTAAATAACCACGGCTATTATTTACTGTGGTAAGACATTCATGGATAATACAATTGCAAATTAATTGCTCTTTAACAAAAACTTCTCCATCCGGGGAGTTCATAAGAATGCGAATTAATTTTGAAGTTCCGGCTGGGATAATGTCTTCGTATAGATTAACATTGCGAGAGTTATACATACTAATTGGATTTGAAGAAGTGCGAGTAATTAAGTATCCATCTTTTAAGTCAATTATAGCCTCCCATTTCGTTAACAAGTCTAGTCCTATCAGTCCGTCGAAATAGTCATGGAATTTATAAATGAATAATTTAATGTCTTGAGGATCCCTAAATTCGTCAAAGCACGGTAATGTAATAGAATACTCGTTCCTACTTGTCGTATACACATTAGTCACTTCAAATGGATCGTAGTTTAATGGAAAATTTGAAAAATACTTTTCTACAGCGTGAGGGCTAATGAAAGATTGGTTTGCACCGGTATCTATTAAAAGTTTAAGCGGAGGGTTTTTAATTTGAATATACGGTAATTGTCTTTGCGTCTGTAAGTTTAATTGAATTGGGTGATTTCTGATCTGAATGAAAATCCTGATCGGTACAAATAGCTTCTGACTGTGGTTCGGCTTCATTTAATAAACGGTCATTATTCGTATCGTAATAAGCAATAGCATTATCGTAATAGTCGGGTCTGTAATTATTATTGTAGTAGTCTTCAGGTTCATTGTAGTAATTATATTCCTGTTCATAGTAGTAATCCGGGTAATTTTAATATATATTATCATACGTCAAACATTCGCTCATATTCATTTCGCGAGATTTTAAGTAATTTGTAGGTGGTGGGTTACCCGATTTACGCCAGTCATGTCCAGTCATTAGGGTATGAGGTAAAGGTCTGGTATTAAAACTCTGGATTCCACTCATAGGCTTTGGCATTGAATTTTGAGGGTAATTATTCCTAGGTGACAAACGAAAAACATTAATGCGTGAATCATAATCAGGCGGTGGTGCACTAAACATCTGTTGCGTTTTTGTATGCATATTATACGGAGGTTGATTTCGATTAAAATTAAATTTAAAAGGCTGTGGTTGTTGTATAGGACGTTGTCCTACAGGGGCTGGCCAATTAAATATCGGTGGTTGAAAGTTTTGAGGACGAGATTGTGAGAATGGAATGGGTTGCATTTTAGGGGTCGACTGCTGTTTTAGTCCGTCTGTACGTTGTTGTAAATATGTAACATTTAATTCCTCCTGAACATATTCAAGAGCTTTTTCTATGGTTTCGGGTCGCATACACCGAATTCGTGAACCCAAAGGTTCTTTTAAGCCGCGAACAAATGCCTCCATAGTAACTTTTCTGTAAAGATCGCGTTTGGCGTCGATCGTAGTCGGTAAAGTCTCGTGAAGTGTAACGTAAGTCATTATCGTACTGAATAGCGTTTGGCAATGGCTATAAAATTCCTGAGGAGTCTTATTTCCTTGTACGGCTAACGAGAGGTCGTTGTATAAAGCTGTTTCGTCTCGTTGGTCAGAAAAATTATTAATTAGTGAAGTTCTGATACCAAGCCAACTATCTGGTATGCCATTAGAATTAATAGTAGCAGCGGCAGTACCCGTAATTTTATTTAGTATCCCGTTTAATAGAGACAAGTTAGATAATTCGCTATCAGGCGCGGTGTTTAAATATTGCGTTACAATTTGGTCGCAAATATTAATAAATCTCGTAAGTACATTAGGGTTTCCGTCAAAGTCGGGCACAAGCCTAAGGATTTTATAAATGGTGTCCGGATCTTGAGACATATTAGGATTCGTATTATCTAAACCTATTAACTTAGAATTAAATTCTAAATTTAAATTTCTGTTACAATCTAAACTACGATGTCGGGCCTGCTGCGATGCAGATTCCCGATATCTATGAACTCTAGGGTGATAAATTTTGGATTGGAAATACAACTAGGATAAGAGCAACACGAGAAAAGTTCAAATGTACTCACATATACTTCATTTCTGATTTCTCATCGTGAATCGAAGTCTGGATTCGCCTTCCGGTTCTGCAGCTGGTCCGTAGATTCTGGATACTAGAGATGACCTAACTGCCCCTATCTAGTATCCTACCGACTGCGCCAGTTACGTTAGCTACAGTCGAAAGGTCGAAAAAAAATCAAAAACTAATTTAACCCATTAATCGCCAAAATAAAAACAAAAGTGATATTTTTACGAAACGTTTATTTTACTATTGTTTACAAATCAAATAAAAATAAAAGTATGAAAAAAGTAGAAAAAAATAATCAGGGTCTTTTAGAGGGGGGTGTACTCGATTGTGTACAGCGGCGTATTATAGATGAAAATTTTCGAAACATTGTTTTTCTACACGCAATGTTTTGAGACACTTTTTGCATTGCCAACGAACTCTTGTGTGACATATAACACATCGTAAAGGTTTTCCAAGTTTTTAAGGATAGTTTTCTATAACGTCTTGAGGCAAGCCTGGGACCAATGACGACGAAGATCGATCCTGAGTGTTTTCTGGTGTAAGTAGTATCTCGCAATGATACATCGAAAAAGTAACTGATCCATGCTATCACTGTGACTGATAACATGCAAACGCCACGTAATGCAATAGCCATATCTACCGTATCGGTAAATAAAACCCACCACCACTTTTTTCTGTGCATTGCAATCCTATAAAGCGAAATAGACTGATCCAACTCATCCACTCCACCCATATTTTTATAATAAGTTTGAAACAGCTTTGGTATATTGACATCAGTTTTTTGACGCTGCACAGGAGACCATCGTTTTACAACTCCTAACGGATCAATTGTATCATAATTTGTCGTTATTGTGCAAACACAATCTTTCCATCTCACTAACAGTATTTCATTTTGCTTATCAAAGTCAAATCAATCAAAAGTCAAAATATAAAATCTTTGTCTTGGTATGGATCTCGATACCATTTCGACGCCTTCGTCTTCATCATAAGACTAATACAAATATTCTCTGGGTGACTTATGATACCCAGATAATACAAATATGCCTATAACCTTTTTCAACAGTCAACAAAGTCCAGTTGAAAGGTGTGTCTATTGTTTTGATTAGCATATAAAATTGTGTTTGTAATTATCAAGCTAATCACTTCATCAGCAAATATTGTTTCAAATATTTGTACTGGTAAGATCTTGAAATTGTTCTTTTATTAGTTTCTGTCCAGCTATAACTTCAGTTCTTTCTTGAGTTGTAATAGAGTATGTTGGTGAACACGTACGTCATACTGGCTGATCTGGCTGTTGACGACTACTTCTCTTTGCTTTTTCAACCAAAGGCTCATCATCGCTGCTGTCAAGGTCCCCACATCGAATTGTATCCTTATTACTCCTAAATACCTCTATATTACCAGGCACATCCCGGAGTAAAGAGGCAATAATCATGACCTCGTTGGCACCTTCTTCTTCATCTGTCACGATGCTAGGTTCTGGTGGTATAATCGCGAATTCGTAATCAGCCTCACTGTCACTATCTTCTAAAACAATGCCTGCTTCCTCTAAGCCGTTGTAATAGTTAGAAACGTTAAGACATTTCGAACTCATTGTAATAAAAACCTGAAGAAAAAAGTGCAATCGTTATATAGATGCGGCCGTTGTACCCAACTAGGTACAGTAGTGTTTCAAGTACGATTACTTTGAAAATATAAGTTGCAATACATTAGTTTATCATTTATTTTATCAATAAAGACGTACACTACAAATCAAATATACATAAAATAAATTTGGGTATATGTAAACACTAGAAAATAATAAAATGGTGTACTTACCTATATTTAATGATTATATTCATACATTGTAATCCTCTCAGTGACAACTATTATGAATAAACTCGCTTAATTCGTTTTTATTTCAATACACTGTATGTCTTCTATTAAAATGAGCGAAAATAACAACATTAACTTTTAAAATTTGATAAGTACCCTCAATTGTTTTGCTGTACCCAATCAGGTACAGAGGCGTCAAATGGGTTAAACTTATTTAATTAAAAGAAATGACAATAAAACTTATTTCCTAATTAGCATGTCTAACCTACTCGATGTAAGTAATTGGAATGAAATAAAATAATAATTAAATTATAAAATCACATTTGCAATGTTACACTTAGTTTGGTTCTCACGATGAAGGAATCGCTGCATCATCAGTCCTCTTGATGTGTGTATACGTAACTCGTCTCTTCTATGTATTTATTTCAATTACAATAATGTAATAACTAAACTATATTGTGGGTAAACACTATTTTATACTCGAAAATGATTTTGAATGCCACCATAAAGAATACATTTCTGACATTTGACAAGTCAATTTGTCTTTTTTAAATTGTTTTGCTTGTGATGCTAAGGTATATTACACTGTACAGCCTACAACAATGTCAAGTGTCGGTCAATCTATGTGATAGATAATATCTATTGTATTTATATAAACTAGCCATAATAATAGTATTATAGCTATAATAATATTATTGTTAGAATATTTTCTGTGCTATTTAATTATAGTTTTTATAACTTAAAAATCAATAGATATAGATCGTAAGGTGGTAGTTTCGTACGGTATATTTAAATATAAGTAGATATGCCGCGTGTAGAAATAACACAAGCTTCGTTTGTTTTTTGTGGTATGGCAGAGTAAATTGTGCATGTACTCTGTCATATTTTTAACTTTTCTCTATCATCTAAAACTTTCCCCAATGTTTGGCACACTGCTCATATTATTCCTATCCCTAAGATCTCTAATCCTACGTCACTTTCACACTATCGCCCTATTTCTATCCTTCCCTTCTTGTCTAAAATTCTTGAACGTATTGTCCATTCTCAACTTTCCCTATTTCTATCGCAAAATCACATCTTGAGTTCATTCCAGTCTGGCTTTCGAGTTGGACACAGCACTGTGACGGCACTCACGAAGGTTCTTGATGATATCCGTTTTGGAATGGACCAGAAACATGTCACCATCTTAGCATTATTAGATTTTAGTAATGCGTTCAATACCGTTGACTATGACATTCTCCTAGCGGTTCTAAAATCTATAAACGTATCTACGGACGCTTTAGACTGGTTCTGGTTGGTGGTTGGTAGCGGAGAACGATTTTCTTCGTACTGTCGTCTCAGTGCTGGAGTGCCTCAGGGTAGTGTGCTACCTCCACTCCTGTTTTCCATTTTTATCAATAGTCTTACTGAACTCCTCACTCTTTCTTTTCATCTTTATGCTGACGACTTGCAAATTTATTTGACTGCCCCAGTTGAGAACATTTCTGAAGCGGTAGGTAAATTAAATACCAACCTAAACATTATTACCAATTGGAGTAAGTCATTCGGTTTGTATGTCAATGCAAATAAATCGCAGCTTTGTATTGTAGGTACCACTAAACAGCTATCGAAAATTGACTACGCTGGCCTACCGGATGTTGTTTTCAACGACTCGGTATTACCTTACAGCTGTTAAAAATCTAGGCATCATTATGGATAGATCTCTTTCGTGGCGACCTCACGTAGCTGAAATAAGTCGCAAAATTTTTTCAACAATTCACTCACTAAAAAGATTGAAAAACTTCTTACCTATTAAAACCAAAATAACACTTGCCAATACTCTTCTCCTTCCAATTTTGGACTTCGCGGACTGTATGTTATCCTGATCTAACGGAGGACCTGATTTATAAACTGGAACGAATACAGAACCTATGCATCCGTTTCATTGGACTCAAAAAATACGATCATGTATCCCAGTATCGATCTGAGCTCGGATGGCTCCAAGTAAAGCATCGCCGCAACTTACACGTCCTTTCGCTCCTTTATTCCACACTATTTCATCCTTGCTCCCCGTCCTATTTGAAAGAACGTTTTTCGTTCCTTGGTAACCCTACTCTTCACCTTAATCTTCGCTCTCAGAGTGATAATAAATTAAGCGTACCTTCTTGTAACTCCCATTCCTACATGAATTCGTTCACGGCAAAGGCGGTTAGATTGTGGAATGCACTACCAACTCAAGTCCGTCAGTCTCCAACACTTAAGTTATTCAAAACCCGTGTTAAATTGCATTACCTGTCAATAAATTAAACCTCCTCTAACCCTTTCACTACTAGCAGCTAAGTATGCTCGCACCTATCTGTTGTATTGCCTATTCTATTTTGTGTGTTTTCTCTTGTAAGTCTCTTTCAGTAGGGTTGCCTGGAAGAGATCACTACTTAGTGATAAGGCCGCCCTTTGCATACTTTAGTAGTGATTTTGATTTTAAGCTTTTTTCTTGTATTTTGTTTATTTTCTGTGTGCAATAAAGCTGTTTATTATTATTATTATTAAAAACATAGATAAAAAAATCTCCATTTTTGAAACTAAAACTAAACAGTTGGAAACAAAAATAGAACAACAACAAAAATCCATAGATATTTTAGACAAACAACTTAGAAGGAAAAACATAATATTTTTTGGCATCGAAGAAAAAGAAAAGGGTTATGGAAGCTTACTCTCAATAGTATTGAAAATCATAAACAATATGATGGAAATACCTTGTCAATAGGATGGGGAAATATTCCGGAAAAGCAAGACCAGTAGCCGTTACAGTGACAACAACAAGTAGGAAAATAGAGTTACTTAAAAAGAAGAAATCATTAGAGGGTACAAACATCCATCTGAAAGAAGATTTCCCCCCTAACGTGCTACAAAAACGAAAAGAATTACAAGAAGAGTTTAAACGCGAGCGAGAGGCGGGGAAAAAAGTAGTCCTATGGTACGATAAAATTGTGACTCTAAGCCCACGAAAATCAGAAGCCCATACACCAACAGAAAGGAACACAAACAAACGTTTCATGTCTATATCGCCGGAAGAAACCACGAACGAAACAAGAAAAGATTGCAACAACGAAAAGACTAAACAATTACCTAAAAGAAACAAGTCACAACCCATAACTAGTTTCCTACGCCCGCCACAGCTAAACCTCAATGACCCGACTCTACCGACTGAAAATAGGGAAGGGATCCAAAAAAACTAACTGGCGCCTCTGTAACCTCTCTACCTTCTCCAAGCCGGCCGGTCACCGTGGAGAAGCCAGACCAACGCCTCCTAAACCACATTCAAAACCAAAAAGACCAGATTAATAGCAAAAACATAATCAAGAGAATGACATCACAAAATCTCTACATAGCAAGCTTTAATGTGAGAACATTACTATCGGACAGTAGAATAGAAGAACTAAGGCACGCTGTTATGTCAATAAAATGGGATATTATAGGTTTGTGTGAGATAAGAAAAGAAAAAGAATCAATAGTAGAATACACAGACTTTATCTTATTTCATTCACGTGGAACGAACGGAAGAAATGGAGTAGGATTTTTAATTAAAAAACATTTTTTTTTTTTTTTTTTATTTGATCTACCAACATTTGTTCACATCATCACATACGTAAGAAAAATATACAATAGGTACACATAACTTAAAACTAGGTGTGACAAACATTTATAGGTAGATACATCATGCTTAATTACTATCTAAATTAGACCTCCCAGCGCGAGCCGCAGTAAAAACAAAAACAAAAATTAAAAAAAGGTAAAGTTACAAAAAAAAAAAAAAAAATTAAATAAACAATGAAAATATTAAATTAAAAACTAAAAGTGAACCATAAGACGGACAAATACAATTTTAAGGTGACCGAGGTAAGGTGTTTAACAGTGACCGAATTCTTTTCGTTGAGTCGTCATAAATATCAAACACGTCGCTGTAATCATTAACCAGCTTGCTAAGTCTGGAAACGGGGGAGTTTGATCCGAACACAGTTTTTCGAGGTGGTGGATATAAGGGAGTTATTTTGTAACGAGGAGGCCTTATTGGTACACGTATGTTAAATTTATGTAATAGCATTTAAAAAATAAAATAGTAAATTTCAAATGTCTCTCGGACCGACAATCGACAATTCTAACTTCAGAGATCGAGTTCGCAATAAAATCCCAAAAAAATGACAAGTCCCCAGGAAGCGACAACATTACTAACGAAACCCTTAAATCTCTATCGTCCATACTCTTGAAACCTCTACAAGCTTTGTTCAATAACATTCTTAGAACCGAAACCACACCGGACCAATGGTCAAAATCCACAATCATTCTACTGTTCAAAAAAGGAGATAGAAGTAATCTAAGCAACTATAGTCAGTCTCATGTCGAACTTATACAAAATTTTTTCAAAGATCATATTGAATAGAATAACAGGGACCCTAGATGAACACCAACCGCGCGAACAAGCAGGTTTCCGGAAAGGATATTCGACTGTAGACCACATCCACACTGTGTCACATATCTGCTTTATAGACTACACAAAAGCATTTGATTCTCTACACTTCGAAGCCATATGAACAGCACTCACACAACAAGGCGTCAACCAAAAATATGTAAACCTAATTAAAATATATATACAAAATTTATGAGAAATAAATGTCTTTAAACCGATATACAAAATGCTTCGCCAAAGTACGTCTAGAACGCGAAGGTGCAGAATTTCCAATACATAGGGGAGTTAGACAGGGGGACCCGCTCTCCCCGAAGTTATTCACAGCAGTGCTCGAATCCATTTTCAGACGCCTGGACTGGGAAACAAGAGGAATACGAATAGATGGAGAACTACTGAATCACTTACGTTTCGCGGACGACATAGTGATTTTCGCAGAATGCGCCACTGAAATGGAGAGTATGATGAATGAACTGGCAGCGGAGAGTCAAAAAGTAGGACTGTCAATGAATACGACGAAAACCAAGATCCTAACCAACGGAATTCCTCAAGATATTACGGTAAAAAATGAAAAGATCGAATACGTAAAAGAGTATATATACCTGGGACAGCTCGTAACTTTTGAAAACAATACAGAAACAGAAATTAAAAGAAAGATAACTCTAGCGTGGAAGAAATACTGGGGATTGAAAGAAATAATGAAAAACAACGAAATTCATGTAAATATTAAGAGACTTTATGAAATAACGATATTACCCTGCTTAACATAAGGATGTCAGACTTGGTCATTAAGGAAACAAGATGAAGATAGAGTAGCCATCTGCCAACGTAAGATGGAAAGAAGCATACTCGGTTTAAAACTATCTGATAAGGTCAGCAATATCAGTATTAGGAAAATAACCAAAATAATAGATGTGAGGAAAAGAGCGAGACTACTCAAATGGCATTGGGCAGGACACGTCTGTAGAATGAACAATACCAGATGGGCAAAACGCCTAACAGAATGGGTACCAAGAGACATAAAAAGAAGAAGAGGACGACCAAGCAAAAGGTGGAATGACATCTTTAACCAAAGACGGGGACCCTTATGGATGCGTGAGGCACGGGAACGTGAAAAGTGGAAAGGTTTAGGAGAGGCCTACGCCAGAGAGGCGACTACTACTTGTTAAATTTAAAATATTTTTTTCCCTTATAATACACTTGTTTACTTATAAATAGAATTTAGATCTAGCAATATAAACTATAAAAGTATAAGTTGTAAGTAGTAGAAATAAAGGCTATTTTTATTTTATTTTTATTTATTTCATCTTCACTTATTAATTTATTTCTAATTATTACTCTTCTTTGATCTGCGATACGTTGTTGACTAACATTCCAATCCGGATATTGTGTTTTAAATTTGTCGAATAGCCGTTTAGGGTACATAACTTTATCAGTTTCTAATTTTGTAATAAAAAGATAAGTAAGATAAATAAGATAAATATACTTTATTGTACACCGAAACAAAAAAAAAATACAAGAAGCAACACAACAAAATAGAAAACACGGTACAAAAGGCGGTCTTATCGCTAAAAGAGCGATCTCTTCCAGACAACCTTTGGATAGAGGACATTGAATACTGTAATGTCCTGCCTATTGGAGTCGACACACTTGATACACTACACTTATTGGGATATTTTACGGCTCAACAACACCTCGTGCAACCGACCCGTCAATTTAGAATGACATCTGACGTATGACGTAGGCGCATGAGACAACCAATATTTGACACAATACACTACATCCCTTTTTTGTTTTAATTAATTTATTTATTCATTACATATTCATCATAAACTATACATGAATTATAACTATATATGAATTATAACAAACTATTTATAGATAGATATAGAAGATTTTAATTACTTATAACCATAATTTTATTTACTGATCCGGAAATAAGTTAAACGTTCAAGTTGACATTAAGGTGAAGTGATATTTAGGTTTCCTCATTCAATTCTTAAGTGTTAGTTTGGTTTTGAATATTTTTATCTTCACACACACTCCATTGGCCTTGAACCTTATTTAAATGAACTATACTCCTCCTACGAATTTGCCCGGTCTCATCATTTTGGACTGTGACATCCCCGCCGTTCTTTTCTTTAACCGTATGTGTGTCTGGGTTGTAATCCAAACTTAATTTATTGTCTCTATTCATGTTTTTAATGTATACTTTATCTCCTGGTATTAAATCATATTCTTCAGCCTTCCGTTTTCTGTCTCCACTTTCCTTTCCCTTTTCTTTTCTTTCGTGATCCCTGTCCCTAACCTCATTATCCGGTGGTATTGGTTCAGTTGTATCCCCTATCATAGGTAATTTATCTCTAAAAACTCTTTTGTAGAATAGTTCTGATGGAGTTTTCCCAGTAACTGAATGTGGTGTACTATTGTACATTGTTAGATAATCTAGTAAACTATCCTTCCAATCCTTTCTTTCGGCTAAACTTATTTTTAATCGTTTTAATATCCCGCGGTTCTGTCGTTCGACTTCCCCAATTTGTTGTGGCCAATATGGAATGGTATTAAAAAGCGTAATGTTTCTTTCTGATAGAAATAACTTAAATTCTTCACTACAAAATTGTCTACCGTTATCGGCAGTTATAGAAGTAGGGTTTCCTAGTCGACTAAACATTTCTTTTAATTTTGCTACAATCTCTGTAGAAGTGATCTTTCGACAAATCTTAATTTCTTTATATCTGCTATAGTAATCAACTACTACTAATAAATGTTCACTTGTTGGAAGTGGGCCCATTAAGTCGATAGCGATATCAATCCAGGGCCCTATTGGCAACTCACGCCGCTTCATAGGGTTCGGGGGACATGGAGCAGAGACAAGCGTACATCCTCTGCACGCTTTCACAATATTTTCGGCATCTTTGTCACATTTTGGCCACCAGACTTTTGTTCGAAGTCTCGCCTTCATCGATACAATGCCAGGGTGGCCTTCGTGAGCTGCTTCCAATACTCTTTTGCAGAGTTTCAAGGGGATTACAATTCTTGTTCCTCTTAATAATATACCCTCATGAAAACACAATTCATTTTGGAATACCTTGTATATTTTCACGTCCTCATTCCATATATTGTGATATACAACTTCTTTCACAGCTAAAATTTCCTCATCATTGTCTGAAGTATCTACTATTTCTTTTAGAGTAAAATGTGATTATCCTTCAATCGTATTGAAGATTTCTCCGAAGCTTTACTAAGCCTAGACAATGAATCTGCTATGTTGTTCTTACCAGGTTGATAAACCACTTTGTAGTTATATGACTGTAGGCGCATGACCCATCTCTCGATTCTGGCACAAGGTTTGGATTTAGTACCAAATATAACTTCTAATGGCTTATGATCCGTTATAAGCTCAAACTTTTTACTGTAAAGGAATATATGAAAATGTTCCACTTTTCCGTCTGGCAATAGCGACGTTCACACTCAGTTAAAGTTTTGTGACCATATGCAATAATTCTGGGATCGCCTTCTGCGTTAATTTGGACTAAAACTCCACCTAAGCCTACGGGACTTGCATCAGCTACGACAATTGTACGGTAATTAACATCGTAATACCCTAAGCTTGACATTTTTGTCATAATATCTTTTAAACAATCAAAGCAATGCTGTTAATCCGGTCCCCATTCTAGTCTATCCCCCCGTTTGCCTCGTAGAAGTGCTTTAAGGGGTTCAGTGGCAGTAGCATAATTGGGGATCCATTTATTTACGAAATTTACCAGTCCTATGAAACTTTGTAGTTCGCCTGTTGTCTTGGGAGCTCTAAAGCCCTTAATTGTTGCAATGTATTTATCCAATGGTCTAACACCTTCAGCTGATAACTGATGTCCTAAAAAGTTTACATTGGTCATCCTGAAAGAGCATTTGTCCTCTCTTATTACGACATTATAATCTTTTAGAATAGACAATAGTTTCTGCAATCGCAAATCGTGCTAATTTAAATCTTTTCCAAACACTAAGATGTCGTCAATGTAATTTACTACACCTTCACAGCCTAGCAACATGCGCTCTAAAGTTTTCTGGAAGATTTCCGGGGCGCATGATATCCCAATCATCAATCGTTTGTATCTATACAATCCCTTACTGGTGATGAAGGTGGTAATATGTCTCGAATCTGGGTGTATTTCAATTTGATGAAAAGCGTCTTTTATATCTAACTTTGAAAAAATTCTAGCATTTCTCAGTTTGGGTAAGAGCATGTCCATTGTCGGTAGTGGGTGGTTTTCACGTATAATGGCTTTGTTAGCGCGCCTCATGTCTATACAAAGACGTACTTCTCCATTATCTTTAAGGACAGGCACCACAGGGGATACCCACCTAGAAGAACCTAAGACTGGTTCTATTATGTCTCTTTGTTTAATTTCTTCAATTTTTTGTTCAATTTTAGATTCTAAAGGTATAAGAATCCTCCTAAAATAATAATAAAACAATTTGATAAGCAATTAATTTAATAGGTAATCAACAGATACATATGTATAGTTCAACAATTATAATTAATTATTATCTTTTACTATTATATAATGTTTTCATTCTTTTTATTTGTTTATTTTATTTTAATTATATTTTTTTTTTACTATAATTATCCTTAAATATTTTATTTATTTATTGACATTATTATTATTATTTTTTTTTTTAATAAAACCATGAATTGAATACCTGTACGGCTGTGATACGGGTGGAATGGAATCGTCAATTGCTAAATGGACAAGCTTTAAATTTCAACAACAGCACATCTTTAAATTTGGGAAATTTTCCTCTCTCTATTTGATTTACGCCTAAGCTTAATCCGATTCTCAAAACTCCTAATGATATTGCTGTAGTCTTCCCTAACAGGTTTCTTGTACCATCTATGACGACATAAAAAGTTGATCTTTCCGACCTCTGTCCTATCTTTATTATAGCTTCAAATGATCCCTTTACCTTTAGTGGTGTGGAACTACCGTAAGCCATAAAAGTTACATTGGAGTTTGCCTGTCGATTATACAGATTAACTTTATTTCTCTTCAATAATTCCCAGGTTGCTGCTGTAATTAAATTCAGCTTGCTACCAGAATCTATTAACATCTTAGTTTGCACTCGTCCAATGGTACAATTTATTTCGACATCATCATCAATGTGTAAAACATATTCAATATCATCCTCTTTTGTTGTATTTTCAATTACTTGATTAACTTCAGTTTTACCTTTATCAAATCGACTTTTCTTTTGTTCAAAATGATGTTCTTTTCCTTCGTTTCCTTCTTTTCTTTTAAAGGCTTGTTTTGTTTTGCAAAATTGTCTAAAATGTCCTCTGAGACCACATTTTAAGCAATCCTTATCTCTAGCAGGGCATCTAACATCATAAGAAGCATGTCTAGGATTACCACATCTTCCACATCCAAATTTTATATTCTTTTGGTTATTATAATTTCTTCTACTCTTAGTTTCAAGTTTATTTACTTCAATATTTTCATTAGTTTTAGTAGGATTTTTGAATTCTTCTAGTTGTTTATTTACGGCCTCTAATGTATTTGCTTCAGTAATTATTCTATCGAGTGTAACTTCATCACCGATGCATAATATCTTTTTCCGTAGTTCAGGTAGGAAGCATTTTTCTGTTACCTGATCAATTATATTCTCGTCTTTATCTGTGAATTGACATTTGTCAGCTTGTTGTCGTAATCTTAATATAAATTTTTCAAATTTTTCACCGGGTTCTTGCTTCAGAAGCCTAAATATATGTCTTTCGTATAATTTGCTTTGCTTAGGTGCAAAATATGCATCTAGTTTGGCTATCGCTACTTCGAACACATCTACATTTTCGCTTGGTTTGATATTAGCTCCAGGGATATTATAGAATACTTCCTGTAGTCCTAACCCGCCAAAGTGTAGGAGAGAAGCCCTCTTCTTTATGTCTATGTCAATATTGGAGACTTCTAAGTATATATATAAAGCCCTTTTCCATCGCTCCCAGCGTGCACCTACAGAAGTAGGCTCACCGTCGCAGTCAAACTTTTCCAATAGCAAAGACATGTTTGGGTGACCTGAAATAATCAATTAAATGATTCAGATATTTAATCTGCTATTCCTTTACACTTTTTCACTTTAATGACCAGATAACTTTTATTCACCAAAGTACATTATATTTTACATATAATATAATTTTCTATGGTCTCCATAATTGGATAATTTCCTTTGACTTAATAATTTTTTTTTTCATTGCATAAACATAACGTATCAATTTAATGATCAGAATATTTTATCTGCACATTCTTCCTTTGTTGCTATATAATATCAATTTAATGATCAGTTCATCTTTGAAACAGCCCTTAATAAGTAATTATTTGTATTGCACTACTCATGCTCAGTTTAGAATAAATTTGGTGGGTCACCATGAAATTATAATCTGCATGAGGGCAGATTAACATTTTGTATATCAATTTAATGATCAGAGAAATTACAACTACAAATCTCTGCTTGATTTAACTTGCATCATTGCGTAACTAAAACATGCAAGCAACAACAACAATCATCTAAGTTTTGTTTACCTCATTAGAACGGCAGTATTACAATAAATAAAATGTTAAAATAATATATTATTTATTCATGTAAATATATTATTGCTGAATTTATTATTTCCTTTGTTGTTGGTCAAAACTGTAGGTAAAACTTTTCCTAAACACTAATACAATAAGAATAAATATGTTGAGTTCACTAATAATATATTGTATATTAGGTAACGATAAATAAATAATGAAATCTATGACAATTTGTCTCACAACGATTGTATTTCGTAGTCAAAATTTTCGAACAAAATTAACATTTAGGAATAAGTATATATGTAACTATTTATTTTATAATCATTTATACAAATAAATTCCGTATATGTTGTTATTATGAATATTACTTTATTCAAACTTCATTTACTGCAAGTATTCACTGCCTATGAAGTACCTACTTCACTGTTTCTTTCCTTTTTTTTTTTCTTAAAATATAACGTACTTACTTTTGTCCTCGTCGCCACATGTAATGTCCTGCCTATTGGAGTCGACACACTTGATACACTACACTTATTGAGATATTTTACGGCTCAACAACACCTCGTGCAACCGACCCGTCAATTTAGAATGACATCTGACGTATGACGTAGGCGCATGAGACAACCAATATTTGACACAATACACTACAAATACTCTAAGAAAGGGGTTCGGAGGTGTACACCTTAAATAAATTCAAATACATAAAAATACATACTTATATATAAAGTATTATTATATTTCATAAATAAAAGTACAACGATTTACAGTGACAAATAATAGTGTTTTAGAAGCCTCTTAAAAGCAGCAACGGATTGTGCACGTCTTATATTTATGGGCAAGGAGTTCCACAAGCGTACTGCTTGGACAGAGAAGGATTTAGTAAAAAAGGAAAAAGTATGGGAAGGAGTTTTAAGAGTAAGGTTTTGTTCGGAGCGAAGACTGCGGAAATGGGAATCACTAAGGAATTGGAAGGACTGTTTTAGATAAATAGGGGCATTGGGGTTGAAAAGTATACAGTAGAGAAGAGAGAGAATGTGTGTATTCCTGCGAAGGCGGATCGGGAGCCACTCGAGCTTTTTGCGAAAATCGGAAATGTGATCATACTTGCGAAGCCCAAATATGAACCTGATGCAAAGATTTTGAATGCGCTCAAGTTTGTTCAATTGATCTTCTCTAAGATCAAGATAACAGCAATCTGCATAATCAAGAATTGGTAAAAGGATAGATTGTGCTAACGCAATTTTGGTAGGAATCGGTAAAAGGTTACGTAATCTACGTAGGGAACCAACAGCAACAAACATTTTTCTGCTTACCTCACTCATTTGTGGATTCCAAGAAAGGGTTTTATCGAATATTATACCTAGATTTATAATTTTATCACTGTATGGAATTATGGCATTGTCAAATAATATAGGGGATAAGAGAAAAATCTATTCGTGAGATTAATATTGGACTGCCAATAATAATAGATTGACACTTAAGTGGATTATTTTGAGACCGAATGAAATTGCTCCAACTTAAGATCTTTTTTAAGTCTGAGTTAATTGTCTGTATTGTCAGTGGTAAATCTATTAACTTAGAGTGACAGTAAATCTGAAAATCGTCGGCATACAGGTGGTAGAGAGATATATTGTGAGTTATGGAATTAATAAAAATCGAAAATAGCAGAGGTGAAAGCACTTCGCCTTGGGGCACACCGGCATTCAAAATTGACCAATCAGAATAAGAGTCCTGAACTCGGATTCTTTGTCTGCGGCCATGTAGATAACAACGAAACCAGTCAATTACAGTAGGACATATATTAAGAGAACTTAAAATAGCCAGTAATATGTCAAAATCAACAGTATTGAAGGCATTACTGAAATCCAGTAATGTCAAAACTGTAACTTCCTGGTTATCCATAGCTAATCTGATGTCATCGGTGATCTTAACTAAAGCAGTAGCCGTACTATGACAAGTTCGGAATCCCGACTGAAGTGGGTTAAATAGGTTATTTTTGGTTAGGAATAAATTAAGTTGTTGGTAAACAAGGCGCTCCAGGACTTTTGAGAGAAAAGGAAGTATGGATATAGGGCGGAAATCACTATAGGACGATGGATTAACTTTTTTCGGTAATGGGACAATTTGAGCGTCTTTCCAGGAGGAAGGATAAATACCAGTATTAATGGAATTATTAAGGATACATGTGATGACAGGAATAAGGTAATCAATGATAGGAATTATCATTTTACGGCTAATGCAGTCAGAGCCGACAGCATCAGAATTTATAGCTAAAATATTCTTCTTAATATCACTTTCCGTTAATTGACTAAAACTAAAAGATGGGAATGCTGGAGTGGATGAAGCAGAAAGATTATTTACTGTTTTTGATTTGACAGTGCCATCGATAGCAACTGCGGACGCGAAATGATTATTGAGCTGATTAAGATCGACATTATTAAAGTTTGTATCCGACTGAGCTTTCTCGACTCCAAGAGATTTCAGAAATTTCCAAACTTTAGAGGTATCGCCCTCCTCAACTACAGCTTTGTGAATATGCCGTCGATGTGTGTCTCTACACAGCCTGTTGCAACGATTTCGATACTTTATATATTTTTCTTTATTTGTATCTGACGGATTCGATTTATATTTGGCTTTAGCTAAATTTTTCTTTTCTTGGAGACGTTTTATATCTGAGGTAAGCCATGGTGCCGGTAAATGTTTGATACGAATACGCCGAACAGGTGCATGTGTATCATAAAGCTTAGTTAAAAGCGAATTGAATACACCAACCTGTTCATTAACAGTATTTACATTTAACGCCACCGACCAATCAATCTCAGCAGTATCAGCTTGCAGACGCTCTAAATCCATCCCA
The DNA here is from genome assembly GCF_905147765.1 of Vanessa atalanta. Lineage (NCBI taxonomy): Eukaryota > Metazoa > Arthropoda > Insecta > Lepidoptera > Nymphalidae > Vanessa > Vanessa atalanta. The sequence continues at coordinate 7,885,025 of NC_061901.1, forward strand.
GCAAAATTGCGTTGCAGAAGAATTCTTGATTTTGCCTTCGGGGGTTTGATTTTATAGGATAGATATAAAAGATCATGGTAAGAAAAGGCATGCGCAACACATTGACCATGTTTTTCAACATGGTCAATAGATGACACAATGATTAAATCAAGAAGAGAAGGAACAGAATGAGGAAAACAGTGCGTAGCAGAAAGTGGCAAGATTGTCATGTTCACCCCGTTGACAAGCGAAGTCAGACGAGATGACCGACAATCATTTTTAAGCAGACATGTATTGAAGTCACCCATGACTACCCCTTCTCGGGGTAGCCTCATTCCCTAGAGAACGCGTCCCCAGGTGGCGGATAGGGGAAAACCCAGGCAATCTTCACATGGAGGAACGGCAAACCAAAGGGCAGGAGGGAAATAAAATACCTCCCGCGGACCACAAGGCCGAAGAAGGACACTTTGTAAAAAAACCTCGCTAGTGGGCTGCTCTGGCATATCTGGAGTAAAGGCCACTGGTGTACTGGGTTTTTAGGTTGGAAAACTCAGTGGGGATGGCGGCGGAGGAACCAATGGTCAACGGCGGCACCCTGGCTCTCAAAGAGAGTCACAACCTTGGCGTCAGGCGGCAGCCGGCCGTAAAACTATATAGCCAAAACAAATATCTCCTAATCATGAAATACAAAGGCAAAATAATAATGGGTCATAATGCTAGGGCGTTCCCCAGAAGCGACGAAATGATGGCGAACGATGCGAATAATATTAGGGCGTTCCCCCAAAGCGACGACTTTGACAAAAACAAACGTTTGCAATTAAACTACAAAATTAGAATGGCGACATGGAACCTAGGCTCTCTCACTGGACGTAGCCAAGAACTAGCAGAAACCCTGAAAAGGAGAAACGTAGACATATGCTGTATACAGGAATTGAGATGGAAAGGGTCTAAACCAAGGGAATTAGGACTAGGATACCAGCTGGTTTACCACGGGACGAGCAATAAACAAAATGGTGTAGGCGTCATACTTGATCAGAAACTGAAAGATAGAATAGTAAACGTCGAAAGAAAATCAGACCGCATCATAGCAGTAAAGCTGGCAATGGATAGTGTAGTGTATAAAGAATATTATAATTATAGCATTCAAAGAATTATAAGTTGTTTATGATTTAGTTTGTTTACCAAAGTGTGCAAAGGATCACACTTATTTACAAGTTACCCGCACAGGTGTTCATTATTATCAGTGGGGATAACAGTATAAATCTCAATGAAGTGTCGTAAGCGGGATCAGTATCATTTCTGTTTCAGAGAGAGTAACACTAAAGTATCGTTGATAAATTAAGTACCTAAAGGTGTTCAAGTGAGTATGTGATTTCGATGTAAGTGATGTGAATATATGTGATTATGGATATGTGTATAGAAGTATTAAATATAAAGTTTAATACTTATTGTGCTATTATTCTACAACGACCCTATGTAAGGAACTCAGATAGCGTAATACCTGAATTTTTTAGTTTAGTTTTGGCATACCATACTTTATTCCGTATTGACAAGTCCTGGAATTTTACGAGAATGGGTCTAGGTTTGTCACCAGTTATATATCCCATACGCTGGCTTCGACTGATAGTGCTAGTGGTAAGTTCAGGCAAATTGAGATGTTCTGAAAGAGCTTTGGTGACAACAGTGCTTACATTCTTTTTCTTAGTTTCAGTGATACCATGCACCAGAAGTATCTTCCGCCTGCTACGCATTTCAATTTGGTCATACTGTTTGGAAAGCATCTTTATTTGGAGTTGCAAGCTTTCCAAAGCAATCAACACAAAGCTCCGGAAGACGCTAAACTGAGCTGCAATATTAGAAGAGGGACTTGTTGCTGGAATAGCCGCTTGCAAGTTTTGTTGGAACTCAGCCATTTTGTAATTAAAGTGCAGTGCCAAATCATCCATAGATTGTTTTAGTGATTCCATTGTTTGCTTATGTCAGTTACAATCAGTAATGGCTAAATAAAGAAATTTAAAGTAAATCAAGTAAGTTTTATTGATGATTTATCTTGAAAGGAATTGTACTGGTAGGCAAGTCGTTACCTAGTTCATTATCATTGGTAATTGATAGGTCATGTAATTTAAATTTAATATTAAATTGAGAGAGAGCTTACAAAATGTGTTACGTCTGTTACGCAGCTACCCGCCAAAAAACGTTTTTATTTATCGCCTCTTTAATATTTTGTTCCATCTCTTTCATTTCCTTCTTGTTATCTGCTATGTCGGTCTGTATCTTTTGTAAAATTTTTGCAATTCCTTCCATTGTGAATCTACCGGTCACGCCCTCTATTGATATTGTAAGGAACTGTTAGGTTAAGTTAGTAAGTAACAGTTTGTAAGTTACCTTGCGCAAGATTCAGATCGCTTCTTCTAAGTAGTTTCACTACTTGCCGACAGGTGGCGTTATCTTGGATATCTTGATTATGTACGATGAATTTTATTTTTATGTTGAATGTAATTTGAGGTTATCAAATATACAATATTGTTTAATATTCGTTTTTTTTGCACTTGTTCCTTACTTGGGATTTAGACAGGCGTTTTCTGGTCGTATGTATGAAGTCCTTTTCTTTATTTTCTACGTCAGAAGTATCTAACACTAACTTTAACTGTCCGTGTTTTTTTTGGATATTTCTACGTAAGTGTCCAATTTATGCAGCTCATAACATTAGTCCAGTTGTCTCACAACTTATTTCACAGTTTTATCACTTTTTCTCATCGAATTATACACTTTTTTAATAACAAGCGATTTTAAACAACAGAGGCGATGTCGACACTGGCACAGGTGCGCCCTCCCTTCAGATGAAATAGCACATCTTAAATCAGAAATTGCTGAACAATTAAGAAGGGAAGCGGATTTAAATAATCAAACAGATCGCACTCACCCCATTTACAATCACAACCGTTAATTCAGACACACAATGTAGTTACTAGCACAATGTAGTAACTAGCCCTACAACTTACAATATTACACAATCTGATGCTTCTATACAGACAAATTTAACATCCCTAGTTCACGATACAGAAGTACAATATACTCAATCTACAGCCTTAGAAAACCCACAACAAGAAAACATTGAAGAATTAAAGAATCTTTTAGAAACAGTACTAACTAAATTTGAAGGTACTGATCCTAAAACCCGACCAAAATTACCGCGATTAAAAGAGAGTAAATTACTTCATGATCTGATTTACACATTCAATACTCATATACTACCTACCTTTTCTTCATTAGATTCCGACCTACTGCATTTACATATATTAATATATTGTTCAGCTTTAGTAATAATAACAAAACTTGACTATAAAATTAAGTCAGGAAATATAGAAGATTCAAGCATACAGAAGAAAAAGAGCCATAAGCCAGCGTGGGAACATAGATTAGAAAACGATATAAAAAAGCTTAGAGCAGACATTGGTAGGTTAACTCAATATTTAAAAGGCAATAGATCTAAAAAAGTAGTAGAAAAAGTAGAGATAATATTTAAAAATACCAAATTGCACACTATCCAAGAACGAGAAAACAAGAAACCAGAAGAATATATCGACACTCTTAAACAGAAACTATCTTTAAAATCACATAGACTTGCAAGATACAGGAAAGCACTTAATAGAAAACAAGATAATAAATTATATTGTACCAACGAAAAAGCTTTTTACAGGTCATTGAATAGTTGTACCTCGAATAATACAAACAATGAAGAACAAATACCAAATAAAGATGAACTTAAAAACTACTGGGCAGGGATTTGGGAAAAAAGGAGTGACCACAATTTACAGGCAAAATGGATTGAAGAAGAGAATCTGAAGTGGGGTTATATGGAACAGATGGAATTTATAGAATTAAAATTAGATGATTTAACTGTAGTTTTAAAGAAAACGAAAAATTGGAAAGCTGCTGGAATAGACCAGATACATAATTTCTGGTATAAAAAGTTTACGTCATTACATGATATTCTAACAAAAATAATTTCAGACCTAATTAACTGTAGAACTCCACTCCCAAATTTTATAACAACCGGTTTGACCTACATGCTACCAAAAACCAGAACACCCACGATGCATCACAGTACCGTCCCATAACATGCCTACCAACAATATATAAAATAATCACATCCTGCATTACCAATAAGATAGTCTCACACCTGGAAGCACATAATGTAATGTCAGAGGAACAAAAGGGATGCAGGCGAAACCACAGAGGATGTAATGAGCAATTAATTATAGATTCAACCATACTAAAACATTCAAATAAATTTAATAGAAATTTGTATGTCACATATATAGATTTCAAAAAAGCCTTTGATAGTGTCCAACATTCATGGTTAGTTCAAATTTTACAAACATATAAGATTCATCCTAATATTATTAAATTTTTGAAAGAGGCCATGTCTAATTGGAGAACCACAATAACTTTAACAACAAAAACATCTAAAATCTGTTGTGACGAAATCCATATTAGAAATGGCATCTTCCAGGGAGACTCTCTCAGTCCTTTGTGGTTTTGCCTCTCCCTAAATCCTCTATCTAGAATACTATCAGATTCTAAATTTGGATACCAATTAACACGTGACATAGCGGTTTCTCATTTGATGTACATGGATGACATAAAACTATTTAGTAAATCTGTGATAAAAATGATAAAAATTACAGCGCAATTTAGTAAAGATATAAATATGAATTTTGGCTTAGATAAATGCAAAACTGTAACTATAAAGAAAGGAAAATTAATTGAGAAAAATTATGAAATAAGTGAGGAAATAAATATATCCGAGATGTTAGAAGGGGACTTATATAAATATTTAGGTATATTTCAAGCTAAGGATATTAATCACTCAAAATTAAAACAAGATCTTACCACTGAGTACATCAAAAGAGTAAACCAGCTGTGCAAAAAACATCTTTATTCGCGAAATCTCATAAAAGCAATAAATACTTTTGCTATTCCGGTCCTAACTTACTCCTTCGGGATAATCAAATGGTCTCAGACAGATATTAAGAATTTAGAAATAAAAACTAGAGTCACGCTAACTAAACAATTATCACCATCCGAAATCAGCTATAGAAAGATTAACGTTGAAAAGACAATTAGGAGGAAGAGGGGTAGTTGATTTAAAAATTCTTTGGCAAAACCAAATCCATAATATTCAAATTTTTTTCTACAATAAAGCAAATACTAGTAAGATACATGCAGCTATAGTAGAAGTTGATGAGAATTTCACACCGTTAAACCTAAAAAATAATAATAAAGAGTTTAAAACTATCCAAGAACAAATAAATGAAAAAATTTAAGATTGGAGAAGAAAAGAACTACATGGTAGGCATATCCACGATCTAGAGCAAATTTTCATAGATTTAGATGCGTCAAATAAATGGTTACAAAAAGGTTACCTTTTCTCCGAAACAGAAGGTTTTCTAATTGCTATTCAAGACCAGGTTATCAATACAAGAAATTATAAAAAATATATACTTAAAGAATCAAAAGAATCTGATTTATTTCGAAAATGTCACAGAATGCCAGAAAATATACAACATATTACAGGAGCTTGCCCTACTCTAGTTCAAACAGATTACACCCATCGCCACAACCAAATAGTTCACTACATACATCAAAAACTTGCACACAAATATAACCTCACAAATACTCCACTAAAACCTTACTATGAATACCAACCCAACCCCGTTTTAGAAAATGAAGAAATAAAAATATATTATGATAGAGCAATTCTTACTGATAAAAAGATTCATTACAATAGACCGGATATAACTTTAGTTAACAAATCATCTAAAATAGCTTACTTAAGTGATGTTTCTGTTCCAAACACACATAATTTATTAAAAACTATTACGGAAAAGATCAATAAATATACAGAATTAAAAGAAGAAATAATTAGAATCTGGAATTTAAATAAGGTTTTTATTGTCCCTATCGTGCTTTCCACTACCGGAGTCATACCTAAACACTTACACCAAAATTTAAAAATTCTTGATTTACCACCTCTTTTTAAGTGGTAGTGCCACACTGCATACCTTCGGGTTGCAGCCGAATGGGCCGGCACGCCCGGGGAAGTACCACTCTCTCACTTAAAATCGGCGTCAAGTGGTAGCTATGTTACCGCGTTTCGTCTGGTATGTGAGAGTCCCGGAGGCCCGATACCCCCCCCCCCCTTAAACATGATGGTTGTGCTGAATTTGGTTACATTACCCCAGGAGGGTACCATCAGCGACTGCGGTGGAGAATCCCTCTCTGGGCATCCATGCTCAGGACATACACCACCTGAGCAGGGATGCCCAGGCTGCCCTCCGAATTCTGGGGGGGGCAATTTTGCGCTCGCCACTGTTCGGGGCAAGCGGAGCAGGCATCATAAGGCAACCCCTACCACCCTCACTGTGGACTTCTGCAACATAAGGGGACTCAACTCGAACTTGAACGCCGTCCACTTTCACCTTGAGACGGCGAAGCCGGCCTTGCTCTTTCTTACCGAGACTCAGATATCTTCTCCTGCCGATACGACTTTTCTTTCCTACCCCGGGTATAAATTGGAACATTCCTTTGTACCACGAGCTGGGGTGTGCGTTTACGTCAGAGATGATATCTGCTCTCGACGCCTCGGCAGCCTTGAAGGACAGGACCTATCAATTATCTGGCTGCGTGTAGATTGTGACGACCATCCGCGAATCTACGCTTGCCTTTATAGGTCCCATAGCGGTAATGCCGAAACCGACCGACTGGTTGAGCACGTCCAAATGGCTACAGATTCCGTACTGCAGCAGATCCTATCCGCAGAGATCGTTATTCTTGGCGATTTTAATGCCCACCATGCCGAATGGCTTGGATCGCGCACTACCGATCATGCGGGTAGATCTGTTCTCGACTTCGCTTTAGCATATGATTTGACACAACTAGTCCCCTCGCCAACGCGAATACCAGACGTGGAGGATCATACACCTTCCCTGTTGGACCTTCTGCTGACTTCCCATCCGGATGGCTACCAGGTTATCGTCGAACCCCCTCTGGGCTCGTCGGACCACTGTCTCGTCCGAAGTACAGTGCCGGTTGCGCGTTACTCACGACCTCGTTTCGTGGGCTGCCGCCGAGTGTGGCACTACAGGTCAGCAGATTGGGATGGGATGCGGTCCTTCTTTGCATCCTACCCATGGGGGCAGGTTTGTTTCTCGCCGGATGATCCGAGTGTTGTTGCTGACTCTGTTGCCGATGTGGTACTTCAGGGTATGGAACTATTCATTCCGTATTCTGCGGTCCCCATCGGTGGCAAGTCCCAGCCCTGGTTTGGTCGTTTCTGCAAAACGGCTTCACGCAGAAAATGGGAACGCTACCAAGACTGGGCTAACGCATCAGCGTCTCGTGATGTAAATACCAGCGCAATCAGAAAGGAATATAACTCTGCCTCTAGGTCCTTCAAAAACGTGATTGCTAAGGCGAAGACGGAGTACATTGGCAGAATTGGCGAGAGACTGGTGCGCCTCTCTTCAGGAACACGTGCGTTCTGGTCTCTCGCCAAGGCTGTCTTAGGGAATTTCTGTCAGCCTTCCTTACCATCTCTGCACAAGGACGGTGAGCCATTGGCCCATACAGCGAAGGAGAAGGCTGATCTTTTAGGCTCTCTCTTCGCAGCGAACTCGACTCTGGATGACCGAGGAAAGTCACCACCAACAATCCCGCGGTGTGATACCACGATGCCGGAGGTTAAATTCCGGCAAAGTGCAGTTCGTAAAGCACTTCTTTCCTTGGATATTCATAAGTCGAGTGGACCCGATGGCATCCCTCCAATCGTACTACGGACTTGTGCTCCCGAGTTGGCGCCGGTCTTAACGCGTCTTTTCCGGCAATCCTATGCATTCAGCGTCGTCCCGAACTCCTGGAAGACTGCTTTGGTGCATCCGATCCCTAAAAAGGGCAACCGCTCAGACCCGTCCAATTATAGGCCTATAGCCATCACCTCCTTGTTCTCCAAGGTAATGGAGTCCATTATAAACTGCCAGCTCCTGCGGTACCTAGAGGAGTACCAGCTGATTAGCGACCGCCAGTACGGTTTCCGTCGGGGTCGCTCAGCCGGTGATCTTCTAGTTTACCTTACTCATAGATGGGCGGAAGCAGTTGAGAGCAAAGGGGAGGCATTAGCAGTCAGTCTGGACATAGCGAAGGCCTTCGATCGCGTGTGGCACAAAGCGCTTCTTTCGAAGCTTCCTTCCTATGGGCTTCCCGGGAAATTATGCAATTGGATTACCAGTTTTTTGGCAGATCGGAGCATCAAGGTCGTTGTCGACGGTGCATGCTCTGACTTAAAATTCGTCAATGCTGGTGTTCCACAAGGCTGCGTTCTATCACCCACTCTGTTTCTTCTGCATATCAATGACTTGTTGCAAATCAGTAACATTCATTGCTATGCAGACGACAGCACCGTAGACACCTCATACACCGGCCGTGCTAATATTTCTCGGGAAAACGTCGAAGAAAACCGGAACAAACTTGTATCTGAAATCGAGTCTTCGTTAAACAAAGTCTCGAACTGGGGTCGGCTAAACCTAGTTCACTTCAACCCCAAAAAGACGCAAGTTTGCGCGTTAACTGCTAAAAAAACACCATTTGTCGTATCTCCACGATTCGAGAACATTCCGTTAGCCGCTACAGCTAGTATCGGAATACTTGGCGTTGATGTTTCGAGTCTCGTTCAGTTCCGCGGTCAATTGGAAGGCAAAGCCAAATTGGCATCAAAAAAGCTTGGTGTGCTCAGCAAGGCAAGACAGTATTTCACGTCGGCCCATCGTCTAAGACTATACAAGGCGCAAATTCGGCCTCACATGGAATACTGCTCTCACCTCTGGGCGGGTGCTCCCCAGTACCAGCTCCTTCCATTTGACCGTATCCAACGTAGAGCGGCTCGAATTATCGACGATCAAGCCCTTTCCGATCTGCTTGATCCTTTGGCTTTGCGTAGAGATGTTGGATCGCTCTGCATCTTCTACAGAATTTATCACGGGGAATGTTCCGAGGAATTGTTCGGATTAATCCTGGCTGCTGAATTTCACCTTCGGACATCTCGTCAAAATTCCAAATATCACCCGCACCACCTAGATGTCCGAAAATCCACAACAGCGCGATTTTTAAGACATTTTCTGCCTCGCACAACCACTCTGTGGAACCAGCTTTCGCCGGCGATTTTTCCGAACCGATACGACTTGGGAACCTTCAAGAAAAGAGCGTACTCTTTCCTGAAAGGCCGGCAACGCACCTGCAAGCCCCCCGGTGTTGCAGATGTCCATGGGCGGTGGTAGTCACTTTCCATCAGGTGAGCCTCCTGCTCGTTTGCCACCTTATGACATAAAAAAAAAAAAAAACCTCTCACATACATCACCATGCAAAAAGCTGCTATTTTAAATACTTGTCGAATAGTACGTAAGTTTTTAGAATCTGATAATGAGCTGACTGACTGTACTGACTGACTTTTTCACTCCCCAGATACACTTGGTCATTGACCCGAGTGACTGGAATATTTGCCCCATTATTTGGGAGATAATTAGTCCAAAAAGAATAATAAATAATAATAATATCATGACCTTAGATTTAGTGGGGTTAACTAACAACCCAAATGAGTCAGCCCAATCTTTAATTAAAGCAAGATCATTGTTAATTTTTCCAATGGCATCATTTAATTCATTCAGTGAGGTATGTCTGTAAATCTGCAGATCATCAGCGTAGAGGAGGTGATAGTGTGAGGAAACAATTGTAGTAATCTGATTGATAAATACTGAGAACAGCAGAGGTGATAGAACGCTGCCCTGCGGTACTCCAGCAGAGAGTCTAGTCCAGTCAGAGTGACTCTCCTCACAACGTATACGTTGTTGACGGTCATAGAGAAAAGAATGAAACCAATCAATCGCAGAGGAGGAAATGTTAAGAGAGCGGAGGACACCCAGCAATAAATCAAAGTCCACTGAATTGAATGCGTTACTAAAGTCGAGTAAAGTGAGGACAGTAAGCTGTTTGTTGTCCATTGCGTAACGGATATAATCAGTAACCTTGAGTAAAGCTGTGGTTGTGCTGTGAGAAGGACGAAAACCAGATTGGAAGGAAGTTAAGAGATTGTTATTGAGGAGAAAAGAGGACAACTATTTTGAAACAGCTTTCTCGATAATTTTAGAAAGAATGGGAAGAATGGATATGTGGTAGGGCGAAAATGTGAAAAAGAACTGGGATTAGGGGATTTAAGCAGAGGAATGACATGTGCCATTTTCCATGCAGTAAGACTTTGTTAGTTAAGGAGAAATTTAGAATATGAGTTATAATAGGAGAGATTATATCAATGATGAGAATTAACATGTCCCGGCTTATGCCGTCACTGCCAACGGCCTTTGAAGAAATTGAAAGTATATCTTTCTTAACGTCCTCCTCTGCGACATCTTGAAAAGAAAACGGAAGACATGTAGGAGATGGTATAGCAGCTAGTTTTTGAAGAGAAGAATTTTTTTTAGAAGTTATAAGTGTGGAAGGTGGAGAAGAGAAGTGTTTGTTAAGGTCATTAAGATTAATTGTGTTATTAAAGTGTATATCAGTTTTACCAATGCCAACAGTTTTAAGGAATCTCTATGTTTGAGCAGTGGAAAGAGATTCGATTGAGTTAAAAATAAAGCGTCGTTTAGCGTCCCTGCACAATCTGTTACATAGGTTACGTAATTTCTTGTAGGCAGTAACATTCTCAGCTGTTGGATACTTTTTAAATTTCAGTTTGGCTTTGTTGCGTTTGGTCATTACATTCTTTATTGTAGAGGAAAGCCATGGAGCAGGTAAATGCTTAACTCTGACCGGTCTTACCGGCGCATGGACGTCGTACAGTCCAATAAGCAATGAAGTAAAGAAAGATACTTTGTTGTTTATATCTGATTCATTGTACACACTAGACCAGTCCAAATTTACGGCATCAACACGCAGACGCTCCAAATCAATGTCTCTGAAGTTGCGATGCAAAATTTCTTTACGTCTACGTTTAGGAATGCTAACATTATAGCGTAGATATAAGAGGTCGTGATAGGAGAAAGGTGCAGTCAATTGTCCATGTGATAATACATTACACGATTGAGAAGTAATTATTAAATCTAAAAGAGAAGGATTAGCATTAGGTGGAAAATGGGTAGCAGAGAGAGGAAGAATTGACATGTTTAAAGATGAAACCAAAGAATATAATTTCTGAGTCCTGTAATCATTTTTTAGTAGGCAAGTATTAAAATCACCCATGATTATTGTGTCACTATAAGCGGGAGATAAATTTACTAAGAGTGATTCGAAGGCATCGAAATAATTAATAGTAAGTAGAGGGCTGTATGCCACCCCTACAAGGAGTGAGGTATGCTTCAAGCGGATCTCAATGAAAAGATGTTCTAAACTACCAGATTATGTGGAAGGAGATTGACTTATGATCTTGAAATTAAAATTATTTCTGAGATAAATGCAGACGCCTCCACCGCCTTTGCCAGTACGGTCATTCCGAATTAAAGTAAATTCAGGTAAATGAAAAAGGGCAGAAGGGAGAGAAGGCTTAAGCCAGGACTCAGAAATAAGAATACAATCAACTAAGATGCCGCTAAAAAATGCTAGAAAATCGGGAAAATGAGCCGGAATGCTTTGAGCATTAATGTGAACTATGTTAAGACCATGTAATTTATTAGTGAAAATGGAACTGAGATTTTGACCAATTGTAAACGAATCATCCATTGAAGAATGGTTACTTGACAGGCTTTGAAAATCTTCAGAAGAAGAGCACGAGAAATGTTCATCATCAAAGTACATTATATTAGACATTATAATATGTAGAATACTTATTTAAAAAAATAAAACTTGAGAGATATATCAAAATAAAAATTAATATGAAACAATAAAATAAATAAATATATAGAGTATTATATAAAAAAAAAATGTATAAATAACTTATATAAATAACAAAAAGTGAAAAAAATAACTTTACAAGCAAAAACCCACTCACACTGGCGAAAGGAGAGAGATATCATCAAATTACACAAAACTTCATTGGAGCAAATTCATATATCTATAAAAGGAAAAAGAAAAAAAAAAAACACAAAAAAAACTTACCAAAACATATTGAAAAGTCATTAACAAATTGAAAAAAAAAAAGAAATTATCAGCAATTATATCTAATATTATATCTATCTATATAAAACTATCTACAGGAATATCCGAACGCCGACAGTGCAAGATGACAGTATAGGATTGTCTAAATGATAAATAATCTGTGCACAATATATCAAATTATCTGTGGGAATGAAGTAGACATTAAGACAATGACAGAATGTGACAGACATTTATTTATTATCTTTTTCAACTTAAGATTATAAAAAGTGAAGAAAAAAAAAATATATGGATCTACCGGACCTTATTCAATTAAGTGGATAAACAATACAAGTGAAAAATTGAACTTAGTGCAATAAACTATGCCTACCGTCGTTCGGAATAAGTAATAGATGAAAGTGTAATAATAAGAAACTGACCACATAGTACCCTCCAACAAGGTATACAATTACTTAGCTGATGTTTTAATATTTCGACGAGATCTTGTAGTTTTCTGTTCATATACCGATTCAGCAAGCGGATGTTTTTCTATTAATACCTTCAGTTCACACATAGAATTTATTTTCTTGCGATTTTTGTCTGGCAAAGATATGACGATATTACCATCGACGGTCCAGCAATTTCTCATTCCGAAATGCTTACGGGCAGCCACAAATAACTCCTGCCTGGGTTTGGTGAGAAATTCCGTAGTTGTTATACCGGAACCTTTAAGTGCAGTTTTACAGTTCCATACTGCATTCCTGGCCCTTAAACTAATAAAGCGGACCAGTATGGGTCTAGCTTTATTCTTCTTTACACCTAATCGATGGCAAATATCCATATGAGAGTAATCAAGATCAGATAGTTTTAAACGATCACGCAAAATGGATTCAACTATGTTATTGATTTGTTCATTGTTATCTTCAGTAACACCGTGAAGTAGAAGTATATTTCTTCTGGACAATACCTCTTGATTGTCGAATCCCGTGCTGAGCAATTACAACTGATGCCGTAACATGGATAGAGCCTTCCAAATAAGCTCCTTGATCACATTGAAGTCGGCGGCCAGCGAGGAACAATTACCCGAAGCACTTTCGTCAGGACTTGATGATGCAGCTTGTGTTTTAGCCAAAGCTTTATCGAAGAGATCCATACGTGCCTCGAATATTTTCGTCATATCCTCCATATTTTTATTTAGTTCAGTGTGTAGATCCATTGTAGTGTAACCAATAAAATTGTGCAAAATAAAGATGATATGTTGAGTAAATATATGTGCCAGCTGACGTAGGTAAACACTAAATCATTTATATATACTTTTTATTTAAATAAAATAAAGACGTATTTAAATTAAAAAAAGTGCAGAGCAATTATTATGATGTTATTCTTATGACCTACCCCCAAGTCTAGTACTAACGATAGTATATTGATTGACGATTTTAATACTCCTTCGCTAAGCTAACTCAAGTCTCCAGACACTACTTTTTTAACACCGTCACAACCATTAGATCGTAAAGCATGTCTCCTTGTTGAAATCTTAAATTTGTGTAATCTGCAGCAATTCAACGGCTCTCCCAATAACAACAACCGCTATCTTGATCTTATCCTTTCAACCTGCAACACTTTACTTGTTACAGTAACGGACCCACTCAGTAGATTAGATATCCATCACCCACCTTTGGCTATTGATTTTGGTGCACAAACTGAGAACTTCAGAAATCTTAAATTGAATAAGCCCAAAAAGCTCAATTTCTATAAGTGTAACTATACTGCACTCAAAGCTGAACTAGACGTTGTGAATTGGTCTGAAATATTGCCTTCGGAGAATGTTGATGTATGTGTATCGGAATTTTATAGTATTATCAAAAAAACTCATTACACGATATACTCCTTACTCTAAAAGTCTAGATCCTTGCTACCCACATTGGTTCTCTATTTCCTTAAAGCGAAACATAAAAAGTAAGCTGAAATATCATCGTCTTTATCGTATATACAGCAATCCAAGGGACTATGACACCTTTTCTATGCTTTGCACCAGATGCAAAACCCTCATGGATCAGGACTACAAATGTGTTCATTTGTCACCTCTGTTGAACCAACTCTAGTTAATGGCTTAAAACATTTTTGGAACTTTGTTAATAATAAAAAATCGAACAAATCAATTCCACAAACGATAACTTACGGTGATCTTATATCTCATGACCATAGAGGTATAGGTGAGCTTTTTTCCTCCTATTTTGCATCTATTTATCAATCAATAACATAGAATACATATTGAGATTGTTCACTTCCAAAAATATCAGCAAAATATGCAAAAGGTGCACGAAGCCCATCTTCACCAACTATTCAGGCGTTTGCAAGAATATGGCGTTGTCATCAACACTTCCAAATGTGTCTGGTGTTAATTAAGTTACATTCTTAGGTTACACTATATCAGCCGAAGGAACTAAGTCTTTTGATACAAAATTTGAAGCTGTACCTACATATGTTATTAATATAAGAAAATACTACTGTCCATATTTGGCACCAAGAAATGAATCGATATTCGATATGCTATATACTAAGTTAATAAATTATTGTGTTCTGAAGTTTAACTTAGTCGTTACGAAGCTGGGAAAAGACGTAATACAACGAGTTAGCGATATACTACTTCAACAGCCCCAAACAAGGAAATATGGTACCCTGAAATCGAGATTATTAGCATTGTACGAAGAATCAGAAAATCGTCAACTCCAAAAACTTTTGAGTGAAATTGACCTTGGCAATGAGAAACCATCTCAACTTTTGAGACGCATGCGAGATTTAGCCAGGGGAAAAATTCTCGACGAAACGCTGAGTATCATGTGGCAAGGTCATTTGCCGAGGTTAGTAGTAAACCATCGACGTCAGATGATATTCCACGTTGCAAGCACAAGTAGCTCAGTTGTCTTTACAAGTGATGGAATTGCAAAACATTCAAAGATTTCAACACAAAAAAAGAAATTATAATAGTCACAATCGCTATCGATCAAAATCCCGTGGCCGTAATATAATACGACGTAAGTTGCGCAGCGCCGACGATCTTTGTTATTATCATGCATGTTATGTATGCGACCACACTATAGAGGTACATTAGGACATCGCGTTCGCCGAGACCACCGACGACGGCCCGGTACCAGCAACCCTTGCGCAACATCATGCCGCCCAACAACGTACCAAACCGATCTTTCTTTATAATTTCTGTGTCTCTTAGAATTAAGAAAAGTATTAATATAAATAATAATATAATATAAATAATATAATAATTGATTCTGGGGGCATTCTGTGTTACAACCTCAACACATGAAGTAGTTAAATTAGTATTAATATTTGTAAAATAAGCTTGCGAATTAAAATAAATTCACTTTTAAAGTACTTTCGGTTTTTTTAAGTCCTTCGGCTGCGAATGACGTAATTGGCGCAGTCGGTAGGATGCACAGTGGGTAATAGTTCCGCGATAAAGGTGATCTCACATTGATACCGCTACGCGTCGCGAGCTATCCAAGAGACTATCTAGTCCCACAACTGGGCATCTTGAATCTACGAGTGTTTGTGGCCAGGGACGTACTTGAAAATCAATACTAAAGAAAACCAAATGTAAGTACTTTGAAACTTTACTTAAACGTTGCTTCCTTTATAATCTAGTGTTATCCTATCCAAAATTTTCCACCCTAGAAAAAACGGTGAAAAATCTGCCTCACATTGACAGATCTCGCGAAATACTAGCTTAATAATAGTGAATTAGAAATAATTAAAATGTCTGTAGATCCTGATGTTATTTATAAGGCGCTCCGCCCGGTCCCCGAATTCGACGGGAACCCCAATATTCTTACCTGATTTATCAAAATATGTGACCAAATAGTGATACAGTATTTAAAAAATGAACCAGGTTACGAGTTTAGTAAATTATGTTTAACTAACGGGATTTTGAATAAAATTACTGGCCCTGCCGCCAGGACAATTAACTCGAATGGGATTCCTGATAGTTGGGCACGAATTAGGAACGCATTTATTAATAATTTTGCTGATCAAAGGGATGAGACAGCCCTATATAACGACCTTTCGTTACTCTCTCAGGGAAGCGATACTCCTCAGGAATTTTATGACAAATGCCAGACACTTTTCAGTACTATAATGAGATATATTTCATTACATGAAAATATACCTACTACAATAGAAGCAAAACGTGATCTTTACCGGAAACTCACCCTAAAATCTTTTATTAGAGGTTTGAATGAACCTCCTGATTAAATTTGCAAAGTTTGCCCAATTATTGATAATTATTAGTAATAATGCGGAAGACCTAATGTTAGAATTAAGTAGATTAAAAGATATATTAGCGTTTGTGCATGCATCGAGCATCTATCATAGCATGTTAAGTACTAGTAGTTTAGAATATATTTTAGATAAACTAAGACACATTTATAACTCCAAAGAGTTAATAGAGGCAGATCTTAGAGATTATTATAGTATTATCAGACCCGTTTATTATTATGTAGGAAAGCGAATAGTAATAATTTTTAAATTTCCGATTGTTTCTCCTAGCCAATTCAAATTATTTAAACTCTCAATTGTTCCTAACAAAGACCAATATACCTTTATCCCACCATACCCTCTCATAGCAACTGATGGTAAAGCTTTCATGTACATGGAGGCTGAATGCCCGAAGTTTAATCAGCAATATCTCTGCGAGGAAAACGTCCGACATTAGGCCCGAGAAAATTCAGAGTGCGTCCAGACCCTCATTACCAGTCAATCTATGGATAGATCCTGCCGGCCCGTTAAAATTACGCTAGTCGAAGAAACAATGGAGCAACTAGATGATCAGTACTACACTCTTATCTTCCCACGCCCAACGAAGGTTGTGTTAGAATGCAGCAGCCATGAATTTACTACCCTATTCGGAAGTTATCTAGCCACAATTCCGCAGACGTGTTCACTACACACTGACGAATTCACCATCGCTAATATTCAAAATAAACTCAAAGGACAGCCGCTGAAAATAACCGAAATTCCAGAACATTATACAACTACAAAAAACATTACAATCCCTCACCTGAAACTGAAAAATATAAATACACCGGGGCTACGTAGCATTGAAGACAGGGTCCTGAATGAGCAACCTACAAAACTAGATCATCTCCATGGAAGTATATATCATACAACTATTCCATTTTACATACTTTTGTTCAGCGCACTGGTACTTAGTATTGCCATACTCACTAAGCGGTACATTCACCATGTAACAAGGAATGAATCGGTTAAAAAAGATAACGGGACCCATAACAACCCTGCTGAAGAGCCTGTGCAGGCCAGGAACGAGTCATCGTTGCCAGCGACATTTGCACTCAACGCTTTCAAATAGTCGCTGATCTACGGGGGGAGGTGTTGTAGTGCTCATAAAATCTGCTAATATTTATTACAATACAGGTGCATGAGAGATTTCTGTGTACTACTTTTATAAGACTATTTGAAAGGGCAACGTGTGTTGTTTACTTCAAAGAAATCATTTTCTTTATTCGCAGATTCCAAAATGCACAACGCAGGCAGGTGCAGAGCACGCACCGCGTGTCAGAATGGGCGTTTCGGCGGGAAACCACGTATTTAAGAAAAACACGTCTCCGGAAATTAATATTTTAATAATAGAAAACTGTTTGTTTATTAAATTATTAATATTTAGTGAATTCTGGGATGTTAAATTAGTTTGAAATATTTTACCGATCATATTTTTTTTTTTTAATTAATACAACATTATACCTAAGGATTAACATTAAAAGTTGCATGAAAGCAACAGGCGGCCTTATCGCTAAAACAGCGATCTCTTCCAGGCAACCTTTGGGCAGCGAACTGGTTGCAAAACTAATTTGGGAAGGGGTACAGAGGGTTATATTGAGTGAATAGTGCCCCAATTTTGTTACAAAAGGCCGAACGCCCGCCGGTATCGAGAGGCTTGTTCGAGCCGTCGAAGCGATCGGACCTCCTCAGCTTGGAATAAATTAAAGAAAAATATTTCCTTCGTTTGATTTCATGCTTTCGAGGATGGATAGAAATCCAAACCTTTTCATTCATGACGTCAGCAATGCTGACGACATGTTTTTTAAAAACAAGCGGGGACAAGCTACTCCGTCATATTGTATAAAAGGGATAACTGGCCTGACGAAATAAAAACAGGCGAATTTATTATAACTTAAAATTAACTTATAAGTGAGCGCTTCGTGTTGCTCTTTAAACTTATCAGGCGCTCGAACATGCCCCCGGACGTTTAAAGCTCCTGTTTCAACAAGAATCAGAAGAAACTGATAGTGGGCAAATTTTATTGAATGCTCGACGGATTACTCCAGCAGACGTTCGGATGTCAACCACACGTACAACACCATCAGATCTTGGATGGACACCAACAATTCGTCCTATTTTCCATTTTAGCGGTGGAAGATTGTCTTCCTTTACTACCACCATGGAACCCAGCTTCATTCCTCTTTGGATGAACGCCATTTGGTTCTTTGTTGCAATTCTGACACATATTCCTTACTCCACCGAGTCCAAAAGTGCTGGCGTAGTTGCTCGATTCTTTGGAAACGAGTTAAATATTTGATAGGATCGTTTCGGTTATCTCGTTGAGGAAGTGAAGTTAGTGGCCGACCAATAATAAAATGACCTGGTGTCAGAGGTGAAAAATCTTCAGGATCAGACGACAGCGGTGTTAATGGGCGAGAATTCAGTATCGCCTCAATTTGAATTAAAGTGGTGTTAAGTTCTTCAAAAGTCAAATTACAATTTCCCAACACTCGTTTGAGATGATATTATGTCGACTTAACACCCGCTTCCCAGAGTCCGCCGAAATGAGGAGTGTACGCGGGAATAAAATGCAATTTTATTCCATCGTTAGCTAAACTCTCGCTTAGAGAATCGCAATTAGATTTTAATAATTTAGAAATTTCGTTGTACGCACCAACAAATGAGGTACCATTGTCGGAATATATATCTAAGGGTTTCCTCCTGCGCGAAATAAATCTAAATAGTGCTAGTAAATACTGAACGAGTCTTAAACAATTGGAAAAACGCTTAAAATCAATTAATGTGTTATCTTTAACATTATCCACGACCGCAGTCAGTGAAATATGTGAACGAGTTTCAGGTAAAGTTACAAATTTTACATTAATTTGAGTAGGCCAATTAGATTTATCTTTTAAAAAATCAGGACCGTGACACCAGATACCATACCCCTGTAAGGTACTAATATCCACGGCACGAGATATAAGATCTGCTGGGTTTTTATTAGTTGGGACATGTCGCCAGTTACAGTTACCTGCTTTGTCGAAAATTTCAGCGACGCGGTTGCGAACAAATGGTTGAAGCTTAGAAGGCAACATTTGTAACCATCCGAGAACGATGATTGAGTCAGTCCAACAATAAACTCGACGGAAATTTACTCGTGAGTTTACAACCTTCTTATAAATCCGATCTCCTACTACGGCACCGCACAATTCCAATCGTGGAATCGTAGTAGGTTTGATCGGTGCCACACGACTCTTCGCCATCAATAACCGTATCATACACTGACCGTCATGATTAATACTGCGGATATAGGCACATGCACCATACGCACGCTCAGATGCATCTGTGAATACATGGAGTTCTAACATTTCACATGAATCGCATATCACAACGCGTGGAATCCGATAATTATTTAATAGGGCCAGGGCCTTGATAATAGCTGTCCAACTGGAGTTGAGTTCCGAAGGTAATGGTTCGTCCCATGAGATTTTATCTAACCACATCCTTTGCAATAACATCTTCATTGATACTATAAAGGCGATAAAAGATCTAAAGGGTCAAAAATACGTGCAATTACTAACAGCAGCTCACGTTTTGTTCACTCACTTTCACTATTATGGGAGGGAATCTTAGAGCCAATTATGAAACCTAATTCATCGGAATTAGCAAACCAGTCAAGTCCTAATAATTTATTATGTTTACCGGATCCCATATTTAAGTCTAATGATTGAGAATCACCAGAAACTACTTGAGGGGAATTAGATTTCCACTTCCTAAGTGACATGCAAGCTGACGCAAGTATGTTGGTGATTTCATTACGAATAAAAAAAAAATTGTTTAAATCATCACTACCGGTAAGCAAATCATCAACATAAAAATCGTGCTTTATAATAGTAGCAATCTCGTCGTTAGTGCACTCCAAGCCTAATTGCTTATGGCATCGTATCGCAAGAAAGGGTGCACTAGCTGTACCGTATGTGACAGTGTTTAATTTAAAAACCTTCACTGGATTGGTTGAATTTACTTCACGCCAAATTACCTGCTGCAAGTACCTGTCCGATGGATGGACTATAATTTGTCGATACATTTTTTCGACATCTGCGGATAACACATACTTATACTGACGAAACCTTAGAAGTATGGACAGAAGTTCATCCTGAACCGTAGGACCTACCATCTGTAAAACATTGAAGGACATTCCTGATGAAGTAGGGCAACTTGCGTTGAATTGAAGTTTTGTTGTGCTGCTACATTCGCGTAGTACTCCGTGATGCGGTATGAAATAATTATTAGCATTCAAGTCTATTTCTTCATTTTCAGTCATATGGCCTAAATTCTCATATTCAGACATAAACTCGTGATATAATTTACTATAATCAGGTTTAGTTTTAAATCTACGTTCAAGGGAGTATAAACAATTTATAGCCTTACGAAATGAGTCACCAAGAATAGAAGGGTCATTCTTTAATGGGATACGGACACAGAAACGACCGTCCAATAAACGTGTCGTATTTTTAATAAATAATTCCTCACACAACCTTTCTTCTGGCATATAATCAGGTGACTGAGATTGAATCTACTCTATTCTATCTAAATCACTGTAATCATCAAAACTATAATGTTGTCTTAGATTTTCGCGATTATTACACATTGAAATAAAACTAGTTTTTAACGGATTTAATCGCGTATATTAATTATTTAAATTGAAATTAAAAAGAAGAATTCAAACAGACAAATGTCACCTTAGTCTGCCCGTGACCACGAACACTGCAAAGTGCTCGAAACGTCGGGATGTTAAAAAAAAAAAAAATAATTAATATACGCGATTAAATCCGTTAAAAACTAGTTTTATTTCAATGTGTAATAATCGCGAAAATCTAAGACAACATTATGTGAACCAGTACGGACTGGAAACATCAAATAAAATTCGCCGGTTGGAGTACCTAAAAGTCAAACATGCCCGATTCGTAACGTCCATGAACTTCCTCAAAAGATGCCGTGACAATAATCTTATTCCGGTTTGTGTAAGGATCGCACCTAAGAAGGACATAAAGCATGGTGATAAAATACTCAATCAGGCAAGTAAGAAATTATTGTTACAACTCATCCGAGAACATCGATTTGACGCGCGACGGTTAACGGATCAAATTGACAGCCTAAGTAAAGAACTCGAGTCACGATTATCTAAAACAGATTGGCAAAAATGCTACGATTTTACTAATAAACGAGCCGCTATAAAATATAATAACTTAAAATTAAAACAAATAAAAAAATTCGAAAAACTCAGCGGAGTAAAATCAAATTATAAGAATTTCAACAATGGCAACACCGGGGAAATTCAAAAACCTGCGCGTGCGTCACTTGTCAATCTGTCAAAACAAAGTTTAGATGAATCGACTATTGCGGTATTAAATAAAGGATTAAACTTTGCACCGGCTCCATCCACAATACCGTTTGAAGACATTTTTTGCAATGTGGAGGAGTGTCTTTTCAAAAATAACATCACAAAGGAAGACTCGGAAGCTATTCGACAGGACATTTCGAGTGTTTTACGTCGAAGCCGGCCACCGAAAAGAAACCTTACTCGTGATGAATCTATAGCACTGAAGAACTTACGCAATAATAAAGACATTACAGTCCTCCGAGCAGATAAGGGAAACGCGACCGTTATGATGGATACGTGTGATTATAACCAGAAAATTTCCGCGATTTTATCGGATGTAAAAACTTATAAAAAAGTAACTAAAGACCCTACCAATAATATTCTTAAAAATACATCCGCGTTAATATCCAAACATCAAGAAAAATTAAATCTGGACAAAAAATCACTCGTGCCTACATGTGCAAAGCCACCTAAACTGTATGGGTTACCTAAGATCCATAAAACTGGTGCTCCGCTGCGTCCTATTGTAAGCCAAATCGATACACCAACATATAGATTGGCTCAACACATAGCAAGGATATTATCACCCCTCCGAGGACACACTGCGGCGTATGTCAAGGATTCTTACCAGTTTGTTGGTGAAATCAAAGACCTTAAATTAACCAACAACAAGACAATGGTTAGTTTTGATGTCCAGTCATTGTTTACATCCTTACCCATACAAGACTGCATCGAAATTGTCAAGAGGAAGCTACAGACACACAACATGCCTATTGAATATGCAGAGCTGTTACATCACTGCCTCACATCTGGTTATTTATTGTGGAATGATGAATTCTATGTACAAGTTGACGGAGTAGCCATGGGTTCCCCAGTATCCCCCGTGGTCGCTGATTTATTCATGGAAGACCTAGAGGAGAGGGCTCTTCGCTCCGGACCAATAACACCTAGGTTTTATAAACGGTACGTAGATGACACTTTCACAATACTACCTAGTGATCTGACATCTGCATTTTTAGTACATCTCAATTCTATAAATAAAAACATTCAATTTACTATGGAATTAGAGGCAAATAATTCTTTAGCTTTCCTTGACATCCTTATTATCAGGAATCCTGACAATACATTAAGTCACACAGTTTATAGGAAACCCACACACACTAATAAATACCTCAATGGTGACTCGCACCACCACCCTAGTCAGTTAGCTACCGTTGGCAAATCTTTGTTTCAGAGAGCCCACCATCTCTGCGATGCTGAACACCTAGAGGACGAGCTACTTCAGGTCAAGCTTGCACTCCACCAGAACAAGCTGCCCGTGCCTCGCCAGCATCGCAGAAGCCGTATCAAGACACCCACAGTTGAGCGACAACCTGCATTTCTACCATATGTGAAGGGAGTTACAGACAGGATTGGCAATATCTTGAAGCGAGCTTCGATTAAAACCATTTACAAGCCTCATAAGAAAGTGAGCCAGTTCTTGAGACCTATCAAGAGTAATATCCCTTTACAAACTGCGGGAGTATATAAACTCGAATGTGAGTGTGGTTTATCTTACATAGGCCAAACAAAGAGAAGTATCGGTACTAGGGTCAAGGAACATATAGGAGATGTCAAAAATAGGCGTTCTTCAAAGTCTGCAGTCTGTGAACATGCTCTGGATAAACCTAACCATTTTATTCGATTTGATAAACCACAGATCCTCGCTAGAGAACACAGATTCATTCCTAGAATGATACGCGAGGCTATTGAAATTCAAAAACATCCGAACTTCAATAGAGAAGATGGTTGGAGACTTTCTAACACTTGGGATCCACTTATTAAAAATTTAAAATTCCAAATCCAACAGACTGCAAGACCTAAAGATACAGTTAGTGCCTTCTACGTGCAACCGGAACGCTACTCAAGATACCAATTAAGAAATCGTTGGCGGTAGTTGTAAATAATATTTCTTTTTAATTCAAACAGACAAATGTCACCTTAGTCTGCCCGTGACCACGAACACTGCAAAGTGCTCGAAACGTCGGGATGTTAAAAAAAAAAAAAATAATAATTAATATACGCGATTAAATCCGTTAAAAACTAGTTTTATTTCAATCATCAAAACTAGCTTGAGTAAAATTACATGATATTTTATTTAATAATTTACCATTGCAATAGGCAGCTGGGCCAGAAACGATCCAGCCTAGCCTGGTTTCACATAACACAACCTGTGTTTCCAACACCTAGCAAGTCCCAGAAGAGATCAGCACCAAGTAAAATATCTACTTCCGACGGCTGGTAGAAAGTAGGGTCGGCTAAACAAATATTAGTAGGAATATTAAGGTTAGATAAATCAACTTCACAACAAGGCATATCATTTGTTATTAACGGCAATACAAAACAAAATATTCGCGAGATTTCGCGTTATTTATACCATCTACTTGTTTA
Source organism: Vanessa atalanta (assembly GCF_905147765.1). Taxonomy (NCBI): domain Eukaryota; kingdom Metazoa; phylum Arthropoda; class Insecta; order Lepidoptera; family Nymphalidae; genus Vanessa; species Vanessa atalanta. Next base: position 7,909,227 of record NC_061901.1, read on the forward strand.
GTATATAACTTAAGTCGTTTACATAATCGCTCCGTCATAAAACATGATGTGCTACCACTATCAAGTGCTGCACGCACTATATGTTCGACATTATAGTGATCATATAATTTAACTAAAGCGGTTGATAATAACACGCCACTTTGCTTATTATTATTCTCGCTAGTCGAAGGCGAGAGGCGCGCAGATAAAACAACACTACCAGTGCCATCGCCAGTGGGAATTGAGCGCTCAGGCGCTACAGACGTTGACGGAGACGTTGATATATTATTATTATTATAGCGATTACCTCTAATGTCCGAGACGTGAATTAATACATTATGCTTACGCTTACATAATTTGCACCCTGTTTTTTTACAATTGTTCGTAAAATGACCTGAACGAAAAAAGTTATAACATACTTTATAACTAGATATTAACTTAAGACGAGCTTCATTACTTAATGCAAGGAACTGTGAACAAGTATTTAAGTTGTGGTCACCTTTACAACAGGGACAAGTCTTGGTGACAGATTCAGTGCTTGGAACACCAAAACTCTGTGTCGTTACCATGGATTTTATCTTGGGAACGTATTTGTTAGTCACGGGAGTATTATTTCGTGATAACTCTAAAGTTGCAACTAAGTCAGCGCGCGTATGAAGGAATTGAAGGAAAGCATCGAATGTGATTTTGCTATTCTTGTCTATACGGCCCTTAAATTCCTCCCACTCACGATAAGAATTCTGATCTAACTTGCGAGTAACTAAAAAAAATATAATAATATAAATATATTAATAAAGTATCCCATTGTTTAACTGGCTCACCTAAGGATTCTAATGAAGGCAAATTTTTATTTAATTGGTCTAACAAACCTTTTAACGCCATAGAGGATTCCTTAGCAACAGCTTTAATGTTAAATAAAGCTGACACATGATTCTGCACTAATAATCGTTTGTTATCATAACGATCACATATTAAATCCCAAGCAACGGTGTAGTTGCTAGCGAAAAACTCAATCGATTGAATAACTAAAGCATCAGATCCCTCAAGAGAAGCACGCAAATAATGGAATTTATTTATTTGGTCAATTTTATTATTATTAGAGCCGAGATGGCCCAGTGGTTAGAACGCGTGCATCTTAACCGATGATTTCGGGTTCAAACCCAGGCAGGCACCACTGAAATTTCATGTGCTTAATTTGTGTTTATAATTCATCTCGTGCTCGGCGGTGAAGGAAAACATCGTGAAATTAGACACATGCAGGTTGCATGTGTCTAATTTCAACGAAATTCTGCCACATGTGTATTCCGCCAACCCGCATTGGAGCAGCGTGGTGGAATATGCTCCAAACCTTCTCCTCAAAGGGAGAGGAGGCCTTTATCCCAGCAGTGGGAAATTTACGGGCTGCTAATGTATGTATAATCATTATTATCATGGATGAGGCTAGTAAAAGTGTCACGAAATTCTAGCCAATTACTATAACACCCATTAAACCGTGGTAGCTGTATTGTAGGCAACTTAATAGGCTTGTAGGCGAATTATTACATTTATTTAGTTTATTTTATTTATTACACTTTACATAAACATAATATAATATTTTATTTAATATTTATTTATGTATTAATATTATAAACATCTTACACATTTCACCAATACATACATACACATTATAATTTATATTAAATAATAAAATATATATAAATAATTAATTCACAAGCATACTCGGGCGAAACCCGTAGTATACGGCGTTCGGATATCATTCTCCGACTACCGACTACTGCGGAACAAGTAGTCACATACTTAGTCGGCTTTAACGTTCGATGCGATTTGCTTTGTTTTCTCATTACTTTATATTTCCTGAGTTCCTAAGTTTTTGTGTTGTGCTATATTTCTATGTGTGACTGTCTATATTCTATTCTGTCTATCTTCTATTGACCTTTTGAACTTTCTTGTGTGTTTTGTGAACTGTGACTAATATACGTGTACTGGACTGTTAGCGTGAGTACTTTTATTTCCTCGTATACGTGTTTACACACATCTACCACAGGCTTATGAATGCTGACACCTGTATTCCGATCACTACATATAGACTCATTATCTTTATTGTATAATTTTAACAATTCTTGAGACCTAGACAAAGCTTTATAATATAATGATTCGAACTCTGAACGCTCAGACAACTGTAATTTTACATCGTCGACTATACATTCTAAACGCAACTGTACCTCATCATATTGTACGTATAACGACTCGATCTTTTCCCTCCGCAATTGCAATTCAGTAACATCACAACTGCTTAATTTTTTATCATTCGACGCATCGAGATAATTAATAAATGCTGTTAAGCGACCTTTGAAACTTTCACGCTTTTTTACTAAATACCTTTCCTCGGACATACTGGGATTCGAGTGTCGTCGACCTGAAATGTATATAATGACAAGTTATATAACAGATGATGTACTATTATAATTATAAACTAGGTACTACGTTTTGGAATTGATTTTTTTATATTTAACAATGTAAGTAGGTAATCTTTATTGTGAATGTTAAAATATAATAACTAATTTAACGGCAAATATTATTTTCACCACGTGTTTCTTAATATATAAGTTAATAAATGTATATTTTAAGTACACTACGGCTGAATTAACTATATTATAAAGTAAATGAATCGTAACAATATCTAACACTAATTTTATATTGTTATTAAAAAGTACCTACGCATCAACTATAATGATTGAATGTATGTCTCTTAAACGCATCAATACAAATATAAATCGAAGTAATTACTTCTAAAACACTATTTAAGTATTAAATAATCATATTTCTGCTAATGAAATAAAAACAGGCGAATTTGGAGAACTTAAAACTCGAGTCAACTGAACGCCGGTATGATCGCTAATCACCGTCGGAACGGTGTACATAAAAGTATAACTTAAAATTAACTTATAAGTGAGCGCTTCGTGTTGCTCTTTAAACTTATCAGGCGCACGAACACATATATAATTGACTATGTAACGCTTAAAATAAAATCTTTTACAATTAATATCATGATTATAAATCACATTTAGTTAATTATGCAAAAAGTGAAACTTAATTAAATTTGGATTCCATTCGCAGCGCCATCTGTAAGTGTCATAACAGACTATGTAATAAAAGTATTGGTTTATATTATTTTTTTAATTAATTTACTTGAAATTAATTATTTAAAGTTCTATATAATAATAGAGATTAAATATATATTCATTTTTAATATTAAAATAAATTTCATGAATTAATTTGCGGTAATTGCAATAATTTAATGTAAAAAGTTGTAGTTGCGAATATATCTTAGTGGTAAAGCTTCATGCATGCCTGTCTGGGTAGGTACCACCCACTCATCAGATATACTACCGCCAAGCACCAGTATTCAGTATTGTTGTGTTCCAGTTTGAAGGGTGAGTAAGCCAGTGTAACTACAGGCACAAGCGACAAAACATATTAGTTTCCAAGGTTGGTGGCGCATTGGCGATGTAAAGAATGGTTAAAACGAGGGCTGCCTGAGTTGTGTCGTTTAAAATTAGTATAGATAATCTAATAGATTATTACCATTTATTGTTTGTCGAAGAATTCTCCACGATATGTAATACACTTTTGCATGCGTTTAAACCATTTTTTAACACATTTATTCCACTCCGAAGTGGGGGTAGTCAAAATGGCCGATTTGTTTGCGTCAACAGTTTCTCGTGAACTCGGGTGAGCTGAGATGTTGACCACAAAGACTTTGCTTAATTTTGGGGAACGTAAAAGAATCGTTACATTTTAGGTGCTCAAAAACATCTTTGTTTGGCGGGCGGTGTGCGAACTTGCATTGTCATGGTAAAGTATCATACGATGTCTTGAATTGTTCTTTCGAAAATGGTGTTGAATTGTGGTAAACAAACAGTGGTATACCAGTCAGCGGTAACCGTCTTGCGATCTTCTAGTACAATAGTGGCGACGTGAAAACCCCTAGCGACAAACAAGGCAATCATTTTTTTAAATAGTTTTTTTTTATGTTAGACTTGGCAAACGAGCAGGAGGCTCGTCTGACAGAAAGTGTCTACCACCGCCCATGGACATCTGCAACACCGGGGGGCTTGCAGGTGCGTTGCCGGCCTTTCAGGAAGGAGTACGCTCTTTTCTTGAAGGTGTTAAACAAGGCGATCCAATGTCACCAAAATTATTGACGACTATCTATGTCTATATATCTATTGATGCTGTCTTTAAAATGGACAATTGTTGGCTCCCGGATTTTCACGACACGACCTCCTATATTTGGCATATAAATTAAGACCCCCTAAAATGAAACCTCCGACTGTGTGGATGCGTAATTTTGCTAAAATCGAACATGAGGTTTTAATGAGGGACGCGAACTTACTTGACCTATCACTGGTATACAGTTCTTCGTCACTCGACGATAGAGTCTCCCATTTTAACTTGTCCATTTTATCGCTCTTCGATAAATATGCTCCACTGAGACCTATTAAGATAAAACGGCCACCAGCACCGTGGATAACAAAAGAAGTGCGTGTGGCCATGACACGTCGTGATCGCGCTTTCCGGAGATTTACAAATGAAAGAAGCGCTGAAAATTGGTACATTTATAAAGTTGGCCACTGTATGGAAATTCCTTCAAAACATGGGCTTAAACAAGCGTGAAGGAAAAGTTGTTGTCTCAACACTTTCTCCTAATGTTTTAAATTAACATTTTTTCACTATTACGCCTTTAAACTTAGATATTAAATTAACGACTATTTCTGAAATTATATTATTAGGTCCATAGCCGTTGCTTCGGAAATTCGTATAATTTTATTTTCAATTAAGTCAAATGCTACTGGTTTTGATGGTATCAATCGTTTGATGATTACTTTTACTGTAAATAAAGTACTGCCCGCTATCACTCACATTGTTAAGTTTTCCATGTCATCCGGGATGTTCGCTATAATTTGGCGCAAGGCTTTTGTCATTCCACTTTCTAAAGTCTACTCTAGCCAGTTAACTGATTTTAGACCTATCTCAATCCTTCCCTTTTTGTCCAAAGTTCTCGAACTTACAGCTTATAAACAAGTGGGAGGCCACTTTTTTATAAACTGTAACACTTGTTTGTAAACTTCGTTTGTGGTAACAATATTCTTAGTTCATTTTAGTCAGGTTTTTGGTCCGGCCATAGTACTACTACCGCTCTTCTGAAGGTCACGGAGGATGTACGGGATGGTATGGAGAATAGAATGATCACCATTTTAGTCTTAAACGACTTCTCTAACGCTTTTAATAAATGTTAAAGGTAATGAATGAAAACTGTCTTTATATTATTTTATTAGAATTATACCAGACAAAACGCATTTTTTTAAAACGTGGAGAGAGGAAAAACAATTATAGCCAACCGTAACATAACAAAAAAAAACTTAAACAATAGTACCAACAACATTAATATAATTTGCATTTAATTTTTATATATTAAAATTTAATATATTTTCACCCTCACTGTGGACTTCTCCAACATAAGGGGACTCAACTCCAACTTGAACGCCGTTCAGTTTCACCTTGAGACGGCGAAGCCGGCCTTGCTCTTTCTTACCGAGACCCAGATATCCTCTCCTGCCGGTACGAATTTTCTTTCCTACCCCGGGTATAAATTGGAACATTCCTTTGTACCACGAGCTAGGGTGTGCGTCTACGTCAGAGATGATATCTGCTCTCGACGCCTCGGCAGCCTTGAAGGGCAGGACCTATCGATTATTTGGCTGCGTGTAGACTGCGACGACCATCCGCGAATCTAAATAAATAAAATAAAAAAATAAAAATAATTTATTTCATTCAAAGTAGTACACTTGTTTATACATCGTTGGGTACCCCCTTTTAAGTATATCAATACCTGTAGTAGGAGGCCCCGCTCTTCCCTTATACAATCAGAGGTAAGTACTACAAGACAGCAGTTACAAAATATACTATACTATATATAATAATTAGCTTATAATAAATTTTAAAATAATGACAATCATGGTAATATAATAACAAATTTTATCCAAAATGAGTATTATTATAGCAGTATTAATATGTTTCAGGGTGTGTGTGTTTGTGTGTGTGTTTGTGTGTGTGTATAAGCGACTGTATGAATGCGTGTGTTTGTGTTTGCCTGTTTTGTTTATTCCCACAGCGTGTTAGGTGATGTATTCTAGCAAGGATTTTATTTTTTTATAATTACGTTTTAACAACCAGTCTGTTAAGGCTTTTTTGCAATCATAGTATGTACTGGAATATATGTCCACTTCCTGGTTTATTTTATTAAACAAATAAATAGATTGTCTTGAGTATTGTCTTGAGGCAAATTTACTTTTGATAGATTCATTATATGGCACTGTGTACTTCCTGCGTTTATTTGTTGATGGGGGTAAATATTTCAAGCTTTTATGGAGCCTTAATACTGTTGCTACTATATAAAGTTTTCTCACCGTAAGTAAACCACTTATCTCGTACAGTGCAGTGGTAGGAAATCTATATGGTTTGCTGTACATCACCCTTATCAAACATCTTTGAGCTCTTTCCAGTTCAAGGAATCTAGTCTTAGCTGCTCCACCCCATACAGGAATGCAGTAGCCCAACGTTGATTATACTAAAGCTATATACACTTTATTTAGTAAGGACTTTGTACATACATACCGTAGAGACTTAAAAATCCATATAAACTTTCAAACCCTAGTTATCATCAGTTCCAATTGCGAATACCAAGATAATCTTTGGTCAACCATAACACCAAGGTATTTTACTCTAGCTTTATTTATTTATTTTATTTATTTATGTACCAACAGAGTATACAGAAAATTATATAAATGAAAAATGTGTACAAAGGGTTAACTTATCTCTAACAAGAGATCTCTTCCAGAAACCCTGAATCCAGTGGAGATTATTTGTAATACATATTTATGGTGTAGGTACAATATCAATTAGTTTTATATTATAAAATTCAAGTACACTGAACGATAAATGAATGTGTAATATACACACTAAATACAAATAAATACATTAATATATACCATTATCTATAATATACAGGATGACTGGTTAATTACTATCAATATTTAAGGAGAATACTCGGTACATGATTCTCATTCGAATTATGTAAAAAAAATAGGTACTTAATTTTTGACCAAATTTCCGTATAAATAAATAAAGTGTGGACACGTTCCCAGCCTTGCCGGCGGCGCGTGCGGCGGCGTGCTGATACAACACTACGCCGCCACACGCGTGTGTCGCTACCCCTAACCCCCGCCCCGTGGCTAATTAGTCGGGCGAGCGCCGCCGTAAGGTCTGTACGTCCGTCTTCCCGCGCGCGCGCCTAGCGATCGAGACTTCGGACAGTTCCGTGTTCCAACACATGCCCAAGGACGAGGTGGTGGAAAAATCACTAGTGCTTTCGAAACTATTAAAAGTGACCCATAACATAAAACATAACATAAGCAGCACGTAAATGTCCCACTGCTGGGATAAAGGCCTCCTCTCCCTTTGAGGAGAAGGTTTGGAGCATTTTCCACCACGCTGCTCCAATGCGGGTTGGCGGAATACACATGTGGCTGAATTTCGTTGAAATTAGACACATGCAGGTTTCCTCACGATGTTTTCCTTCACCGCCGAGCACGAGATGAATTATAAACACAAATTAAGCACATGAAATTTCAGTGGTGCCTGCCTGGGTTTGAACCCGAAATCATCGGTTAAGATGCACGCGTTCTAACCACTGGGCCATCTCGGCTCCAAGTGACCCATTCGTATTAAATCGTGTGAAAGACAATATGCGTAAACGTGCCGAACTGTGTATCACACGAGAAGGAGTTCACTTTGAACATTTGTTAAGGTTAGTGTAGTTATGAAGGTAAATAGGTAGTTTAATGATTGACAATTGTTGTAAATAAGTATGATTCCATTTTTAAATACGCCGGAAATACCAAGATAGGTAAACAGTTCATATTATTTTTTGTGTCAAGTTCACACCATTTACCTAGTCAATAAATTGGTTGCTTAAACGAATGAAATATCTTGGTATTTTTGCCTGTCCTAAGCCAGGATTAAAGTATGAAGGGAATTGGATCATTTTTGTTTATCTAAGGTAGCCTGCTACCCTGTTAACACGCGGCGGCGCGCGGCGTTTGGATGTAGGTAAACTACCGCGCGATAACTAAATGTACCTACCTACATAACTGTTTTGTGTCGATAACGCAGCTAGGGTGTTCACACGATGCGTAATTAATTACATAACTTTTGGTTAACTTTACTTAGAAGTATATTAATATTTATGTTATATTAATTTTTATTTTGATATATATGATCGTCAAATAACACGTCCTCAAGTATCGATAGTAATTCACCAGTCACCCTGTATATATATATATTGTATCTATTTTTTTATGTATTAAATAATTTGTACACCCCTATCATCCTATCTCTCTCCTCTACCAAAGGTTGCCTGGAAGAGATCGCTGTTTTAGCGATAAGGCCGCCTATTGTACATTTTTCTTTTCTTTGTTTTTGTTGTACTCCTATTATTTTTGTCTATATTGGTGTGCAATAAAGAGTATATAAATAAATAGATACAAAAAAAATATATACATACATATAAAATAAATTAAACTTAAGTGGCAAGAAAGTGTTGCTTAACTCTGATTTTAAACGATCTTATTGTAACATTATTATGGAAAATATTATCTGGAAGAGAGTTCCATAGGCGAGCGGCAACAACGGAAAACGAGTTACCATAGGAAGTAGTATTAAAAAATGGTACCTCAGGAGTTTTCGACGCCACACATGCGCGTACTGGTCTTTCACGAGCAGGACAAAACAGAAAACGCTCATGTAGGTAATCAGGGCTACCATGGTTTAATTTATTAAAAAGAAGCGATAATATGTGCAAGCTCCGGCGAAGTCGGATAGGAAGCCACTTTAACTGACGTCGATATTGAGAAATGTGATCAAATTTGCGCAGACCGTAAATGAAACGAATGCACAAATTTTGAAGTCTATCTAGTTTGTCAAGTAGCTCTTCATTCGCATCAAGATAGCAAACATCAGCGTAGTCCAGGATGGGAAGAAGAAGGGATTGTGCAAGTAATATTTTTGTTTTGAAAGGAAGGAAATTCTGCAAACGTTTTAGAGAATGCAGAGAGAAACGGACACGTTTACTGACTTCGTTAACCTGAGCTCTCCATGATAAATTGCAATCTATGACTAACTCCAGATTAGTAGCTTGGTCGCTATATGCAATTTGAGTTCCATCATAGACAATTGATGGTACAATGTCCCAATTAATTTTGCTACGTAACTGTCTGGTACCTATTATCATTGCCTTCGACTTCAAGGGATTAACAAGAAGCCCAAAGGATGCAGCCCAGTTCTTAATTTTAACAAGATCACAATTGATATCATGTATGGTCGAACACAGATTTGATAAGGTGGCGTGTCTATAAAGCTGTAAATCGTCTGCATAGAGATGGTAGTGAGAAGAAATAACTTTGGTAATTTCATTAATGAAGATTGAAAACAGAAGAGGAGAAAGTACGCCGCCTTGCGGAACGCCAGCAGAGAGATCAGCCCAGTCCGAGGAAGCCTCATCAGACTTTACCATCTGCCGACGACCACGAAGTTAAGATTGGAACCAATCAATCACAGGCTGAGCAAAGTTAAGTGAGCGAAGGATACCAAGCAATACATCAAAGTCGACTGAATTAAAGGCATTGCTAAAATCGAGCAAAATGAGAATAGTAAACTCTCTTTTGTCCATAGCGAAGCGAATGTCTTCAGTGACTTTAAGCAGTGCGGTGGAAGTACTGTGACCGGAACGGAAACCGGATTGAAAAGGACTAAGGAGATGATTATGTGTTAGGAATTCTGACAGTTGCTTATGTACAACGTTCAAGGATTTTTGATAGGATAGGCAAAATAGAAATGGGACGAAATTGTGAAAATGAAGAGGGATTTGATGATTTGGGTAAAGGAATCACATGTGCTAACTTCCAAGCTGTTGGAAAGGTATTGGATTCAAAGGAAAAGTTTATAATGTGGGTAATAACAGGGTTTAAAGACTCAAGGACAGGTATTAACATATACCGACTAATGTTGTCATTACCAACCGCCTTGGAAGTGATAGATAGGATGCTTCTCTTAACTTCGCTCTCTGTGACTGTATGAAAATTAAAAAGGCGTTCGCCATCTTTAACAATGTTTCAGCCTTCGTAGAGGCTGAAATTGTTAAAGGGGGAGTAGAAAAATGTTTATTTAGAGAATTCAGATCAAATGAATGTTGAGAAGATTTTGAGGGATTACCCACGCCTAAAGATTTAAAAAATCTCCACATTTGTGAAGTAGATAGTTTACCGATGGAGGAGTGGATGAAACGGCGTTTCTACACATCCTATTGCAGAGATTTCGCAATTTTTTGTACGTTGCAATATCAAGGTCAGTAGGATTCCTTTTAGAGACTCTCTTGGCTTTGTCATGTTTTGCCATAATATTTTTAATAGTTTGAGTGAGCCAAGGTGCAGGTAGGTTTTCTGTTAGTTCTGGAGCCTTCTATTCACTATTTTTTAATACAGGTCAAAACAGATATTGGTCTATAATTTGTTTTATCATCCCTGTTCCCGCTCTTATATACTGGTGTGATTATAGATTGCTTAAAGGCCTCCGGAAATGTACCATGTTCGAAACTCAAATTAATTATTTTACTTATGATAGGAACAACAATGTCCTTGGCCATTTTAAGGAATGCGGTCGGGATGGTATCCCAACCTATTGCACTATTTCAGTCTAAGTTCATAAGCGTACTCTCTACTTCAAATGGATCTGTACACAGTAGCCCAAAAAAACTTACCTGAGAACTAGAAGTATCTGGACCGGTACATACAACATGTAAGTTTTCAGTGATAGCCTGAGCACTACCTATACTTGAAAATAAATGGTTGACCCGATTAACTGACTGTAAAGGAGTCTCTTCAAGATTGAGAAGATTGGTGCAAGGTATTTTCGGTGCTTTTAGTTGAGTTATAGTATCAATCGTGTTCCATAGTAATTTTGAATTTGTTGTTGATATAGCCAGTTGTTTCTTAAAATATTCTCTTTTTAACTTTTTTATTCGTGCATTACAGAAATTTCGGTATCTTTTATATGTAATTTTTAAAATTTCATCGCATGGATTAGATCGCAATTTCCTATGCATCGTATTTCGTAATCGAACACAACGCAGGATACCCGCATTCATCCAAGGCTTTGAGTATACGTCTATTACTAGAATTGCAAACGCTTCTAGTGTGTTTCTTTAAACACATTTGTATTATTTCAACTAGTAGGTTAGCCAAAATGTTGAGGTCACTTTGTTCGCAAGTATTTAAATAATTTAAATATTTATTTTGTGGGGTCAAACTATAGTAGGCTTCATTAAAATCCACTACAACTTTCTTTGGTTTTTTCTCGTTAGGAGGCTTATTACAGTACATGGATAAAAATACCATGTGGTGGTCTGTTATCGTAGTATTTAGAACAGCAGAAAAAGCAGAATACTTTGATTTTTCTAGTTTCAGGATTACGTGATCAATACAACTGCTTTCCCTTGTTGGGAGACAGTTAGCTGGAAGAAGACCATTTAGAGATAATACGTTAAAATAATTTAGTCTATTGTTCCTCTCGAATGTTTGCTCCGTTGTTTTCGGATTCAAGTTTATGCTTATATCACCAGTCAGTATAATATAAATTTTATAAATTTAAATAAATAAATAAATTTTAAATAAATATTGGACAACATCACATACATTACTCTGATCCCAATGTAAGTAGCTAAAGCACTTGTGTTATGGAAATCAGATGTAACGACGGTACCATAAACACCCAGACCCAAGACAACGTAGAAAACTAATGAACTTTTTCTACATCGACTCGGCCGGGAATCGAACCCGGGACCTCGGAGTGGCGTACCCATGAAAACCGGTGTACACATTACTCGACCACGGAGGTCGTCAAATTGCTGCGAGGTGTAAGTAATTCCAGATGGTTGTTCAATGATTCAACAAAAGAATCCGCATTTATACTTGACGGTGATCTGTAAATACCCAAAATAACAAATGAAGGCGTAGTCACTTCGATACAGGAAGCCCCCATCAACATTACTTCATTAACATTTGCTTGGATATCATCCCTAACAAAAGCAACAACCCCATCATTCTGGTCACGATGGTTTGTAGTACAATAGGCTCTATAGTTGAAAAGACCTGGAATTGGTTTATCTTTATCTATTCGGCATTCTGACAGAATTATCACGTCCACGTTAAACTTAAATGAAAGCAAATTTACATTAAAGTCGTCTAAGTTACGGTAAATACTTCTTATGTTTTGGGATACAACGGTAAAATTTTTGTTTTTAAATTTCATATGTTTGGGTAAATCTTCTATACTGCAAAAAATCGACACAGATGATTCACTATTACCAATTTCATTCAAAATTTGAAGTTTATTAATCATAATATATTTCCTAACAAGCGGTGGGTTCGACTTATATCCTTACTTTCATAGGTTTTTTTAAGTAAATTGCAGTTTTGTGATTGATTGCAAAATGTGTTTTTTGTTATGTTATTATAATAATATATCATATAAAGTGTGATTTCGGATTGAGTTAATCGAAATAGCTTTTTTACATAAAAATCAAAGAAATTACAAATTACACCGGAATAAAATAGTTTATAACAAAGACTAATTCCAATAAAAACATTAGTCGTACGAACAAAAATAAACAATAAAAACAAATTATATAACTCACTTAAAATTAAATTAATTACAAAATATAATAATTCCTTTTGCATCAAGTTATTGACATGCGATTCATTTTTAATAACTATTATAGGTGACTCTTCATTTTTTATAACGTATATCTTGCCATAGGATGACCAGCATCAGACCAAAGTACAGGCCCTTTGGTTGTAAGTTGTTCCGATACGTAAATTGGTTCATTTTTATTTTTTGTAAAGCCCAAGTATTTCGCCCATAGTTTTTCTTTGTTTTTTGTATTATAATTTTTGGCATGTTTAAGGAACTTTGTTTTTAGCATCAAAGTCAAAGTCAAAAATCTTTATTCAATATAGAAGTGTTTATACTTGCTTATTGATTGTCAAAAATCTACCACCGGTTCGGAATTTAGCACCTCGGATCTGAGAAGAACCGGCGAAAGAAACTCAGCGGGATATATTTTTTTATTTTTTTAACCATTTTCCATGTAGGTACAATGATAAGTATATTTTAGTTATTTGAAACAGCCTGGAGGCGATCGACGGCGACGCTGTAATTCTTCTATTTTGTCTTCTAAAAGTATAATTTAATCTTTATCCTTTCTAGTTTGTATTTCTAATTGCTCGATTTTCTTCTTCAACTCTTCATTTTGAGATACAAGGAAATCAACCGTGTTTTGAATATCGCTGTTTGCGGTCTTTATTTCCATTAATGTAGATTGAATTTTCTTAATGTCCTCCTTTTGTGTGGCTATCATACTTGATATCATTAATTCGATCCTGTCCGGAAAATTTTCGAAGTCGTGGACACATTCGTTCTCTCTGCCTCGTTTATTTCGTTGAGTAACATAATTAGGCGGCGTACGATCCATTTGTTTGTAGGTATTTGGCTTAGCTGGAGATTTGTTAGAAGTATTCATAGAAATACCCAAATATAAATGTATTTACTTGTATCGAATGTATTACAAAAATTACGATTCACGTCGACGTTCACGACGTCACCTTTACGTTTGGTGTAACGGTCAGCAACACACATCCGAACTCACGCCGACACAGGTTCAAAACCTCGAAATTTAACTTAAGTTTTTTATTTAAATTTTAAAATTTCACACAAAACTCAATACAGTGAACACGTCCGAACGCTTCCGCGGTCCAAGGGGAAGGGTCTAGAGGTAATCTACGCTTGCCTTTATAGGTCCCATAGCGGTAATGCCGAAGCGACTGGTCGAGCACGTCCAAATGGCTACTGATTCCGTGTTGCAGCAGATCCCATCTGCAGAGATGGTAGTTTTTGGCGCTTTTAATGCCCACCACGCCGAATGACTTAGATCACGCACTACCGAAGAAAGCTGATCTTTTAGGCTCTCTCTTCGCGTCGAATTTGAGTCTGGATGACCAAGTTCAAATTCACCACCAACAATCCCGCGATGTGATACCACGATGCCGGAGGTTAAATCCCGGCAAAGTGCAGTTCGTAAAGCACTTCTTTCCTTGGACATTCATAAGTCGAGTGGACCCGATGGTATCCCTCCAATCGTGCTACGGACATGTGCTCCCGAGTTGGCACCGGTCTTAGCGCGTCTTTTCCTAAAAAGGGTAATCGCTCAGATCCGTCCAATTATAGGCCTATAGCCATCACCCCCTTGTTCTCCAAGGTAATGGAGTCCATTGTAAACTGCCAGCTCCTGCGGTATCTAGAGGAGTACCAGCTGATTAGTGACCGCCAGTACGGTTTCCGTCGGGGTCGCTCAGCCGGTGATCTTCTAGTTTACCTTACTCATAAATGGGCGGAAGCAGTTGAGAGCAAGGGGGAGGCATTAGCAGGCACAAAGCGCTTCTTTCGAAGCTTCCTTCCTATGGGCTTTCCGGGAAATTATGCAATTGGATTACCAGCTTTTTGGCAGATCGGAGCATCAAGGTCGTTGTCGACGGAGCATGCTCCGACAAAAAATTCGTCAATGCTGGTGTTCCACAAGGCTGCGTTCTATCACCCACTCTGTTTCTTCTGCATATCAATGATTTGTTGCAAATCAGGAACATTCACTGCTATGCAGACGACACCTCATACACCGGCCGTGCCAATATTTCTCGGGAAAACGTCGAAGAAAACCGGAACAAACTTGTGTCTGAAATCGAGTCTTCGTTAAACAAAGTCTCGAACTGGGGCCGGCTAAAATAAATTAGTCCACTTCAACCCCAAAAAGACGCAAGTTTGCGCGTTAACCGCCAAAAAACCCCATTCGTCGTATCTCCACGATTCGAGAACATTCCAGAGTCAATTGGAAGGCAAAGCCAAATTGGCATCAAAAAAGCTCGATGTGCTCAGCAAGGCAAGACAATATTTCACGTCGGCCCATCGCCTAAGACTATACAAGGCGCAAATTCGGCCTTACATGGAGTACTGCTCTCACCTCTGGGCGGGTGCTCCCCAGTACCAGCTCCTTCCATTTGACCGTATCCAACGTAGAGCGGCTCGAATTATCGACGATCAAGCCCTTTCCGATCTGCTTGATCCTTTGGCTGTGCGTAGAGATATTGAATCACTCTGTATCTTCTATCGAACTTTCCACGGCGAGTGTTCCGAGGAATTTTTTGGATTAATCCCGGCAGCTGAATTCCACCTTCGGACATCTCGACAAAATTCTAAATTTCACCCGCACCACTTAGATGTCCGTAAATCCACAACAGCGCGATTTTTAAGGCATTTTCTGCCTCGCACAACCACTCTGTGGAACCAGCTTTCGCCGGCGGTTTTTCCGAACCGATACGACTTGGGAACCTTCAAGAAAAGAGCGTACTTATTTCTTAAAGGCCGGCAACGCACCTGCAACCCCTCTGGTGTTGCAGATGTCCTCGGGCGGTGGTAATCACTTTTCATCAGGTGAGCCTCCTGCTCGTTTGCCTCCTATAATATAAAAAAAAAAGAATTGAACTCGTCAATTTCCTCAATTAAAGTTTTAGTTTCGTTCACATGGATTTCAACTCGCGAGAGGGTATCAGCATTGGTATTTACTTTTCCTTTCTTATAGATAACTGTGAAGTCGTATTCGCTTAGTCTAAGTGCATCTCGTGAGACGAGAACTTTGTTCCTTCAAGTTCATCGTCCACTGTAGAGGCTTGTGGTCTGTCAGTATTTTAAATTTTCGTCCAAATAAGTACGGTCTGAAATATTTGGTCGCCCAACTCTTCATTTTGAGATACAAGGAAATCAACCGTGTTTTGAATATCGCTGTTTGCGGTCTTTATTTCCATTAATGCAGATTGAAATTTAATATTCAGGATGCATAACTTACGGGTCTGTCAGCTCCTATTGGACCTTGTGATAATATAGCTCCAATTGCTAAGTTAGACGCGTCTGTTGTCAAATTGAATTATTTTGTAAAGTCGGGATATTGTAAGATGGGATCATTAGTTAACAGTGTTTTACATTTTTCAAGGCAACTAATATATTCGGGATCAAGTGTAATCTTTTTACTTTTCTTTAAACATTGTGTGAGGGGTTTGGTGATACGGGCAAAATCTGGGATAAATTTACGATAATAACCTAGGAGTCCTAAAAACTGTTTTATTTCTTTAGCTCTCTTTGGAATAGGATATTTTTTATTGCTTAAATTTTATCTGGGTTTGGCTTTATACCGCCTCTACTAATAATATGTCCGAGATATGCTGTTTCCAGCTTAAGGAACTCAGACTTGTCTAACTGAATCTTAAAATTGGACTCTCGGAGCCTTTGAAAAACCTTTTCTAAATTATTAACATGTTCTTGTAAGGATGTGCTGAAAACTATAATATCGTCTAAGTATACGAGACATATCTCGTTTTGTAAGCCTCGAAGCACATTATCCATCACTCTCTGAAAAGTAGAGGGTGAGTTTTTCAGGCCCATGGGCATTCGAAGGAACTCGAAATGGCCATGTTCGACGTTAAAAGCTGTTTTCGAAATGTCTTGAGGGTCCATTTGTACTTGATAAAACCCACTTGCCAAGTCAAGGGTGGTATAGTAATGACACTTCCCTAATTTGTCAAGAACGTCGTTGATGTTTGGGATTTGGTATTTATCATCTATGGTCTTCTAACTTAATTTTCTAAAGTCCACTACTAGACGCCAGTTTTGTTGACCAGAAGCATCTGCTTTTTTTGGCATTTTACTACCCATTTCGGGGAACTCCAAGCAGAGTCTGATGGTCTAATAATGCCTCGATCTAACATTTTTGTTATTTGTTCCCTAACCTCTTGTCGGTGTACGAAGGGGTAACGATAGTTTTTTGCATGAACGGGGATTTCGTCAGTGGTTTTAATTCGGTGTTTAATTTTATTATTAAATGTTAACGCTTCACCTTCGATATAAAAAAACGTCCGCGTATTTAGAACAAAGAGTAATAAGATTAGCCTTTGCTTCATCGTTCAAATGATTCAATCGTAATCGCGATAAAACGTCTTGTACGTTTATTATATCGAGTGCACATGTACTCTATATTGAACAAATCAGCGCTCGTCGGTCGGTCAAGCGATAAGATTATATCTGTTGAACAGCTGGTTAAAGGGATGGAGGAACTCTCTGCGATGTTCAGCCAAAGAATGGAAGAATTTGAAAGAAATTTGGTACCATCAAGCGCCTCTGCTCCTACGAATCCAACAATAAAGTCCTTGTCTGCCGAGTTTTACACATTCAAGTCCCTTGTGTGGAAATCGCTCGGACTACTCAAAGCCCAGATCGAGATTGTTGCAAATGGGTTGGATCGCATAGACTCTCAGTGTCGTAGGAAGGTTCTTCTCCTCCATGGTGTTAAAGAAGACCAAGGCGAAGAGGTCATGAAGAAAACGTTAGCTGTATTAACTGGCCAATTGAAGATGTCAGATGCTGCACCTGAAGTGATCGACTGCTGCCATCGCTTGGGGGTGAAGAGGGATGCTCCGCGTCCTATATTAATTCGTTTCACCTCCGTACACTTTCGCTCCAGAGTATGGAAGGCCAAGACGGCGCTGAAGGGTTCCAAAATAACAGTCACAGAATTTCTGACCAAGTCCCGTCAAGCTGTTTTCGTAGAAGCTCGGAAATATTTTGGAATAAAGAAGTGTTGGTCAGTAGACGGCGAAATTGTCATCCTTCTTCCAAACAATACTCGGAAAAAGATTACATCATCTTCCGAGCTCAAACAATTATTCGCTCAGCATCCAAATTGCCACAACTGATCACGGGTACTTTGTTTATAACTTCGCAATTCGGTCGGTTTATATCACTCTGCCGCTGTCTTTTACATTGCAGGGTATTGCTAATTTATATTATTGTAACTTAACTTTTATTTTGAACTATATTAACGTTTTATAACTTTATTTTTAACTACCTGTCCTATTAATTTGATGTTCATATAACAACTGCTGTCAAATGTCACTATTTACTGCTATGGATTCTGACCTTTTGAGCCTGTACAAATTTTAAGTCTATCTTTGTTTATGTATACTAGATACTTTTTTTTTTGTTATTTCAATATTAGATTTACTTTGATACTTACTTTTAATTATTTTGTTTTTTTGGTAAAACTTACTTTTATTTTTATTTATATTTGATGTACAGTGTGTTCATTTCTTAAGTGTAATGGATTTTTTTTAAAGGTCAACTTATGCCTGAGGTTTGTGTATTGTTTTTAATTAGCAATTTTGTATTTATTTATTTTAAATACATAGATATATATATTTTTAATTTATTATATATTTTATATAATGTTGGATGAAGAATATTTTTCTTGTTTATCGGGTGAATTTATGAGTGTTTCAAGTAGCAACAACACGTCAATTTCAGACTCTGAAACACTTGAAGTGAAATTGTCAAAAATATTTGATAATACTACTAACCTCCTCTCCTTAGTGCATATTAACGCACAGAGCTTAGTAGCTCACTACTTTGATCTTCTCACATCTTTCAGTACCGGCGTGGTTGACGGAATTCTTGTGTCCGAAACCTGGTTGAAACCGTCAATTCCATCTACCAGTTGTGCTCTTCCAGGTTATCAGTTATTCCGCAATGATCGCACTGCTCAGGGTGGTGGTGGCGTTGGTATTTACCTTCGCAGCAACATTCCTGTCAGTGTAGTCTCATCTTCCCCTTCTCAATACACAGGCTATCTTGAGTATCTTTTCTTGGAGATAGTCGTACATCATAAAAAAATTTAGCTTGGAGTGCTATATTGTCCAAGTGATAAGATAAATTATTTTAACACATTAGAAAGCCTTCTTGAAAATTTTGTCCCCTTGTACGATCACATTATATGCATGGGTGACTTAAACACATGCCTTTTAAAAAATGACTCCAGAGCACAAATCTTGAAAACGCTAATGTCATCTTTGAATTTAAACCTTCTTCCCATGACTTCTCCAACTCATTACTTTCCAAACAGCAGGCCTACACAACTTGATCTAATCACTGTCTCTAACCCCAATTTTGTTTTCTCTCACGGTCAAATGACTTCTCCATTCTCGTATCACGACCTAATTTTCATCACTTACAAAGTGCGACCTCCCAAGATTAGAGGCAAGGTTTTTCTTCTACGCGACTTTAAGCATATGGACCTAGAACGCTTGAGAGAGGATGTAAAAAATATTGACTGGGCACCTCTATTGTCAACTAATAATATTGATGACATGGTTGAATCACTGACTGCTGAACTGATACGTTTATATGATGTCCATGCACCTGTTCGCCCAGTGCGAATGAAACACGCGCCTGCTCCCTGGTTAACGCCGGTGATCAGAAGAACCATAGCTAAACGCGATAGAGCAAAAGCCCGACACAAAAAATTTCCATCGCAGGAAGGCCTTGACGCATACAAAAAACTTCGTAACATCTGCAACAGAATGTGTAGGGATGCTAAACGCATTGCAAAACCACGGATAATTGTCAAACTGTCGTGGATCTCAATGCTTTAAATCATCACTTTACCACTCCGCCTATAACACTAGATAATGACACTAAAACAGCTACCCTGTCTTATTTGTCTCGTCTTGTCCCACCAGACCTACCCCCTTTCACTTTTGAAACAGTTTCGGAGGATACCGTAAAGAGGAATGTCAGGTCTATCTCCACGAAAGCCATCGGCAGTAACAATCTCAGCCTGGACATGATTCTTCCTGTGCTGGAGGATATTGCACCTGTGATCACACACATTATTAATTTCTCACTATCGTGCATTGTCTTTCCATCACTATGGAGGAATGCCTATGTCATTCCATTACCAAAAACCTCCAATCCCTCCTCCCCTTCGCAATTCCGACCCATATCTATACTGCCTATCCTTTCTAAAGTCCCAGAGTCTGTGGTTCACAAGCAACTCTATTCCTATTTCACCATCAACAACCTCTTGTGTCCTTACCAATCCGGCTTCCGACCTTCCCACAGCACTGTTGGAGCACTGCTGAATATAACTGAGGACATGCGGTATGCTATGGATAATACCAAGCTTACTGTAATTGCCTTGTTGGACTTCAGCAATGCCTTCAACTCTGTTGATTTTGACATTCTTCTCGGTGTCCTCCGAGCAGTTAACATCTCTTTAACTACTATTGATTGGTCCCACTCCTATCTCTTCGGGCGCCGGCAATGTGTAAAAACAAAGGATTCATCCTCTGATTGGACAAACCTTACTGCCGGTGTTCCTCAAGGTGGCGTTCTCTCACCTCTGCTCTTCTCTATTTTTATTAATAATATATCGCGTGTTATTTCTTCTCCCTTTCATCTGTATGCAGATGATTTGCAGTTGTATCGTCATTTTGAGTTGAGTGAGTTGTCTGACACTGTTAATTGCCTTAATGAAGATCTTTCGGCTGTTCAGTCCTGGGCTAAATCCTTTGGTTTATTGGTTAACCCCGACAAATCTCAGGCCATGATTGTTGGTAGCAGTAGATTAAGAAGTAAAATAGATTGGTCGTCTGTACCCTGTGTCATGTATGCTGGGGTTCCAATAGCATACCATGACAAAGTAAAAAAATTGGGCCTGATCATAGACTGCAACAAGTCTTGGACTGCTCACCTCAACGATATCAGTAAGCGTTTTCATTACACTTTTCACTCTCTCAAACGTCTCCAATATTTTCTCCCCTTCAATACCAAAATTATGCTCGCTCAATCACTTCTTCTCCCAATTATTGACTACGCCGATGCCTGCTTTCTAGATGTGGCGGAGGAGCAACTTAATAAGTTAGAGCGCCTACAAAACCTCGCTATTCGTTTTATTTTCGGGCTACGTAAGTATGACCATGTTTCTCATTTCCGC
The DNA here is from genome assembly GCF_905147765.1 of Vanessa atalanta. NCBI lineage: Eukaryota > Metazoa > Arthropoda > Insecta > Lepidoptera > Nymphalidae > Vanessa > Vanessa atalanta. The sequence continues at coordinate 7,930,249 of NC_061901.1, forward strand.
GCTCAACTTAAATGGCTCCCTATCCGATTTCGCCGAGATATGCACATCCTTACAGTCCTTTTCAACATACTCAATAACCCGCATACTCCTTCGTACCTTAGCTCCCGGATCAACCTCCTACCCACTCCCATACGCTCCAGGCGCTCTTGCATCACTTCGATGCTTGATGTGCCTAGGAGTAATACAAAATTTCGACTGCAATCGTTTACAGTACGAGCTCCGATACTGTGGAATAACCTGCCGAAATCCATCCAAAACAGTGATAGTATTGATTTATTTAAAAGCCGCTTGAAACATTATTTTCTCTCACAAGCTAACCCTTCATCTTAACCTTACTTCTCCCCATGTCTTTTCTGTTTTATTTTGCATATTAAATTAACACCGATTTGTAAATATGTATGTATATGTATTTATATAGTATATATAAATAATATACGTAGTATATGTATTTTGTGTATTGTATTTTTATGTATGTTTATGTATTATATTTTTATTTATGTAAGTATTTATATTTTCATATTTTTTATACTACAGTATGCACTATTTTGCCCGCTACATCACCCTGTCACTCACCTCCATAGGTTGACTGGAAGAAATCTCTTTTAGAGATAAGTCCACCTTTGCCTGTAGATATATTACTGTACCATCTTTGTAACTTATTTTAGTGCAATAAAGAATATAATATAATATAGGAGTTGTCTTTGTGTTTGTAGATTTAATTCTATTTTGGTTTGGGTAATTTCGGATCCGACTGAAAATCCTGATCGGGACTACAAGGGTCTGATTGTGGTTCAATTTCATTAATCAAACGATCATCGTTCATTTCGTAAAATGTATTAGGATTATTACTGTAAAAGTCGGGTCTGTAGTTAATGTTATGGCCATATTCACTGTTATAGTTATAATTTTGGTCGTAATAATAGTCAGGGTAATTAAGTACATGTCTTCATTAGGCGTACATTCGTTCATGTTCATTTCACGCGTTTTAAAATAATTGGTAGGGGGTGGCTTACCCGATTTACGCCAGTCATGTTCAGTCATCATTAAGGTATGTGGCAAGGGTTTAGGATTAAAACTTTGCACTCCACTCATATGTTCTGGTTTAGAATTATGAGGTGGATTATTCCTAGGTGGTAAGCGAAAGACGTTACTACGCGGGTTATAATTAGGTGGTTGTGCACTAAATATTTGTCTAGTTCTAGTTTGCAACGGCCTATTGTATTGGGGTTGATTATGATTAAAATTAAATTTATAGGCTGTGGGGTATGTATAGGGTATTGCGCTACAGAGGCTGGCCAATTATATATTGGGGGTTGAAACCCTTGAGCTCGAAGATGTGAGAATGGTAAGGGATTATTTTTAGGAGTCGATTGCTGTTTTAGTCCGTCAGTGCGCTGCTGTAAATAAGGCTAAGGCTTTTTCTATAGTTTCGAGGCGCATGCATCGAATTCGTGACCCTAAAGGTTCTTTCAGGCCGCGAAAAAATGCTTGCTTAGTTACTTTCTTATAAAGATCGCGCTTAGCTTCTATAGTTGTCTATATATTCTCATGTAACGTAACATATGTCATTATCGTACTGAAAAGTGTCTGACAATGGCTATAAAATTCTTGGGGGGTCCTATTTCCTTGTACGGCTAGCGAAAGGTCATTGTATAAGGCTGTTTCGTCCCTTTGGTCCGAGAAATTATTTATTAAAGAACTTTTTTACCGAGCCAACTGTCCGGTATACCATTGGAATTAATGATCGCAGCGGCAGTTCCCGTGATTTTATTTAGAAACCCGTTTAAGAGGCATAAGTTACTAGGCATATTCACTACCAGGCGCACCATTTAAATAATCTGTTACAATTTGATCGCAAATATTAATAAACCTCGTAAGTACATTAGGGTTGCCGTCGAATTCGGGCACAATCCTAAGTATTTTATATATAGTGTCCGGATCCTGAGCCATATTTAAATTTATATAACTATTTGAATTTGTTACTTCTAATTTATTTTCTAAAATCCTATTACTATCTACGCTACGACGACGGGCCTGCTGCGATGAAGATTCCTGATATCTACAAACTCTGGGATGATAAATCTTGGAGTTGGACTACAACCAGGATAAGAGCAACACGAGAATAGTTCAAATGTACTCACATTAAATACATCTCTGGTATCTCCTCGCGAATCGAAGTTTGGATTCTCCTTCCGGTGCTGCAGCTGGTCCGTAGGTTCAGGATACTAGCGATGACCCAACTGTCCCTATTCTAGTATCCTACCGACTGCGCCAGTTACGTTAGCTACAGACGGAGGGCCGAAAAATAACCAAAAACTATTTAAAAACTATTTTGATTAATTATAACAAATTTTACAATTAATGTACAACCTACTCGATGTTAGCTTTACAATATATTGATGGGAAAAATTATAATAAAAGAAACTGATTAGAAATTGCAGTTAAGCATTCTCGATATAAATGCACGCTATTGTTCAGTTCGAGGGAAATCTACATCAGCTATCTTCATGGAGCAGGGTTGTGTAACTGGTGCGTAAATATTATTTTTGTAAAATAATGCGTAGGTAAATACAAACTTTTATTTTATTTTTTATTATTGTAAAATTAAACAAACAAATCTCTTTTTACAGAGAAACTCAATTGTATTTCATTAATTGTGTCGTCCTAATAAAAAGAATACTAGAAAAAATCTTATATATATATATATATATATATATATATATATATATATATATATATATATATATATATATATATATATATATATATATATATATATATATATATATTAATTTTTATTGTAAGAGGAGAAATAAAACTTCAATTTTGTTGCTCTGTAAACAAAGGATGCAAAATTTTATTTATAGAGTAGGTCACACAATCATAATAAACTTTACAAAAATAGCACAGTCTTACCTGTAAACAAAGAAACGACAATAAAAGTTTATTCTTATCACCTCTCGATTGCACTAATTAAACTTATTACAATTCATGCAAATTGACAATGACAGCCAGCTTGACGCGACGCGCCGCGGCTAACTGTCGAACTAACGATGCGCGCGCGTATTCAGATTAAAGAAAGAAATCATTTTCTTTCTTTACATCTCCCTCCTCCAGGGTGAGAATTACTCAGTAGTTCTCATTACAATTGCATCTTTTATTCAGTACTATCCTCTAAATCACTTATATTGTCTTCCATTCGAATAAGTTTTGTTATATGGTATAGGCTTGTATCCTTTTTTGTTCTGCCTGTTTTTATTTTGTATATTGTATTCGATATTTTGTCTGTTATTTCAAATGGACCGATTCTTAAATTATCCAGTTTTTTCCTATTCAATTTATTTCCGTTTTCAATATATACTAGTTCCCCTATGTTGAATTCAGTTTGTCTTCTGCCTTTATCAAATAATTTCTTATTATATGTATGTGATCTGATCGTTCTTTCTAGTGCTTCTTTTCTATTTTTGATCCAAGTTTGTGTATCTATTGGTTGTCGTAGTTCTTGTGGCAAAATGCTGGTGACTTTTCCTTCTAATAAATATACTGGTGCAAAACCTGTCACTGAGTGCTCGGTTTCATTGTACTTATCTAAACATTCCCTTGCAATTGTTGTCCAGGCTTTCTTTTCCGTTTTTTCATTTATTTTGCACCTCATTTTATTAACCAGCGTTTGGTTCAATCTCTCATTGAGTCCGTTTGAAAACGGACTATCAACTGCAGTAAAGATTAGTTTTACATCATTATCTCTCAAAAATTCTTTGAATTCTTTTGAATTTAATCCTGGATACTGATCTGTAAGTAATATTTCAATTTTTTCTGTCTCAAGAACTTTTTTCACTAACTTAATGAAATCTGTAGCATTTTGTGTTCTTGATGTTAAGATAAACGCAAACCTTGTGAAATGATCAACTAACAAGTGTAGAAATTTCTTTGTTGATCTTTGTCCTCCAAAGCCACCAATGGTATCTATCGACATTATTTGAAATGGTTTTGATGCTGGCCCTAAATGTGACATCAATCCGTATTTATTTTGGCCCCTAGATTTATTTTTTACACAGGTTTCACAATTACTGCATATTTTTTTTATGTTTCTCGTTAGGCTATTTGCTGTATAATAAGGACTGATTTTATTTATCATTTGATTAATCCCTAAATGGCACCATTCGGTGTGTATTTCTTTTATTAGCTTTATACTTGATTCTTCAGATAATATAATTTTTTCTCTCTTTCTATTTTTTTTGTATAGTATCCCATTTCTTTCAATTAATTTGTTTTTCATTTTCCCTATTTTTTCGTTTTTCTGTTGGTCGGCCTTTATGTCATCTAATGTTATCAAATTTACCATTTTTAAAATTTCTTCGTCATTATCATTGTCTTCCAAAACTGGATTTCTACTGAGACTATCTGCTTCAGTGTTAATTTTACCCGGAATATATTTAATGTTGAAGTCATATTGTGACAAATAAAGTGTCAATTCCCCAAGTTCCTCATCTGTTCTAGCCTTTATGTTAAGGTTTTCTAGTGGTTTATGATCTGAAAAAACTGTAAATTTTCTTCCAATTAACCAGTATTGCCAGTACTTGATGGCTTCTTTAATTGCTAAGCATTCAAGGTATATTGCCTTCTTCTTTTTTTGTGAATCATTGAGTTTCTTTGAAAAGTAACCAACAGGTTTTTCTTTTCCATCTTTTTGAATTTGTTTCAATATTGCACCTATGCCATTCAACGAGGCATCTGTGTAAATCGTAATAGGTAATTCTTTATCAAATATTTCCAGTACTGGTTGTGAACATAATATATTCTTTATCTCAGAAAAAGATTTTTCGCACTCTTCTGACCATAAAAATTGAACATTTTTCCTCAGTAACTTATGTAGTGGATCTAATATTATTGAACTATTCGGTATATACTCGTGGTAAAAGTTAATCTTCCCTAGAAATTGTCTAATGTTCTTTTGGGTTTTTGGCGTTGGGAATTTCTGTATCGAAATAATATTATCTTTGATTGGTTTTACCGTATTGTTTCCAATAATATGTCCTAAGTATTTTACGGATGTTGCTGCAAAGGTGCATTTTTGAAATTTTAGCCTGAAACCTGCGTCTATTATTGCGATAAGTACTTTCTCTATGTGTTCCATGTGTTTTTCAAATGATTGTGAAAATATTAAGATATCATCAATGTAATTCTCAGTGAAGTCCCTCAAATTATTATTTCTTAATATATTTGATAAAATTCTCTGGAATATTGCTGGTGATGTTTTCAGTCCAAAGGGCAAGCAAGTCCATTGGTAGTGTCCATCTTGTGTCACAAATCCTGTTTTTTGTCGGTCCTCAATGCGTAGTGGTATGGACCAAAATGCGGAATTTATGTCAAGGGTAGTAAAATATTTACAGTTTCTTGCTTTAATTATCAAGTCGCTTATCAATGGAAATGGTTGTGCTTGTGGTATGACTATCTTGTTCAATTCACGAAAATCAATACAGAGTCTTGATTTTGTATTTTCATCTCTCTTAAATGCCAGAGTAACTGGCGCTGCAAAGGGGCTATAAGATTCTTCAATTAAGTTATTTTTTAGTAAATTTGCTACTTGCTTTTCTATTTCTATTTTGTCTTCTATTGTGCAACGGTACGGCCTTTTGCAGCAGTATTTGTCCACCAGTAAGTCTATCCAAGCTTCATATTCTTTTACTGTCCCTATATCATATTTATCTCTGGCAAATACAGTATTATATTTATCTATTAAACTTTGTATTTGAATCTTTTTGCTGTTTTCCAAGAGCTGTAGGTTTGTCACGAATTCATTTTTATTCACATGCTCATTAAAGTTGATTTTAGTTGTTTCTATCTCTTCAAATTTCTTCATGGTATCTATCTCCATCTTTTTCTTTTGTAATATATTTAGGTCTTCATCTTGAGTTAATCTGAATTTTTTTATCATATCTAGTCCTATAATGAAATCTTCAAAATCAACCTTGTCTATAATGAAAACATCAACACATTCTTCTATATCAAAAATTTTTACTTTTACATTTATTAGTCCTTTTGTGTATGTCACACCATTGTCCGTTTTTAATAATATCCTATTTGTATCTTCTGAATTATTTTGTATCCGAACTAATCTTTTGTTTATTAGAGAGACTTGGGAACCCGAATCATATGTTCCGTTCACTTGTATTTTGTCTCCTAATAACATATTTATTTTTATCAATGGTGTGATTACTCGTTTTTTGTCTCTTCACTTAGATTTACTTCTAATACAGAATTACTTCCAATCATCTTGATCTCTTTTCCTTCTTTTTTAAACCAACATGACTGTTCTGGGTGGTACCGAGTACCTTTATCTAAGTCCTGACAAATTTTGCATGGCTTTTTCCCTCCAATGTATTTCTTACTATACTCTTTCTCTTCTCTCTTTTTTATAAAGCTTTTATTAATTACCAAACTTTCACACTTATTTATTTCATGAAGTAATCTCGTTGAGTTTTCACACTTTTCTGGATCAATTCTGTTTCTAATAGATTCAGGTAAACCAGCTGCTATAAGTGTCACCAGGCTTTTCCCACCAATATTCTCGTCCATATCTAATAATAGCTTTTCTTTTCTTATGGCGTATTCCATTAGTGATCCTTCTTTATATTTGTAAAATATGGCATACATTCCTGTATTCCATCCTCTATCAGCAAATGAATCTAAAAATTTACCTTTCCACTCGGACCATCCAGCCTCTATTTTCAAAGTTTTCAATGTTGCTGAATGCCAGTCTGCACATGATTTGTCTAAGAACAATCTTAATATTTCTATCTTCGTTGTATCTTTCTTAATATCAAATCTATTGCATTCATTCTCAAATGTTTCTATCCATTGTTTTGCATTCGAGAATTTACATACAAATTTCTCAATCATAAATCTTTCTGATATATTTTTTAGATTTAGCTGACCGTCATTTTTCTGCGTGGATGCAATGACGTCCGTTTCTTTTATTTCTTTTAGATATAAGTCATTAAACATTAAATTATTATCTTCATCCAAATAAATTTTTACCATTTCATCGGTGCAGGTAATCCATATTGTTCTCTCTTGACCTCTTTGATTTAAACTTTTTTTCACTCTTTTATAGGTTTCTGTCTTAGTTAGTGCTGTGTGGCGAATCGCATATGTATCAGCGTCTGGCAGTATGTACTTTTTGTTGTCCTCTGTTGTAATTGAGGTTATGGCGATCACACTCGTCTTACTGTCGGTTTGTGATGCCTCATATCTAAATGCAAACTGCAATCTATGTGCCATTCTAAACAAGTATTGTCGTTTTATAAGACAATTATTAATTTTTATTGTAAGAGGAGAAATAAAACTTCAATTTTGTTGCTCTGTAAACAAAGGATGCAAAATTTTATTTATCGAGTAGGTCACACAATCATAATAAACTTTACAAAAATAGCACAGTCTTACCTGTAAACAAAGAAACGACAATAAAAGTTTATTCTTATCACCTCTCGATTGCACTAATTAAACTTATTACAATTCATGCAAATTGACAATGACAGCCAGCTTGACGCGACGTGCCGCGTCTAACTGTCGAACTAACGATGCGCGCGCGTATTCAGATTAAAGAAAGAAATCATTTTCTTTCTTTATACATATATATATATATAAAGGAGCATCAGAAGGGGCCACGTAGCTATGCTGGGTGTCGTTGTGTGGCACTATTGGCAACCAATAGCTCTTGTTATTCCTGTCAATTTTGCGATAAAGAAGACCGCGCCTAATTTTGTACGTTTTAGCGATATCACTACTAAGCTCATTTGCTTGAAGTTTTGTCATTATAGAATTAATTTCATTATCCTTTTGTTGTTCAGTCTGTAACCAATGGTCTGAAATCACCGTCAAATGGATACGTTTTTGTTCAGCTTTGATAGATGAACGCACTGTGTTCGGCAACGGGTTACGGGAAAAGAAATCTACGTGACTCATTTGTTTCCCCAGTCTATATTCGACATCAAAGTCAAAAGCTTGCAGGAAACACCACCACCTATGAACACGAGGTGTAAGGTCAACCTTCGACTTAGAAGCCTTGACAGCGTTGCAATCAGTAACGACACTAAACCTTCTACCCTGCAAATAGTGACGGAAATGCTTGACAGCGTTCACCACTGCAAGCGTTTCCAGCTCGTATGAGTGGTATTTTGATTCAGCGCTGGAGGTTCGGCGACTGTAGTATTCGACTACATGCAGCTTGCCATTAACTCGCTGCATAAGTATTGCACCATAGCCTTCAACGCTGGCATCTGTATGTAGCTCCGTTGGGAGTTTAGGATCAAAGATCATCAATACAGGTTTATCAGTCAAAATGTCTATTATATCCTGACGAATCTTCTCGAGTTGGGGATTCCAATTGATTTTACGTTTTCCCGCGGTAAGCCCATAAAGAGGAGCTGCCTTTTAAGAGAACCCAGGTACGAATTGCCTAAAGTAGGAAGCTAACCAATGAATTGTCGAAGTTGAGTGACATTTTGAGGTGGTGGAAGCTCAGTAAGGGCTCGAATTTTACGAGGATTTGGTCTTATTTCACCGGCCTCATAACCTAAAAATTCAACCCTGGTTTTAAGAAAACTAAATTTTTTTATATTCAGCGAAAATAGTATACTACAGCAAATGACTCAGTTAATGCCCCAAGGGCTTTATTAATGGCACGTTGACACACTGAAGGTGCATTGCGAAGCCCAAAAAGCATTGACAAATACTCAAACTGGCCATCCGGTGTAACAAACGCGGAACGTTCTATAGAATTTTGTTGGACAGGAATTTGATGGTAGCCGCTAACCATGTCTAAAGAAGTAAAATAGTTTGCACCCACTAAACGATGTATTTGACCCAAAATAAGTGGCAGAGGATATCTATCAGGCACCGTATTGCTGTTCAGTTCCCTATAATCTACGCAGAGCCTATCGCTCCCGTCCTTCATCTTAACTAGGATAATTGGACTCGCGAAGGGGGAAGAACTCTCGCGTATAATGCCAGCTGATAAAAGTTTGTACGAATTGAATTCTAAATTATAATTCATACATGCGTCGACGCCCAGAGACGCGCTCCGACTAAATTAAAAACCAAATTCGGGAGCTATTTATACTACGCGAAAATCGGCAAGCGCACACGGCGCTTACCCAGCGCGCTCTATCGGACTTTCGTGTCAACTCACGAAATTAACATACGAAATTGCGGCGTCGTCATTGGTCGAAAAATCGAACATTTAATTCGTAGTTTAATTTCCAAAATATTTTCAATTGTAATGTATTGGTAGAAAAGTAAGCGTTTTCTTTGGACGAAAGAATTTGTAAATATGCACTGTAATTATTTCATTGGATAATATTATTCCTATTTTTGTATATATATCGACACATTTTCGAAATAAAATCATTCCGATCCGACCAGCAAGAAAGTGTTCTTTTACTCAAGAAATATCTACGAATAGTAACAACAAGTAAGCTAGGGACCAGTACCCCTACAAGTTCTTTGACTTGACGGCGTACTTCCTGTCTTTCGTCTGGACTCAACCTATAGGGTCTAAGTTGAACCGTGAGATTAGGGTCTATTAGTTTAATGACCAGCTGACCAGTACTAACCCTACCAGTGGGTGTACCCTCAACTAAATAACTATATTGATTTTTCAGTAAGGTTATTAATTGCTTTTTCTCACGATCGGATACGTCGCATTCTATAGTCTCGAATTTGTCTACCTTTTTACCTATGTCACAAATAGAAACTACCCTGTTCTTTTTAAGAATAAGATTGTTTTCAGAAATCTCTATTGAAAACCCTAATGCAAGCAGATCCCTTCCAATCATTATATCCAATCTCTTTCCGTTGTTCGGCGCGATTGTGGGGCCTTCTGTCCTGCATCCGTCGACGCATCACACTCCCGGATCGGCCTTTCCGTTCCGGAGATATTTAAGAAAAACTCAAAATTTGTGCCATCCACCCACCCTGTTATATATATACTAGACAGGGAGGCTACAAATAGCGTCAAAAATTATTTATCGGCTTATCAGAAAGCCCGGGCTCTGAGGATCAATAATGATGCCTTAGTCACCCTCAGTGCAGTACTTCCGGAGGGAAGCGACTTTTTCAGTTGCTTTCAAGCAGTTATGGACTCCGATATGGAAACAGCATCGGACGCCTCGGTCCGGTTCGTCGACCAAGACGAATTCGACTCGAGCTCCGACTCGGCGAGACCCGCTGCCGACCGCCGCGGCAAAAATTAGATTACTAAGACAAATCGAAATATAAAAAACATAGAAAAAAAAATCCTTAATTTAGGCATAACGAAAAATTGAATTAAATAAGAAAAGCATAGGACACATGCCATACAATAATATTTTCCTAAAAATAAGGATATTACAATAGGTATGCATTATAATTCTTACTACTGTAAAAGTAATTAACAGCTATATATATTATTAATATTTGTAAATAAATTGATACGCAAATATTCCTAGGTTAAATAATACAAAACGTAACTTAACACTATCTGTGACGTTTGATGTAGCTACATTGACAGAGTATGTCACTGTCAGTGCGGCAAAATAAGATTAGTTTTATTGTGTAACCTCTTGCGAAAGCTCATATGGTTAAATCATGGAATGCTTTTTGGATTTCATAAAAATCGGTTAAGGGTAAGTATTATTCGGCGTTACAACCTGAAATTCCGAGGCGACCTTGGTTTTCATTTCACAGGCACGCTGACCGTTGGGTCACTTCGACTATCTGTCGGTTACGCCTCGGCCATTCATGCACACCTACCCACCTAGCAAAGATAAGAGTTCGAGATCACTCGCTGTGTGAATGTGGCCTAGACGAAGGTTCCGCTACCCATATCCTGTTCCTTTATCTTAAACTTCTTCATCCCATTTACGACATTCTCCCTCCTAAAGTTCCTCGTCCTATAAATGTTGAATGTTTGTTGACGTTTGTGTTTAGTCCATTTTGTTCTTTTTTGTGTAAATATATTAAATGTAATAAAATTAAGTTGTGAATAGTCCAATTGAGTGATATATCTTATTATATATAGTTTAGTTTCTATTACTAACCCTTAATGTTTGTGTTGTTCTAGGTTACGGATTAACAAAGAAATTACTACTACTATATTTGGCTTTAAAATTTAATTGAGTTTGTTATCTCAACACACGAATGAGATTGATCGATATGATCAATCTCATTCGTGTCTTCTCCATCCTCAGTGACATTGGCGAAATAATCTGTGTTCACTTAACTCAATTGAAATATAATTTACTATTTAACACGATAAATTAAAACACACCTTGAAATATATAACTGTATTGAAAGAAAAAAAATATAACATTTTTAAACACTTTATGGTTTTATCTTGGGTTCTGGCCAGCGCGATTCAGAATTGAGACTCTTTTGGTTAACGCCATCTACCGACAAATAGCATAACTAACTTAACCGAACATACCACCCACCAAGAACTCTCAGTTCTTTACAGCTTAGGTAAAGGAATCAATTTGGAAACCGGACGTTTCAGAATAGAATTTTTACATTTTAAAGTGACAACTCTCACATGCCCGTCAGGACCAACGTGCTTGTGTTGGACTCGAGCCAGTAGCCATTTCGAAGGCGGTAAATCATCTTTCAAAATGACGACATCATCGAAATCTGGTTCACCAGCTGTATTTTGCCACTTGTGACGCTGTTGCAATGTATGTAAATATTCCGTTGGCCATCGCCTCCAAAAGTGTGTCATCATCCGTTGTATTAGTCTCCATCTGTTTAAAGGGTTAATTTTTTCTGCGACAAAATGTTTTTCGGGTAGTGTTATCAGAGGTTCGCCAATCAGAAAATGTGCCGGTCTTAAAGGTGCGATGTCATCTGGGTAATCATTCAATTGGTCGAGAATAGAGACAAGCTTCAATCTGAGTCAAAAGCGTCGTCATTTCTTCAAAGGTCAACGTCGAATCTCCAATGGTTTTAAGTAAGTGTATCTTCATTGATTTAATTCCAGACTCCCAAATTCCTCCAAAATTTGGTGCACTTGGAGGTATGAAATGCCATGATGTTCCATCATTACTTAGTAACTCAGCAACTTCCTTCATAACCTGACTCATGTTTTGATTTAACATTTTTGACAGCTCCTTTGCAGCTCCAACAAAATTTAAGCCGTTGTCACTATATAAATCGGAACAGTGACCGCGACGAGACACAATTCGTCTAAATGCAGCAATGAAACCTTGAGTTGTCAAGTCACTTACAGCCTCCAAGTGGATTGCTTTTGTTTTCATACAAACAAACAAACAAACATAGGTATCCCTTGTATGACCTTTGACCTCTACCCTTTGAAACTCTCATTTGTATAGGGCCAGCAAAATCCACTCCCGTCGTCTCGAAGGCACGTCCCGGATTAACACGTACCGCAGGAAGTTCACCCATCTTTGGTTGTATTATAGCGCCTCGGAGTTTCAGGCAGACAACACATTGCCGATAGCATTTCTTCGCTAGCTGTTTTAGACCAATGATCCAGTAAGGACTCCTTAAATAGTTCATCATCAAAGCTATGCCACCATGTAACAGTCTCTGATGAGCATCTCTAACTATTAAATTGGTAAGATGAGTATTTTTCGGTATTATTATAGGGTGTTTATAGCGAGCAGAGACATGAGAAGCTTGTATTCTCCCACCAACCCGTAGAAGACCATCATCATCCAGGTAAGGTGACAACAAAAACAATTTTTTATTTTTTGCTTTTGTATTATATCATGTATCTCTTCTGAATATTCTTGTTGTTGTATAATTTTAATGCATGTGTCTAATGTCCTTCTCATTTCCTCACTAGTTAAGTAATTTGGTTTATCATTTATCTCCTTTTTTGTTTTCAGGTGCAGAAATCGTCGACAATAGCTGAGTACGCGTATCATCTTGGTAAGTGTAGAAAATCTCTCCCATATAGGTTCAGTGTTATTACAAAAAAATGTTTTCGTGTGATTTTTTCTTTCTTCTAGATTTGTTTTAGGTATAACTAATTAAATAGATTTTTTTGTTTCAAGATTGAGCCAATTAGGTCCCTTCCACCACAGTTGTTTATTGTTTAACTCAGATGGATTCACTCCACGAGAGGCAAAGTCAGCAGGGTTATCTTCTGAAGTGACATGGTTCCAAGAATCATTATTCAGTCTAGTTTGTATTTCTGAGACTCGATTTGCTACGAAGGTTTGCCATCTGGTAGGTTGAGCTTCGATCCAGGCTAACACAACCATCGAGTCAGTGTATGCGAAAATGTTTTCCTTAGGTATGTTTAAAACGTTGGTGGATTCCGAGAGCAGTCTTGAAAGAAGAACTGCTGCACATAGTTCCAATCGTGCAATCGAAATTTGTTTCAAAGGCGCTACCTTTGTCTTACTCTCCAATATAGTTACATGTATATTTTCCCTATGGAACACCTTTACATAAACAACTGCAGCGTATGCAGCCATGGAAGCATAAGCGAAACCATGTAATTCAACTCTCTTGATTTCTGGGTAAGTATAAATCCATCTCTCCAATTTTAATTTTTTCCAATTTTTGTAGTCGTTGTCTATAACCTAACCATTCCTCTTTCAGATTAATTGGAACGTCTTCGTCCCATCCGCACGTACAAAGCCATAACCTTTGAATAATAATTTTTGCCTTTATTATAACTGGAGCTAACCATCCGAAAGGGTCGAATAGACGTTCTATAAGGTTAGGTAAATTTATATAAAATTTAAACGTATCATCTATTCTATCCCATGAAAGTCCCAGTATTTTAATGACTTTATCAAATTTAATTTCAAATGGTTGCAATTTGGGGTTACTCTGCGTAATATTATCTAATATTTCATTACAGTTGCTCGACCACTTCTGCAATTCAAACCCAGCGCATTTCAGTAAGTCATTTACTTGTTTGTAAATTTCCATAGCTTGACATACATCGTTAGCGCCGCACATTAAGTCGTCCATATAAAACGCTTTTTTTACTATTGATGCAGCCAAAGGAAATCTTTACTCTTCATCTTCAGCGACTTGGAAAAGAGGGCTTTCTCTCCAAACAATTCTTTGATAGTCAGCCTATTTATCTGCGATTAATATTTGGCGATACATTTTCATAATATCACTAACCAGAGCTATTTTATATGTTCTCCACTCCATAATTAGAGTGCGTAAATCTCTTTGTATTACTGGTCCAGTTAACATCGTATCATTTAGAGAAAATCCTTTGGATCCCTTTGCAGAAGCGTCGAAAACAACTCGTAGCTTTGTTGTATCTTTATCGTCTCTCAAGATCGCATGATGGGGTAAATATATGTGGTTAAAGACATTTATTTCTCAAAAGAAATTACATTTCACTTAATGAGAAAACAAAATATTACGTACTAATTGAGTTGTGAGCGTTTTAGACAGATACATTTTTTTTACATAATCTTTCACAATATGACTTACATAATTATACATGATATAGTTTTTTTTTTTTTTAAATAATAATAGGTATATAACAAAATGTATTTTAATAACTAAGAAAATAATAATGTTTTAAAGTGGGTAATACAAAATATTGATCTATATTGGTTTTAACGTAATGAATTTTAATAAGACATACCCACATTTTACTTTGTTGTGAATGCAGGGCCGGATTCAAGACATTAATTAATATATTTATTTGTTACATATTTTTTTAATTTGTTTTTATAAATGTTAAAGTTTTTAAGTTCTTTTATTTCTTTTGGTAGTTTGTTATAATATTGTGCTCCTTCAAATAGTATTAGTTTTCTTGCCATAGTTGGTGCGTGTTTTGGGTAAATATAGATTATTTGCGTTTCGAAGTTGTCTTTTCCCCTTTTGTGTATTTGTTAAGAAAGTTAGTTCCGACTGCAGAGTATCGTTTAAGATTTTACGAATAAGAATACATGTATTGTAGTAATAAAGTTGTTGTATGTTCATTATATTTGTTTCTTTGTATATTTTATTCGTAGGTGTTAGAAGTTTGTAGTGAAAAAGGAGTTTTACAATTTTATTTTGCGTAATTTGCAAGTCTTTTAAGGCCGTTTTCGAGGCTGCGCCCCATATTTCTATTAGGTAGTTTAAATAAGGTTGAACTAGCGAGTAGTATATCATATAGCAAACACGACGGGGAAGACAGCGTATTATACCACGTAAAGATCCAAGGAGGGATGATAATTTTAGGTGCAAATTTTATCTATATGTAAGAGGAGGGGTGCTTTCATTGAAAATACCATCTTCATTAGCCATGCTTATTTACTCAAAACAATTGACAGTAACTACTAAACACAACAATAACTAATAACCACAATAATAACTAATAACCACAATAATAACTAATAACCACAATAATAACTTCTAATCACAATAATAACTTCTAATCACAACGATAACTAATAACTTTATAATAATTTAACAAGGTAACACAATAATAAACCACTATTACTTAGGTCCGTCTAGCTTGACTGCCGACAAACGAATGCCGCTCTCATTGTTGCGCACGCTTTTTATAAGGTGCCGATGGTGGTGGTGGGGCAGACTAGTCGATTCGTTAGACTTTATTTATTTATTATTTATATTATATTTGCGCCGATACGGCCATACTGATGATAGACGCGCCCCTGCGTCTACAGAAAATAACCTAAAAATAAATTGTATTAATTTTATGTTTCTGTGGGTGCTAACCTCATAGCCTCAGCGCTAATTTTGGTTAGATTCCCGTGAAACAGTAATACCGACAACTACATAGCCTCAGCGCTAATTTCGGTTGAATTCTCCTGAAAATAGTAAATATGTCAACCTCATAGCCTCAGCGCTAATTTTGGTTAGATTCCCGTGAAACAGTAATTCCGACAACCTCATAGCCTCAGCGCTAATTTCGGTTGAATTCTCCTGAAAATAGTAAATATGTCAACCTCATAGTCTCAGCGCTAATTTTGGTTAGATTCCAGTGAAACAGTAATTCCGACAACCTCATAGCCTCAGCGCTAATTTCGGTTGAATTCTCCTGAAAATAGTAAATATGTCAACCTCATAGTCTCAGCGCTAATTTTGGTTAGATTCCAGTGAAACAGTAATTCCGACAACCTCATAGCCTCAGCGCTAATTTTGGTTAGATTCCAGTGAAACAGTAATTCCGACAACCTCATAGCCTCAGCGCTAATTTTGGTTAGATTCCAGTGAAACAGTAATTCCGACAACCTCATAGCCTCAGCGCTAATTTCGGTTGAATTCTCCTGAAAATAGTAAATATGTCAACCTCATAGCCTCAGCGCTAATTTTGGTTAGATTCCGGTGAAACAGTAATTCCGACAACCTCATAGCCTCAGCGCTAATTTCGGTTGAATTCTCCTGAAAATAGTAAATATGTCAACCTCATAGCCTCAGCGCTAATTTTGGTTAGATTCTCGTTAGATAGTAATTACGACAACCTCATAGCCTCGACGCTAATTTTGGTAGTCGTTTCACATATAATTGTCACATTTTCAATGCTAATTATTGGCTAATTATTCACGTAATTATTTTAGTATGTCCAAAAATAATGGGAACTTTCACATTATATTGTTGTATCAATCAATGTTTCGTCCTCCTCAATGTCTTTAGACATCGCCGATATGGCCACGTCACTTTGAACTCCAAATTTTGGGGCGGTTCGCAGTTGCTCATGGCATACTTTCCTCGATCGGCCGCGACCATTGATTCGACGAATTTCATATCTATCATGTGGTAATACTTTTCTTATTTCAAAAGGTCCATCGTATTTTGGGCTTAATTTAGTACCAAGTCTTGGAGGTTCTTTAAACAGAACGTATTCATTTTTTTTTTTTCGAATCTCTTCACTTTTGCTTTATTTTTATCGTACCGTTTTTTATCTCTTTTAGCCTGTTCGGTCATTCTTGTTAGCACTGCTTTTCTTACCATAACCGGGTCTATACATTCGTTACGTTCATCTATTAGGTTGAGAAGTTCTGGAGGAACACTTCCTTTTTTACCAGTCAGCAATTCAATTGGTGTTTGGTCTTTGGTTTTAGAAAAGGTAGTATTAATAGCTAATTGCAAGGCCCCCAGTGATTTCATCCAATGGCTTTTCTGCGTGTTTTTAATTATAGTCAGTCCATTCTTTATAATCCGCATAATTCTTTCCACCTGTCCGTTAGCTCTGCTTGTGTATCCAGCACATTGATGTAATTCAATTCCGTATTGGTCACATTATGTTTTATAATGAGATATAAATGCACTATCACCATCAACTATTATGCGTCTTGGTGCTCCAAATAGAAAAACTATTTCTTGTAGATGTTTTAATGCACTAGTTTGAGTTTTGTTTTTCGCGTATTGTAGTATTACAAATTCCGTATAAGCATCGATTGCCACAAAAACATATTCCTTTTGAGAAGCACTGCCACTTAGTTTGCCAGAAATATCAACGTGAATGGTATGGAAAGGTTCCGGTATCTTTTCAATAGGATGCAGACGACTTTGAGTAGCTCCCGATGATCCTTTCGTAGTCTTGCATATGACACAATGTTCTACAAAGTATCTCCCTGTTGATGACATTTTAGGAAACCAAAAATTCTCTTTTAGTTTAGCTAAAGTCTTTTCCCAGCCCATGTGCTTCAGTGCTTCATGGTATGTGTTGATAAGACTCCACCGATAAGATTGCGGAACGATTTTCGTGAACTTTATCTTGCGGTCGGATATTGTTTTATAGTACAGAACATTATCCTTGAGTACATAGTCCGAATGCGCCTGAGGATTTGTATGAACTTCTTTGATGATTTTACTTAGCTCAGCATCACGGCGTTGTTCTACAATCAGCCAATCGTCTTTTGTAGATAAGTTCATAACTACTTGAAGCGGGTTACGGCTGAAGAAATCGGCATGTTTAAATTTTTCGCCTTTTCTGTATTCAACTTCAAAATCAAAATTTTGTAAGAATGCCCACCATCTGTGGATTCTAGGTAGTAATTCTTGCTTGTAACGCGATGCTTTTACTGCATTGCAATCTGTCATGACTGAATTTTCTTCCATATAGAAAGTGTCGGAAATGCTCAATTGCTCGAACTATAGCCAACGTTTCGAGTTCGTAGCTATGGTACTTTGATTCGGCTGGCGTAGTCCTCATACTGAAATAGCCGATGACGTGGCGAATCCCATCTTTTAGTTGGATTAGCACAGCTCCAAGTCCAACAGCGCTAACCCGTTAAATTGTCTTAACTGCTTCACATTTGTCGGCGGTGGGGTTCTGGCTAATGCATCAACCTTAGATGAGCTAGGTCTTACCTTTCCATTGGCCACAATGAATCCGAGATATTCGATAGAAATCTTCAGAAATGAGCATTTCACAATATGGATACAAAATCCACACTTTGTAAGATTTCCTAGAACTAGTTTCAATTTATGGATGCCTTCATTAATCGTTTTGCTCGGTATAAGTACATCATCCATGTATACCAATGCTACTTTACCTCTAAGTTCCCCTAGTGCCTTATTTATTGCTCTTTGATAGACTGACAGCGCATTGGTTAAACCAAAAGGCATTGTTAAGTATTCATACTGCCCGTCAGGTGTAACAAATGCAGTTTTCTCAATAGATGCTTCAGATATAGGTACTTGGTGAAAACCAGCGGCCATGTCAAGACAAGTGAAATATTTGGCATCAGCGAGCTGGTCTAGCTGTTCAGAGATTAAAGGTAGTGGGTAATTATCTCTTACGGTGTTTGTGTTGAGTTCTCTGTAGTCCACGCATAGCCTGTCTTCTCCATTTTTCTATTTTACCATTATTATGGGACTTGCAAAAGGAGAGTTGCTCTCCCTTATAATATTTTTATCTTTGGCCTTGTTTGCTTCATCCAAATTAGAAGTGGAAGGCATTGGTTGGTTAGACCGAGAACGTGCAATGGCATTTTGATTACACCATCGAGCTCGATGTCCTCGTTTACCACATACAAAACATGTCATACCTTGATCCGATCTATCACGGTCGACTTTCATCCTTTTGCTGGATAAACGTTCTTGAGTAGGAGGATATGTGCATCGCATGGTTTTGGCAATCGCAATGAGCTCCGGGACAGATTGACATTTGGCGTTAAGAAGTTCTGTCCGAAGCCCGTCTTCTTTAATACTGCCAATTACAAATTCAACAGCGTCTTGGTCAGTAGGATCAGGTTTAACAATCCTTTTGAACATTTTCCATACATTAGATATGTATTCAGGGATGCTTTCAGCGTCGTTAATACCATATCTTCTAAATTTGAGTACCTCTGAAAAGTATCTTGATTCTGGCTCGAAGGTTTGTAGCATATCTTCTTTCATTTCCGCCCAAGTGGTTGTTCTGAGCAGACAATCATCAGCCCAAGTTTGCGCTCTTCCTTTTAGAACACCAGCAGCCTTAAGTCGCACTTCGTGATCCTTCAACTTGTATTCTTGCTGTGTTCTTGTTATTAGGTCTACCCATTCCCTTACGTCATTAACAATGCCTTCAGAGTGCTGATGGGATTGCCCCGCCATTGTAGTGCATCAGGGATGTTCGCGGCAGCGAGGGTCGATTGCTTTTATGCCATTATACGCAAAAGATGCGGATCCTTGGTGTACAGATTGCGGAATAGTCCCAACAGCATCATGAAGGTAATTGCTAGTAGGTTTGACTGTAAGTATGTTAGTAATTGCTGTGCTATTTCGAGCGGATTAGTTCAGCGATCACCACCATGATTACAATTTAGTGATAGTTTTTATTATACTAACATAGGTGATAAGTAATATGTATCACTAACAATAAAAATGAGTCTTAAGTCACTTGAAATAAAAAGTTATTATTAATATTACCTTTATCAGGATCAAAACTTGGAAAATAAATATCTGAAATACGAACTGAGCGGCTCTCTTCAGATCTAAACATTTTCATCATCTCAGTAAGAGCAGCATGATTTTCTTGAGACATTTGCATCATCATTTCACACATAGTATCCTTAAATGTGTTAGCTAAAAGAGCCATCGTTGCCGAGTTTCCAGAAATCGATTGATGGCGTTGGTTCATCCCCTCTTCTGATGTAAGAGGAGGGGTGCTTTCATTGAAAATACCATCTTCATTAGCCATGCTTATTTACTCAAAACAATTGACAGTAACTACTAAACACAACAATAACTAATAACCACAATAATAACTTCTAATCACAATAATAACTTCTAATCACAACGATAACTAATAACTTTATAATAATTTAACAAGGTAACACAATAATAAACCACTATTACTTAGGTCCGTCTAGCTTGACTGCCGACAAACGAATGCCGCTCTCATTGTTGCGCACGCCTTTTATAAGGTGCCGATGGTGGTGGTGGTTATATTATATTTGCGCCGATATATATGTGTAGTCCATGTTAGACCACTATCCAAGACCAGTCCAAGATATTTTTCACTACTAGTTTCATTAATTTTGATATTGTTTATAGTAAGCGGATTATAATATTGTATTTTTTTATTTTTGGATTTAAATATTATATAGTGAGTTTTGGCTATATTGATGGTTAGTAGATTACATTGAAACCATCTGTGCAATATATTAAGATCTTCTTGCGCACGATTTATTGTATCCTGTAAAGAGTGTCCAAAATAAAAAATACATGTGTCGTCAGCATACAAGGTAAGTTCACCGTGTAGAGAAAGTTGGCCGATACTGTTTATATATATAAAGAAGAGTAGAGGCCCAAGTATTGATCCTTGAGGTACACCAAAATTTATTGGGTAAGCAGAACTATGATATTCACCAATTTTTACTATTTGCTGACGATTTGTTAAGTACGATTCTAATAATTTGTGAGCGACGCCAGTGATACCTATTTGTTTTAATTTATCCAACAAGATACAGTGGCTTACAGTATCAAAGGCCTTTTTAAGATCTATAAAAATACCTAAACCTATATGCTTAGAATCTATATTTGTTTTAATTTTTGTAACTACATCAATTGTGGCACACAAGGTATTCGATTTGGACTTAAACCCATATTGTCGTTTAAAAAAATAATCTATTCGTGATAAATAAGTGTCCAGACGGTGATGTATGATTTTTTCGAAAATTTTTGAACATATTGGCAAGACTGAGATAGGCCTGTAGTTCCCTGGGTCAGTTTTTGTACCGGCTTTATATATCGGAGAAACTTTCGCAATTTTTAGATCATCTGGGAAAATTCCTTCGTCTAGACACTTATTTATGCAACTTGTCAATCCTTTTATAATATATACTTTTAAACATTTTAATACTTTGGTACTAATGCCATCTATGCCCGTGCTAACGTTTGCGTTCAAATTATCAATAATTTTGGAAACTTCTTCTTCACCACAATGACTGAATCTAGTTAAGTTATCGTTGTGTTTGTGGTTGTGTACAGTAAAGATAGTATTATTACGATATTTATCTGGAATTTTGCTGGCTAACTCCGCACCAACCGTGGCAAAGAATTTATTGAAGTGTTCACATATTTCAATACCATCCGTAATTATACCTAGGCTAGTCATTAATTTAAGAGGAACACATTTTAATTTGATTTTGTTATTAGATAGTGTATGAATCAGGCTCCACATTTTCTTAGAATTGTTTTTGCATTTATCAAAAGAGTCTATGTAATATTTGCTTTTAGCTTTATTTATGTTTGTAGCCGTGTCATTCTTCTTTTTTGTATTTTTTTTTTTCTAAAGTAATATTTTTTGAGTCCATTTTAAGTTTTCGCCATGCTTTATTTCTGTTGTCGATATCAATGATAATACTTTTATTTATCCAATCCGATTGTGGGGCGTTTTGTATTTTAAACTTTGTTACTTTATGTTTGTTTTTTACTTCTGTAATGGCTTCATGCAGATGGCTGTATAAATGACTGTCTGAATCAAAACAGTAGTCTTCAGCAGTTTCGCGCAGGGCGACGTAGTTAATAGCTTCATATTGAATGCGCTTAGGAGGTTCGGGTTTGAATTGTTTCATTCCTAGAAATATTTGCATATGATCTGAAATTGCGGAGTCAGCTAATGCTAGGTTGTAAGTTCTGTCTTTCAGGTTAGTGAAGATGTGATCTATGATAGTATGGGTTGAAGCAGTTGACCGCGTAGCATATTTATCATCTATACAATTTAATATACTGAAACCATTTTCTGTAAGCATATTTTTGTATTTTGTTGTGTTTTTATCATTAAGTAATTAAGATTAAAATCTCCAAAGACTATAGCCCGCTTTTTTTCACTTGGTTGTATTTCGAGATCTTCTATAAATTGGTTAGTGTTTGTATTTCCAGGTTTATAAAGGATACCAACATAGAGATTGAGTTTGGTAATTTGAATCTATAAGTAATTGTTACCATTAACGTATTGTTCGTCAGCAATACTATGGTCTAGATCATCATGTACGTAAATAGACACTCCTCCACCTCTACCGGTTGTTCTGTAGTTATAATAATGTGTGTAGTTAGGTATTTGCAGATTAGCAGCGTTTCGGCCAATAATATGAGTTGTAATTTGAAATTAACAGACTTGATAATACACTTGAGCTCATTCAGCTTACCAGGCTTTACAATGCTTCTTATGTTAGAGTAGAAGAAATTCAATGAAAATAGATTGTTCGGTAATTGACTGTTTGTCTCGATTATTTTGATAGGATATATTGGTATTACAATCAGTTATGGGCTTTTGAGTGTCATTGGGTGGACTATTTAAGTTCCGTTGTTTTTTGGGACTGATATTATTTTGGGACATCCACGTATATATTTTATTACCAAGTTTTTTTCGCCATTTTGCTGTCTTTTTAAGAATTCCTCCTTTAGTTTTTTAAAGTAGATTTGTTGTGCGGGGGTTTGGTCGGGGTATATTTTTATGTTTTTGTCGGTAATGTTGCATTTTTTACTAATTAATTGCTTGAGTACCTCTTTAGAGTCAAAATATACTTTTATAGGGCGATTTGAGTTTGTTTTGAATTTTCCTATCCTTATAATGTTTAGCGGGTTTGGAAGATCCTTAACAAGAGAATTGAATATAGATATGACTATATTCCTATCATAAGCCTGCCTTGTTTCGCGATTATCTGATTGCAATTCAGTGATTCCCGCTATGATTATATTTTTTTGACGTTCAAGTCTATCATGAATTTCTCGAATAGTTTTTTCCTGATTTTCTAGCAAGCCGTTGGTAGTTGGCGATGATTCGTTTTTCAACAAAATAATGTCGCTCTCAATTTTATTTAATTCACTGTCCGAGGAGGTATTAAATTTCTTAAGCTCTGTTAATTCTTTTACTATTTTATTATGTTCTGTAGTAAGAAATTCAGTTGAAGATTGAATATCATTTATTTGGTTTTTTATTTGGCAAATATCTTCCTGCATTGTCATCATATATTCTTTTTGGGTGTTTGTAAAATCGGTGAGTAGTTTAGTTATTTCATTACGAAACTTAATTAATTCCTTTTTGCAATCACAGTCCGTTTCTGTTTGTTTACGTTTACGCATAGTTACTTGTCGCTCGGCTAGTTCGTTTAACTTCGACAGATCGAGATGCGATCCACCGCTGCTACCAGCACTAGGTGAAGTACTCATTTTATGCAATTATTTACTATGTGTAGTATTACTTCCGTGATACTAAGGTCTTTTCACACGAAGATTGTTGATAAGTGTGCGATAAGGTAAGATAGATAATCGCAACTGTCTCGCTTACCCGAAGGATTGGAGGGGCGACACTTGCGTTGACACTGTTGACAGATGCCGTTAGTCACATTGAAGTGTAAGTTGATATATAACTTTTATTTCGTAAGTATTTGGGTTTGTTTTAAACATCATGTCTAAAACATCTAATGCTTCCCCGTTTAAACGTACACTCGTTTTCACACATCTTACATTGGGAGTAGTGAATTTAATACATTTAGTCTTTTTACTATTTAACATTAAATTATTAACACTAAACCAATTTACTATTTCAGAGAGAGTATTGTTCACATCGTCATATATTGAAAGACGTCTTTTTATTTTAAAAAATAAAGAAGTATCATCAGCAAACAATATTATCTCGAGTTTATCACCTAGGAGATGTGGCATGTCATTTATATAAACAAGGGAGAGAAATGGTCCAAGAATTGATCCTTGACCCCCACAGTAACTGGAGACCCGGGAGATCTCTTTCCATTTACATCAACCCTCTGAATCCGATTGCTCAGATACGAAATCAGAAGACTGAGTGCAGTGTCCCTAATTCCATAATGACGTAGCTTCCTGACCAAAGTTTCGTGTTGCACACAATCAAAGGCCTTAGATAAATCACAAAATATCCCTAAGGCATCCTGTGACTCCTCCCAGGCCCTGTAAATATTTTTAACGAGCTCAACACCAGCGTCAGTTGTCGAGCGACCCCTTGTAAATCCAAATTGTTTCTTGTGTAGCAACTTGTTATTGTTAAAATGTACTAGCATTTGATTTAGTAATAAATTTTCAAAGATCTTGCTAAGAGTTGGTAGTACAGAGATGGGCCTATAGTTGTTGGGGTCTGATGTACTACCTGACTTAAATATTGGTAATACTCTACTATGTTTCATGAGGTCAGGAAACACGCCACTAAGGACACATTTATTAAATATAGTGACAAGGTAGGGTGCGATTACATCAATTATTGAATTGACTACCTTGACAGAGATCCCCCACAGATCGGCCGTTTTCTTAATATCTAGTGATCTGAAGGAACTTATTACATCACTTACACTTACTGTATTAAATTTAAAGCTAATATTACATTCTTCCACATGGTTTTTTAATAATGATTCAGCGACGGTAGGAGAGGAATTTAATAAGTTAGTAGTCGAAAATGGAATGTCAGCAAATAATTTTTCAAAAACAGTTGCAACATCACGATCTGAGGAAAATAAATTGTTGTCAATAGATAAGCTAAAGTCGGAGATGTTATTTTTGACTCTTCCAGTTTCACAATTAATAATTTTCCATGTCATTTTAATTTTATCAGGTGCGTCAATTTTTTTTTTTATATGCAATGATTTAGCTGTATGACATACACGTTTGAATAGTTTAGAGTAGGCACTAACATAATTGATAAATGAAAAAGACCGGTTGATTTGATCTTTCACTATAAAGTTCATACAAATAACTCAAAAGATAAGAAATCTAAAAAAAATGCAAGAAGCCAAAATGACATAGACGAGTGTTGGTGGTCTTCAAACTCAGAGTCAGAACAGTATCGGGAGACTTACGTTACTGAGGAGAAGAGAAAGTGTAAGCGTAATACTAAAATGAGCAAGGATCGTGAGGTGACTTTTAGCGAATTATTAGAAAGACTGAAAGCGGTTGTTTTTAAGCGAGGTTTTAATTTTAAGGATAAAGTTGGGCATGTTATTAAATTATGTGTAGAATGGTTAGTATTGGTAGTTTTTGAAAATTTAAGTGATTGGCCATTTTTGAAGACATTATTTGAATATTTCAGTAACATATAATCATTTATGACAACTGCTGCCACCGCAGCGTAAACATCTTTAGAGTTTGCTCCTTTAATAAAATAATAAGTTAGTGGATTTTGTGAACGGTTTTAGTAGAAAAGTGTGTGCCCCGGTAATTAATTAGTCAAAGAACTGTTTCTAATATGAAAATATGAATATCTCTCGAAATACACAGTTATAAAACAGTTTTGCAGTGCAAAGTGAAACAAGTTTTTAAGTGATATTGTGTCTTTAATTTCTACTTCTACCTTGTTTTAATATTATAATACATAACTTATAATCATTTTGGTATAACTTGGTCAATAAATTCACATAAGCTCATAACGAACACGGTGGCGCAGCGGTGTGAGACTCAAGATCTGCCGCCTAAGTCGAATGTTCAAACCCACGGCCAATGCCCAAGTTAAGATATTTATTTTTAAAATATTTTATCTAATAAAGTAAAATATAAAACATGGTTGTTGTTTGTGAAACTTGCCATACAAATATCGGGGCCAATCAGAAAAGGATTAAATGTATAAACTGTACAAACATGTTTCATTCTGATTGCGTTAGCTTTACTAATGATTCTTCTACCGCAAGAGCAGCATGGAAGTGTTCGCCGTGTTTATCGGCATCTAAAAAAGGAAAAAATAATACAAATTTGAGCACGAACCGGAGTGTCACTAATACAGACACAAATGACATTGTTTTATCTGAGATAAGAGCATTTCGTGCTGAAGTTAATATTAGGCTTAATGAGCAGGATGAAGCATTAAAAATGTTACAATCAAGCTTTACTTCGATGCGAAATGAATTAACTGAACTGCAAATGAAAGTAAAACATTTAGAAAACAAATCCAAGTGCTCAAGTTCAATGGAATCTAAGATTACCCGTTTGGCTGAACGAAACGAGGAATTAGAAAACCTAATAAATCTAAAAGAGCAGCGAGACCGTTTTAATAATATTGAAATCTGTGGCATTCCGCAACTTCCAAAAGAAAATGTCTATGACATAATAATCGAGTTAGCTAATCTCTTAAAAATTAATTTACAAAAGAATGATATCGATCATGCATATAGAACAAGAGTATGGAATTCAGGAAAAGAGTCGACCTCGCCGCCTCAAGAAGAAGTTCAATCTGACGAAGTCTCTTTTGCAAATGTAGTTTCTACGCAAAAAGGATCAAGAGACTCGCGAATTGTTGTAAGATTGAACAGCCGTGAGTTAAAAATCAAACTGTTACGAGCTGCTAAAACATGGCGAAACGATCGTACGGGTGGTAGTCTAACAACTAGTGACGCGGGATTCAGCGGCGAAAAGCATCGTATCTTTTTCAACGATCATTTGACTCCTATAAACAAACATATTTTGCGTGCGGCAAAACAAAAGGCACGTGAAAAAAATTATGCTTACGTGTGGGTGAAGGAGTGCAAGATATTTGTTCGTAAAACAGAAAAGTCGCGTGCTATTCAAATTTCTAAGATAAATGACATTAACACGGTTATAATATGACTATTTAGAAATAATTACAATGTAAGGTTATCTATCATTAGTAAACGTAATCATTTTAGTAGTATTTTTTATATGCTTTTTACGAAGAGCGTGATAAATTTTGTTTGTTATACATATGTGTACTGGTTTAGTGTCATTGAGCTGCGAGATATTATTTTTAAGAACATAGTGTTTCTCTTGTTCATTTTACCAAAAAGATGAAAAGGAAAAATATTAATTTTAAGCTGTCCGTTCTTAATGCACAGTCTCTTAATACCGGCAGAGACGAACTTGTTAGTACTATCACATCATTAAGTCCTGACGTAGCTACAATAACTGAAACCTGGCTAAATAGTTCGTCTGAAATAAAATCTTATAAAATTAACGGGTATACTCTAATTCACAAACCCAGGTCGAATATTCAGAGAGGAGGAGGAGTTGCATTTTACATTCGGAATGGGATTCAAGTGAAAGAATTAGGTGTCGGGTCATCTGAATTAGAGCAATTGTAGTTAGAAGTAAAACTTAAGCGTCATAAAATTGCAGTTGGTGTATTTTATAGGCCCCCAAAGTGTAGTTTTAAAGTTTTTTTGGACGAATTGGAAAATTCTTTATCTGCAATAGGTCCAACTTATAATTATATATTTGTTACAGGTGATGTCAATATCAATTTATTGTGTAAGGATGGCATTAATCAATCTGAATTTCAACAGTTATTATCGGAGCACGGCTTACAACAGATAGTCCGTGATGCAACGCGTATAACACCTCATAGTCGTTCTTTATTAGATGTAATTTGTTGTAGTGTTGAATTAAATCCAGATGAAGTAATTTTAAAACATAACGATGATCTCAGTGATCATGCTTTTGTTCAAGCCAGTTTCCCGATTGAAATTTACAAAACAAATATAAGAACTGTAAACTATAGGCCATTTGATCAATTTGATATTAAAACTTATCAATTTGCTTCTTCAATAACTCCTTGGGAATGGGTACTCCAAATGAATGATATTAACAATATGGTGGATTGTTTCACATCTTTGATGCTCGGTCTATTTGATCACTTTGTACCGTTAAAAACTAAAAAATTTACTGGTCCTCCAACTCCCTGGATAACAAATACCGTGAAATCAATTATGCTTGATAGAGATTGTGCGTGTAAACGAGCAAAGGAAACAAATAATCATAGTGATTTGAATACTTATAAATTATATAGAAATCTGGTACTTTTGACTTCGCGTACTGAAAAACAGTATTATTTTACTCACAAAATTAATCAAAATATACGTAACTCAGGCAAAATGTGGAAAGAACTGCAAACAATACTAGGTTCTTCAACACAAATTAATATGTTACCAGTTCATCTTTGCGATCCAGATAAAATTAATAGAAGTTTTATAGAAACAATTCCAACACCAGGAAGTAATAAAAATATTAATAATGATTACATTATTAAGTTTGATCAGTCCAAGGAAAAATTTAATTTTTATAAAGTATCTTCAGAAGATGTACTCAAAATAATAAATTCTATAAGCTCGAATGCAATGGGAGTTGATGGTATCAGCATAAAAATGATTAAACTCACATTACCTTATTCATTGGATGCAATAACTCATATTGTGAATTATTCGGTAATTAACAGCGAATTCCCATACAAGTGGAAAACAGCCCTGATTAAACCACTTCCAAAGAAAGCCAGTGTTGAAACTATAAAAGATCTAAGACCCATAGGATTGCTACCGGTTTTATCTAAAATAGTAGAAAAAGTAGTATATAATCAAATATCAAATTACTTTGAAAGCAATAATATTATACCACTTCAACAATCTGGTTTTCGTAGAATGCATAGTACTACAACAGCGCTTTTACACATAGTCGATGAACTTTTGTCAGCATCAAATTTTAAGGAGCATGTTCAAGAAATAATTGCCAAAAGTTATGCCTCCCTTAAGATGATCTACAAATTTAGGCCGTTTTTAAGTATTGCTGTTAGAAGAAGACTGGTGGATTCCTTAGTACTCTCACATCTTGACTATTGCGATGTAGTTTATGGACCTTGTCTGTTAAAACAAACAGAATCTAAGATTCAAAAGGTACAGAATTCTTGTATGAGGTTCTGTTATGATATTCCACGTGGATCCAATATTACTCCAATTTTAAATAGTTATAATATATTAAATATGAAGCACCGTCGTATTCTGAAATTGAATACTATTGTATATAGTCTGAAAAAGAAAAATTATCCACCTTATCTAGCCCGAAAATTGAACTGGCTAAACTCTATGGATTCCGGTAATCATCGACCCTCCCGTATTTTAAATTTAGTTGTACCTCGTCCTTGCTTAGTATCATTTAGAGGTAGTTTCCGTTTTGCAGCATCAAAATGTTGGAACGATATTCCACCTCCGATTAAATTTGCCTCATCTATTTTTACATTTCGGAAACTTTGCAAAAAATGGCTTACTGAATATCAAAAGTCACAGTCAAACTGGCTAAACGCGAGACTACCCACATGATTCCATTACTATACTTACTTAAAGCAAGCGGGCAATTGTATATTAACGGACAGTTTTTTTGTTTGTTGTTTTTTTTTTTGTTACAAAATTTTATCTTAGGCAGCTCACTACTAACTTCAAATTTATCACAATATTTTGTTACCCTATATATATTTATTTTCTTCTAAACTTTGTAAGTATAAAATGAGTAGTTTACACTTTGTGTTGGCAGCATTTGTATGTAAGTAGGTGCAGACTGAAAAGCAGCTTTAAGCTGAGTCTACGACCTTTTTACCGGCATAGATTAATGTGTTTTTTTTTTTTTTTCTGTGTTTTTTTTATTTAGTAGTAAGAAATTTGTTAACATCCTCTATGCTTGGCGAATAAACTTCTTTATTATTATTATTATTATTTCAATAATTCAGTTACAAGAGTAAGAATAGCACAATGGAACGCGCAAAGTTTAAGACCTAAGTTAATAGCTTTCGAAAATTTTCTACTACAAGATAGGATCCATATTGCTGTCCTTAGTGAAACTTGGTTGGAAAAAGTGAGTTTTTTAAAAATCTCAAATTATAATATTTATAGACAAGATCGTAATGACGGATATGGAGGTGTTGCTGTAGTACTGCATAAAACCATCCAAGCGCACATCGGTAACATAACAGACCTCGACTTGGGTGGAAGTAATGACGGTATTGAGATTTTACATATAAAAATATTAAATTGCGACGCGATTGAAAACATTATTTCTGTTTACTGTCCGCCATTGGCTCGTACTTGTTCACATAATTGGATAAAATTATTTTCATTGTTCACTAAGAAAACTATTATTATGGGTGATTTTAATGGGCATCATTCTAATTGGTCTAATAAAAACGACAACAATCATCACCGGATATTACCTTTGTGTCCAGAGATATTGCGCTCAAATTTAAGTGGGATGTGACGAATGAAACATTAGGCAGTGACCATAGAATAATAGTTTTATCTAGTTTTTTAACCAAAAGTAAACCTCCAATTTCTAAAAGTTTTTTTTAAAGTTTTTTAAAAAAACGGACTGGGTATCTTATACCAAATTGTTGAATAATTTGTTTTTTAATTTTCCCGAAGAAAATAATTTACAATTTGCTTATAATATATTCGTCGATTATTTAAACATTGCGGCCGATTTACATATTCCTTATCTTAAAATAAATCAAAATCCTTGCGGTAAATTTGTCCCCAAATCTTATTGGTCTTCAGATTTATCAAAAATTGTAGCGGAACGTCGACTTGCACTAGCAAATTTTCGAAGAAATCCTACTCCAACAAATTTCGACATATTAAAAACAAAAATTGGCGAGGCACAAAATCGTATACGAAAAGCTAGTTCTAAAGATAGACAAAGTTATTGGTCCGCGGTGGATCACACAGTTACGGCGGGTGATATGTGGAATAAAATGAAATGGACTAAAGGATATAGAGAGCCAAAGAGTCAGATTCCGAAACAATTAGCACATGAATTATTATTATGTCTTACACCTGATTACGTCTCCCCGCAACCACCCGTATTTTCTTCGTCCGAATCAGTTATTAGCGTGCCTTTCACTATGTCTGAGTTAATGCAAGTTCTAAAACAAACTAAAGATACATCTCCCGGTTATGATGCGATACCGTACTGTATGCTGAGACATTTACCTTATAACGGAAAAAAAGTACTATTAGATTTATTTAATAGGTTTTTTGCAATCGGCTTTGTTCCAAATCAATGGAGAGATATTAATATCGTGGGTATACCCAAGCCCGGTCGAAGGTTGGTTCTGTGTCGTCTTTGCGTCCGATATCAATGATGTCGTGCATTTGCAAGCTATTTCATAGCATTATTAACAGACGCTTGGAATGGTTTTGTGAACAAAGAGAACTTTTTTCAAATTACACTACGGGTTTTAGAAAAGGACATTCCACTTATGAAAATTTGGCTTCATTAGTGACAAACATACAAATAGGTTTTTCTGATAAAAAATGTACAGTGGGATGTTTTCTAGATATAGACAATGCATATAACAATGTTGATATTTTAACGTTGCTTAAAATTATTAATGATTTAGGGATTGGATTTAAATTATGTAGATATTTTTGGAATTTTCTTATAGACAGACGACTTAGGTTACAAGTAAATGACAGTTATTTGTGTCGTTCTACGGGCCGCGGTTTGGCGCAAGGAGATCCAATTTCGCCAATTCTTTTTAATTTAGCAACTTTACACATTTCTAGGCAAGTTGATAGTGTGTTTATATCCCAGTATGCAGACGACTTTGTTCTGTATGCTATCTGTTCAAGTATAGAGATATGTAGATATAACTTACAAATTGCGTTAAATGTTCTTACACGGTTGTTTTTGGAATTGGGTTTAGAAATATCTCCCACTAAGAGTAAAGTTTGTATTTTTAAAAGAGGATATAAGCGGGATATTATATTTCTTACTTTGGGAAATGAACGTATTCAGGTAGTGAACCACGTTAAATATTTAGGAATGTGGTTGGATAGGTCACTGAATCGGTCTAAACATATAAATGAAACTAAAGAAAAAGCTTCAAAATTGTTGAACATCCTTAAAGTTTTAACAGGGTCTGGATGGGGTGTAGATCCTTGCCATTTAAGACGTTTATATATGCTAGTTTTCTTTACGATACCAGCAGTAAAACTCATTAAAACAAATTAGATGTTATACAAAATCAATGTATGCGAATTATTGGTGGTTTTATCAGATCTACAGCTATCAATGTGATGGAATCGGAACTAAGCTTACCCCCTCTAAGTGTACGTCGAAAATATTTGGCGGGAAAATTTTTATTAAAGTGTAAATCGTTAAACAGTCAAGATATTTGTTCTTTGTTAGACAGCTTAGAAGAACAGATTAATAATAATTTTTGGAGACATAAAAAGAAACCTCTGCTTCTTCAGTTACATGAAATTTTACGAAATAAACCTATTTTTAAAAGTAAAAAATTAGAAATGTTTTCTCTTTCAACTTGGGTCAGCAATATGGATCTTGGATCAGCTGTCCAGTCAAATATTGATTATGTTACCAGAGCTAAGTGTCATTATAATCCGATTTCATGAGGTGTTTTGTGTAATCGGTTCATACAGAATCGTTATGATATTTTTTATAAAATTTTACCGATGGTTCGAAAGACCATTCAGGTGTAGGTGCTGCCTTTTATGATGTTCAGAACGACAGTAAAGTTTGTCTTAAAATTTCACCAACCATTTCAATTATGCGAGCGGAATTGATAGCTATAAACAGAGGCTTTGTCTTATGTTGGAGATATTCAAGGTCAAAACATTGTAATTCTGTCGGATTCTAAAAGCGCTGTACAACATGTAGCTCGGTGTGCCTCGACTGTTCGATGCCTTCCGATAGCCTATTCAATCATGCAATCCATGTATGAATTAATGAAGCATAATAAAAATGTAATATTGCAGTGGATACCTTCGCATACCGGCATTCCAGGGAACGAAAAGGTCGATATTTTGGCCCGAAATGCTACGATAGAAGGCGAAGATTTACATTGTGTGCCATATTTTTCAGAGTTGCTGGGCTGGTTGAAAGATTTGTGTTGGAAGCAATGGAAAGAGCATTTTGATGAAAGAGCCTTAAGCAAAGGAATATGGTACAATACCATCCAGCCTAATTTGTCACGTGGACCTTGGTTTGCCGATAGTCGTATAAGTAGGGAGAATATTATCATAGCCCATAGGCTCCGATCTGGTTATATTCCACTGAACAGCTTTGGTTTTCTTTTGAAAAAAGTCAACTCTCCATTGTGCTCAGTATGTAACCGCTTAGAAGACGTGTACCATGTGTTAGTGGAGTGTGTGCGTATCGAAGCCGAACATAAACATTTTTTTTTGCATTATCCACAATACAATTTAAACAATGTGGGGATATTTAATAGTATCCTGGCCACACCTACCTCCAGAGAGGCTAGGCATTTATATAAATTAGTTAAGATTTATTTAGATAGAAGAGGTTGATGTAGTTTGGAACGATGGGGGTGACATGGTCATTATTAACAAAACCCTCTTATAAATAAAGATTAAAAAATATATATATATATATATATTTTCCTGTCATTCCTTGAATGTTTTGGTGCACCAGGTTTACAAGTTTACTATTATTGTTATTTTGATTATTTCTTATTTTAAAATTTAGGAATTTATCCAAGGTTAAATTACTATTAGGTAAATTAATATTAATATTAATAATACTTGAGTCAGAGATTAACTCTTTTGTCTTAAAATTCAATTTAAATTACTTTTATCAGTGTTAATATAAATTAAATTGTTATTTTTATTATGCATATGATCCTTGGTAACATTAGGCATAAAATAATTATTAATATTGTAAGCAATTAGATTACCAATTTGTCTTCTCGATTTTATTGGTACATAGTACTCTCTGTCAACTTAAATCTATGTATATATGAATTTATTAATGTCAAATAACATAAAATTATTGCTACAATGTCGGGTCAAATTGTATAAAGATACATTTAAGTCATAAAATGGCTTGAAGACACATCCACCAGTGCGGTAGCTAATAA
The DNA here is from genome assembly GCF_905147765.1 of Vanessa atalanta. Classification (NCBI taxonomy): domain Eukaryota; kingdom Metazoa; phylum Arthropoda; class Insecta; order Lepidoptera; family Nymphalidae; genus Vanessa; species Vanessa atalanta. Next base: position 7,964,297 of record NC_061901.1, read on the forward strand.
AATTTGACCAGGTTGTTTCGTAAAATGTGATACTATGTTTGTATGGTCTTTCTGACTTTCTTCTCTTACAGTTTCCTTTCTTTCAGGGTGCAATAAAGAGTGATGCTTTTTCTGACAAATACGGCAAGAGGTTATTTCGCAGACATTTACTTGCTGAGTGGTTTGGGATAAGACAATTAAAACAGAGATTATGTTTTTGTACAAATTCCGATCTATCCTTAAAGTTTAGTTTTACGAATTGCTTACATTGATAGATGTAATGACTTTCTTTGCAGTATAGGTATGATATATATTTTTTTTTAATTGGTTCATAAAACTGGTTACAATCCTTAAAATGTTAAACTGAATATAAACATGGACTTCATAAAAACATGAACATAGATTGAAACTTTCTGGATATGAACACAGCATGCGTATATCCTGTATATATATGACTGGTGAATTACTATCGATACTTGAGGACGTGATATTTAACGATCATATATGACAAAATAAAAATTAATATAACATAAATATTAATAAACTTCTAAGTAAAGTTAACCAAAAGTTATGTAATTAGTTACGCATCGTGTGAACACCCTAGCTGCGTTATCGACACAAAACAGTTATGTAGGTAGGTACATTTAGTTATCGCGCGGTAGTTTACCTACATCCAAACGCCGCGCGCCGCCGCATGTTAACAGGGTAGCAGGCTACCTTAGATAAACAAAAATGATCCAATTCCCTTCATACTTTAATCCTGGCTTAGGACAGGCAAAAATACCAAGATATTTCATTTGTTTAAGCAACCAATTTATTGACTAGGTAAATGGTGTGAACTTGACACAAAAAATAATATGAACTGTTTACCTATCTTGGTATTTCCGGCGTATTTAAAAATGGAATCATACTTATTTACAACAATTGTCAATCATTAAACTACCTATTTACCTACATAACTACACTAACCTTAACAAATGTTCAAAGTGAGCTCCTTCTCGTGTGATACACAGTTCGGCACGTTTACGCATATTGTCTTTCACACGATTTAATACGAATGGGTCACTTTTAATAGTTTCGCAAGCACTAGTGATTTTTAATTTCAACTCCTCTCTATTGACATACGCTGTAGCATACATAAGACGTTTTACCTCCCCCCATAAATAGAAGTCCAGTGGAGTGAGATCTGGAGAGCGAGCTGGCCATGGCACAGGCCCTCCGCGCCCTATCCAGCGATCTCCAAACGTATTGTTTAAGTACTCACGTACCTGCGTCTGATAGTGCGCGGGTGCTCCGTCGTGTTGATAAAATAAGTTTTGGAGATTGCTCAGTGGTACATCATCGAGCATGTCATTCACCGCACTGTTTAAAATGTCTAAGTATGACACAGCGTTGAGTCTTCCTTCGATGAAATACGGCCCTAACAAACAGTTATTTAAAACACCAGCCCACACGTTAACACTAAACCTGTGTTGATAAGCGTCCTGTCGCGTAACGTATGGATTGGAATGACTCCACCAATGTTCATTGTGTACGTTAAAAATACCTAAACGTAGCTTCGTCCGTTAACAATATGTTTTTGTCAGTGTTTTGCAAAAACCACCGACAAAAATTTATTCGTGGCTCATGATCGTTGGCACTGAGTTCTTGAATAGGTCGAAAATGATAAGGGTGTAGCCCTTCTTTGTGAAGTAGATTCCACACAGTCCACTGAGATACACCAAATCTTCTAGCAGCCTTTCGAGTACTTGCTACTGGGTTGTTCTCAAAATACTCGAGAATGTCTTCTTGTAGGAAGACAGGGTATGCTGCTCCACCTCGTCCTTGGGCATGTGTTGGAACACGGAACTGTCCGAAGTCTCGTAATCTTTGATTAGCGTTTAAGATGACGCTGGCCGTAGGTACTCGACGATTGGGGAACATCTCCCGGTACAAATTGATTGCGCCCGGCAAGCTATCATTTGCACGCGCATACGCACGAACCATGTCCAAGTATTCTGCATTTGTGTATTGATAAGCTGTACTTAATTACTAATAAGTAATAACGGGTCACACGCACACACGACAGATTAGGTATACGCGTAAGATCGATCGCTAGGCGCGCGCGCGGGAAGACGGACGTACAGACCTTACGGCGGCGCTCGCCCGACTAATTAGCCACGGGGCGGGGGTTGGGGGTAGCGACACACGCGTGCGGCGGCGTGGTGTTGTATCAGCACGCCGCCGCACGCGCCGCCGGCAAGGCTGGGAACGTGTCCACACTTTATTTATTTTTACGAAAATTTGGTCAAAAATTAAGTACCTATTTTTTTTACATAATTCGAATGAGAATCATGTACCGAGTATTCTTCTTAAATATTGATAGTAATTAACCAGTCATCCTGTATATAAGTATCATGTGGTGAACAATCTAAATTTCAAATATCTAAAGCGAAAATAGGCATTTTTATAAATATATAACTAAAAATAATAATACAACTGCAATAATAAAATTAGACAGAAAAAAAAACTATTTAGCTAAATATTTACTTGTAATGTAAAATGTAAAAAATTGTTTTTTAAAAGAGGCTAAAGAACTACAGAATAAATTACACTCATTTAAGTGGGCATTTATTATTGAACAAATGCGATACAAGGGCGCGTGTTGGAAGATATTCGTTCGACATGTGGGTAAACTAAAGCTTGTTCTGTTATGTAGCCTACTACTGGGACGGTGCACATTAAATTTAAGGCGCTCAAGCAGATATGGTGCCTCAATATAATTATGGATAATTTTATATAAAAATAATATGTCTATAAATTTTCGACGGTCACTCAGAGACTTCACGTGATAAAATTGTAATCGAGACTCATATGAATCCAAAGTCTGACACCTATGACCCGTATATGCTAGATGATACAGAAAACGTTTTTGCACAGATTCTAATCTCATTGAATGAATATTATAGCTTGGATTCCAAACAGTGCTGCAATATTCTATGATGCTTCGAACCAACGAGTTATATACCGCAATAATTAGATGAGGATCATTAAAAAGTTTCCTTTAGCGATTTATGAAACCTGATAGTTTAGAAGCTTTTTTGATTATGCTGTCAATGTGGTCACGAAAAGATAGGGTATGATCAAATAATACACCTAAATCTTTGATAACATATACTTGCTTTAGTGGAAATTTATTGATGTAATAAGTTTTATCAATTACATTTTTTTTCCTTGAGAATCTGATAAAAACACATTTATCAGTATTTAACGCCATTAAATTGTGTTTACACCATAGTTCAATATTTTCGAGATCTTTTTGTAATATCAACGGATCTTTGTCAACATTAATTACACGATACACTTTTAGGTCATCAGCGTAAAATTTGAATTTAGAATTAATAACATAACTGAGATCGTTTATAAATATTAAGAAAAATAAAGGCCCCAAGTGGGAACCTTGTGGAAATTCACCCACATGGGATGTGAAGAATATCAGACTTAACTCCAAATAGCGATACCAACTGCGATCGATTTTTTAAGTACGATTCACACCATCTCAATAAAGAGCCGTGAATTCCCAAGTTGTTGAGTTTGGAAATAAGTAAATCATGGTTAACTAAATCAAACGATTTTTTAAAATCAGTGTAAATAGCGTGTATCTCTTTATTATTATCAAGGGCTTCTGCTATATCTACAGTGTAAGAAATTAAATTGGTCGTAGTTGATTTTTTTGGTAGAAATCCATGTTGGTTATGATGAATATGTTTTTTTAGGAGAAATAATATTTTATTGTAAATAAGTGATTCAAAAACTTTAGCAGACGATGATAAAATTGAAATAGGCCTATAATTGCTAACATTATTTACCACACCTTTTTTATGTATAGGAGTTAGATGAGCTAACTTCCATTTGTCCGGAAAAACGCCAGTGTTTTAAAATAAATTAAAAATGAATGCTAGTGGAAGAGATAAATTACAAGCACAGTTTTTAAGAAAGAGAGGTGGTATCATATCCGGACCACAACTTTTAGCCACATCAAGTGAGAGTAAGACTTTTTGCACCTCCTCCCTGGTAATTTTAACATATGATGCAGATATAGTATCATTGAGGCAGTTAGTATTGATATTTGAAAGATTTGTAGCCGGAGATGTTGTATATTTACTTGTATGAACAGATTGAAAGAATTTCAAGAATAAGTTACATATCTCTTGTTTGCCATTAGCTACTTCGTCATCTAAATACATTTGATTAGGTATTTGGGTAGAATTTAGTCTTTTATTATTACAGTAACGCCAAAAATAATAAGGATTCTTTCGAATATTATCGCCAGCTGTCTTTTTAAAATTGTTGTAACAATCCGTAATTAAAGTACTACATCGTAGTCTTAACAGATCAAACGTTAATTTATCCATTTCATTTTGATATTTTTTATATTTTATATGATATTTAGCCTTTTCTTTTAAAGCTTTTATTAAACTACTATTAAACCAGATAGGATAATGTTTTGAATGAGTTTTTGATAAAGGAGTATGAGAATATATAATTGGAAGCATCTTGTTATAAAAAATATCTACAACTTGATCAACTGAGGCAACATTACTGAATTCCTTTTCCCAGTCAATTTTTATTAGTTCATTATTAACTGATTCATAGTCACATCGTTTAAAATTAAGGGTAGGGATTCGTTTTTTTGGTTGAGGCCTACCACGTATATAGTTAAAATGTAAAATTAAACATGGATGGTATTGATCTATTGGAACCAGACTAAACTCAGATTCTTTAACTATAAGTGACTGAATATTCGATAGTACTAAGTCTAGAATACGACCGTTACAATTTAAAACCGAATTATATTGCGACAGATCACAGTAAGTCAAAGTATCCACGAAATCAATCTCAATAAGGTTAAAAGATGACTTTGGAGCTAATGTACGCGTATCACTATCCAGTTCCCACTTAATATTAGGCAAACTAAAATCGCCTAATACTATTAGAGGCGACTCTTCTTTAATATAACTTTGTCTGACATGAGTTAAATTTGTTAAAAACGCTTTCATGTATGTTGAGTCCTTTGGAGGTGGAATATATACAGCACATATATAAATAAAGTTATTATCATGAGTACGAATTGTTAACCATATATCTTCACAGGTTGATTCCCATTCTGATTTTCTAGTAACTTGAAATTTGTTTTTAACTGCAATGAGTACTCCACCTCCATCTTTTTTTGTACTATTCGATGAGATAGAACAGCGATCGCGACGGTAAACATTATATCTTTTGTCGATAAATTCATAATTAAACACAGTATCATTAAGCCAGGTTTCGGTAATAACTAGTATGTCATAGTTAGAGAGCAAAATTGCTTGATACATTTCATCTGTTTTTGTTCTTATGCCTCTTACATTTTGATATAACACATTTAACTCGAAAACAAAACATTATAAATTGTTATGCATACACTAATAATAAACATAGAGAACAATAAATAGGAGATAAAATCAAAAACTTGGAAAAATAAAGAAAAAAGATACTACAACTGCTTTAAACTATCAAAATTCTTTATCAAAACAGCTGGAGAAGTGTCATTTTTTCGTACAAGTATACGACCACTTCTAACCTATACGTATTCATACTTCTTTTCCTTAATTGCAAGACGGGCAGCAGCATGTAGGCGCTTGTTATCCGGCGATAAATGTTCCATAATATAAATTTGTTCTTTGCCGTCCGCAATACCCAAATGTGACGAGTTAAGCTTAGACTGAGGATTCTTTTTATTAAACACCTTAACAGCTGCTAAGAAGTTATCGCGCTTACGTGGAGTTGATAGTTTAACTATAATGCTACGGGGTCGTTTAGATTCTGTGTTCCTCTTAGCTACTCGGTGAAAGTTAACTTTATCATTATCGTGTAGATCAAATGACACTACACTGGCTACCTGGTGTACAATTGATGAGAGGTTTTCTCATTTATGTTCAGGAACACACTGAATTTCCAAATTACAATCTTGCAACTGTTGTTCCATTAAGGACATTTTGAATTCGAGTCCCGTGATGTTAGTGCGTAGATTCATATTCTCTTTTTCTAATTCAATGATCCTGTTTTTGTAGTCTTTATTTATGTTAATTTGGTTATCGTGGGAGTCGGATAAAAATTTTAAAGACTGTAACTTCATCAAAATCATTTTGTAATACTGAAAATTTATTTATGCCCTTTACTTCTTCTTGCATTTTTTCTAGGCATATATTGAATTTATTAAGACTCAACTGTTGTTCATCTACTTTAAGATTAATTTCCTTACGAAAACTACGTATTTATTTATTTATTTATTTATTTATTTATTTATTTATTTATTTATTGCTTTAGAAATACCATCGGCATATTCATAAATCATATTTAGGAAAAACAACAAAAGAAAACTTGTACAGTGTGATACACCATTACAGGTATTTACATTTTACATTTTACAACTTACATGTTAACAAAGGTAACTAAACACTACACTCAAATATTTAATAGAATCTGTGAGAATAAATTTTAAACAAAAAATATCAATACAATAGGATAACAAACAATCTTTGATAACAAAAAGGATATTATAATTATTTGACTTACCAATAACACTAATATTTTTAAATATTAAATATTAATTACTAACTAAAACAGTATTTAAATTTTTCTTAAAACTATCACTACTTAGTTCGTATATGTCGATGACATGGGAGTCAAGTTCATTGTAGGATCTCATACAACGAATTAATGGCGAAAATTTTCCAACATTTGTGCGATATCTAGGAAAGGCGAAGGTGCTTTTAATTGGATATCGAGGAATGGTTTTCGGAACATATAAATTTATTTGAGAAAGTAGCCTTGGAGAGTCTATGGAGTTGTAAATGAGCTTGTGTAAAAACATTAAATCGTTCAGAGACCGTCGTTTCTCCAATGTATCTAGCTTAAAGTATTTTAAACGTTTCACATAGTCTGCTCGATATGGACAGCGCCTGTCTTTATATGCTAAAAATCTTGTAAAACCCCGTTGAATTTTTTCAAGGCGACTTTTATAAATTTTGTAACTTGGACTCCAAACTGGTGATGCATATTCTAAAACACTACGAATCAGGGAACGATACAACGTTATAAAAGCTTGAATATTTTTAAAGTCATGACATGTTCTTTTAATAAAACCAACGAGTTTCAAGGATTTTTCTAAAATTTTGTTTATATGATTACTGAACTGTAATTTTTTGTCAATAACTACGCCCAAATCTCGGACCTCTTCAACTTCCGCTAATTCTTTATTGTTAATAGTATAGTTACATGAAATTATGTTTCTATTTTTAGTGAATCTGATATACTGACATTTATTTGCATTAAATATCATTTTATTGTTATAGCACCACTGTTGTACGGAATTTAAATCGCGTTGCAGAAGTTCTGCATCGTGAATAGTTTTAATTGGCCTGTATAACTTTAAATCGTCAGCGAAAATTGAGCATTCACTATGACAAATGTAGTTCTCGATATCGTTTATAAAAAATAAAAATAATATGGGACCGAGATGGGAACCTTGCGGGACACCAGTATGCGCTACAAATGGTTTAGACTTGAAACCGTTTGTTGTAATCTATTTTTCAAGTAAGACTCTAACCAACGCAGTAAATCCCCACGTATTCCGTAATGTTTTAGTTTCTGCAATAGGATAGTGTGATCAACCTTGTCAAAAGCACTACTAAAGTCAGTATAAATCGCGTCAACCTGGATACCATTATCAACGTGATTAGAGATATCTGAAATGTAACTAACTAAATTACTTACAGTTGATTTATTTTTACAGAAACCGTGTTGATTTGCCGAGATAACATTTGAACAATACTTTGTAATTATTTGGCATATAATACGCTCAAATACCTTTGCAAAATGACTTAAGATGGATATAGGTCTATAATTATCTACTAAATCTCTGTCGCCTTTCTTATATATGGGAACAACATTAGCAATTTTCCAAGCTGACGGAAATATTCCGGTTGTGAAAGATGTTTCGAAAATTAGTTTTAATGGCAGCGTAATATTGTTGTAGGTTATTTTAATAAAAATGGATGGAATTCCATCAGGACCGGCTCCTTTACTAGGGTCTAAATATAGGGTCTAAATATTTTTAATCGAGCGTTCATCAAACTGTACAGAGCTTAAAGAAAATTGGTGGTAAGAGTTTTTAGATGAAAGAGGTAAATTGTAAAAGCTGTTACTATTATCTTGTGTAAATATGGACGCAAATTTCATTCTGAAGAGGTTACAAATTTCTTCTCCAGTTCCAGCAACAAACGTACTACCTGCATTTGCGTACTTCATTTCTTTGGGAATACTTGAAGAGTTCCCACGTGTAGCTTTAATGAAAGACCAAAACCGAGCAGAGTTTTTGCAAACAGCATTTTCAGTACCTTCTTTATAACTGGCATAACAACTATTCGTAACCCTAGCAACACGAGAATTTAAACACTTGAGTTCTAAAAGATCTCTTGGATTGTTATATTTTTTGCATTTGGTTCTGATTTTTTCTTTTTCGGCTATGATTTTTAATAAACTGGATGAGAACCAAGCAGGATATTTTTGATTTCTAGGTTTTGTCTTAGGTATATGATTATTAAATTTTGTTTTTAAAATATTATAAAAAATTGAAACCATGCCATCGACATCACCCGCAGCTGATCCAAGCTCTGATTCCCAATCAATCGATTTGAGTTTATCGTTAAGTAAAGCGTAGTCAGCTTTTTTAAAATTATGTGTAGCAAAAGTTTTGTCAATTAATGTACACGTATTATGAAATTTCAGTTAAATTTCTAAAGGTGGATGATGAGAATCAACTTTTGTAAATATATCAGAGCTGTTATCAACTGTAATACCAGAAAAATTTGCAAAAACTAAGTCGAGTATTCTACTATTACTATTTTTAACGTTATTAAATTGCGATAAATGATTTAAAGCCATGAAATCCTCCAATAAATACCCCAAGTATTTAGTATTATTATTTGGTTTTAACAATCCATCCTTGTGACTAGAAACCCAATCAATGAAACCTAAATTAAAATCACCTAATATAATCGTTTCACATAAATTGCTTTCCATTACTCTGCTTATATTGTTAATAATATTTTCTAATGAATCAGGTGATACCGGTGGTGGTAGGTAAACTATACAGAACAAAACGTTTTTAGTTATTCCACTCTCACTTAAACGAACGGAAATCCATAAGTCTTCGTTTTTACTTTCAAGATGACTTACGCGTTTAGATTGTAAACTACTCGATACTCCAAATAAAAACGCCGCCTCCTTTTTTCCCAGCCAATGATGTGGTGCACCTATCTCTTCTATAAATCGTATAATTTTTGTTTAAAATTTCGTTGTCATCTATAGAATCATCAAGCCAAGTCTCTGTTGCAGCAATAATATCATAATCATGTGTTAGTGAAGCTAGTTTTATTTCTTGTAGTTTGGTTTTCAAACCACGGACGTTTTGATAGTATATATTGAATATTTTATGGTAATTTACGGACTAATATATAACGGTGTTTTATGATGTCTCAAATATTTTCTAACGCTTCAATGTGACGTATCTGCTTCGCTGGAGACGTATCATTTTTGCGGACAAAGATACGCCCATTTCGGATCCACACATATGTAACACCTTTTTCACGAGCTGCTTGTCTAGTACGGGCATATAAATATTTAAGATGGGGTGATAAATGTTCCGAAACGTAGATAGGTGTTTTTTGGTGCCAAAACCAAGATGGCCAGTGTGCAATTTATTTTCTCGGTTTGATTTATTAAATTTGGAAACTGCGGCTAAAACTTCGTCTCTGGCTCTGGTACTAATAAGCTTAACAATAATGGATCTTGGCTTGCTACTTGTTTCGTCCATTTTCCGTACCCTTACACAATTTACTATATCAGCATCTTGTAGTGGAGCTGAAACAGTAGAAGCCAACTGCTTTACAATGGTAATTAGGTTCTCAGGCTTATTTTCAGGTACGCCGCTTAGTTCTATATTGTTTTCTCGTGAATGTTGTTCCAATAGGGTCATACGATTATATAGGTTAATAATTGTATCAGACAATTTTTTATTTTCTTCGGAAAGTACTTTCACTTTATTTTCATATGTATTTAGATCAGTCTTAACTTTATCATAATCAGCGCTAATAAATTCTATTGTAGATTTAAGATCCTTTAAAGTGGCCAAATCATTTTTAATTGAGTCAAACTCTTTCGCAAAATAAATACTTACAGCATTTTTGACAGCCTCAGCAACTGCACTTTGTATTTCTTTCCTGATTATAGGCATTAAATTATGAACAAAAGTAGGTGGAAAGGAGATTGGGCATTTTTGGTTTCACTTTTATACGCGTATAGCCATTTAAGTAAATGTATAATTCATGTTTATTATTTTAAATGTTTTATAAATGAAATTCATTAAAATCAATTGTGGGGTTTATATTTGCAATCTAATTAGTATTGTATTTGTAATATAATTAATTAACTATGTCGCTTGCCACTATAGTGAAGATCTTTTATCTTGAAAAGAATCGATCGACTAACCGACAAAAGAAACTATACAAAAAAATATATACCTACTATAACTTTATCATTTCAAAAACGGCTATTATTGCTTTTCTATAAATCCATTATAACTTATTTATAATAAAACTATTTATATACCTTAATCTAGCAATACATATGTAATCGATAATAATGTTCTGATGTCGAGTCAACTGATGTGTACAACACTATTCCATGATTTGACAAAGTGTCAAATTCAATTATTCAATATTCATTTACTGTTGGTGTTACTGTAAACTGTTTATTGTACGCAAACTGAGAAAATATTTCTAGTTTTCTATGCTAATAAACGTGTATTTGTGTCGAGTTGAGTTTTATAATTCCTCCACATTTATCTACTACATCGAGCAATTGGACTCTTTTTGTTTGTGCGCTTTTAAGTTACGTTTTTACCTCGACAGTGAATCTTGTCTTTAAACAACATGTCGCGTTGTGTTAACTGCTCTCTTTTATTATCACAATATGCAGATATCATCTGTATGATGGGGCTTGGAGCGATTTATCCTTTCATAATAATGAATTCACAGGATCACAAATGGATGACATGATGTTAATTATGGAAAGGGGTAGTTACAGACAATTTAATTTCTCAAATATAAGAGATATGGACCCACACCTATGTCATTATTGGCTAGGTATGAATGCAGATAGCTTCTATCAGTTATTACTCCACATACCTCAACTGGCACAGGAAGTTCCATGTGCAAGTACTGCATTAAGTATAATAGGCTTGTTTCCACTAATAATAAATCGGATGGCTTTGAGTTTCTAATGATTAACCATGATAATTAGTAAATAAAAAAACAACTTTTCTACAAAAATAATAAAAGATTAATTATATTTTTGGAAAATAAAATCGACAAAATGAGGCATTTAATCACGTGACATTAAACACCAATCAGAGTTGCGTGACGTCACACCTCGCGAAACAAGCGCGGAACGCTACGTTGTTGCTATCAATTATCATTATGGCAGATAAACTGGGGGTACTACTTGGTTCTGGATCTTTCAAACACTCTGCGATTATTGACAAACTTTGTTTTTTCAACATATATCTTCTTGGCATTCGAACTTCGTTGGTATACAACCTGGTTTCATGCGCACTTGTGTCTTTACCCATAATATGATACTCTGTATAATTAGTCATATCATTTGGCAACTAAAAACATAAGAAGAGTTTGAATTATTACATTTTATAAAACGAAAATAATATTTTAACTCAAACAAATTATAAATCCTATTCTAGTCCTAACATTTTATAGGTTATGTGTAATATATTATATTTGCTAAATTCATTTCTTTTACGATACATTTATAACTAGATATATAAAGTTGTATTTAATACTTACATCGAAATGATCTTCACAGAAATAAATTGTGGAATTAGTTGACAAAATAAGAGCATCTTGCCTCCATGCCATTTTTAAGCACTTTATTCGTATTTATTTATTGTTTGGTACGTATATGAATAATTTGTCTGGCGTTTTTATCATTGTACTTTCACATTGGGGCACCATACAGTATTTATAATACGAGGAATTCATTATTTATTAAAAAACACAATCGACTGTCATACACAAACACGGCTGTTTCGCGAGGTGTGACGTCATTCAAGACGCCATGACAGTCTTGGCCTTTTTCGCGGTCAATTTCAAGTTCATTTCTAAAAACTCAAAATACTAACATAAAAAACCTATTTTTCTTAAAATAGTATATTTTTGGGGTGAAATAGATGCTAAGCTATAGTTTTAAACTAATTTCCAAATTTTGTCAACTAGCCTATACTTGTCAAGTTGAGAACTGGCGACAGTAATGAACGGTTGTCATCGCTATTTGGACTGTCAAGGAGAACTTTAGAGAGATACATGTCCCATGCAAGAAATTGTTTATCTGAGACATTTGTTCCTCTTTACTTAGGATTAGGTCATATGTCAATTCAAGAAGTGGCTGCTAAAAATAAAATAATTCCAGAAGGTTTGTTCGGAAATCCAGAAATGTCTGTAAGTAATAAACCAGCAATAACTATTTGTGATGGTACATACATATTTGTGCAAAGTAGTAGCAACTACTCTTACCAAAAAAAAACTTACAGCTTACACAAATTGAATAATTTGGTAAAACCTTTTTTAATAGTTTGCTGTGACGGTTTCATTTTGCAGTCACTTGGTCCCTTTCCAGCAACGGAAAGTGATTCTAACATCATGTCGAAAGAATTTAGTAATGAAAGAAGTCCCTTAAGAACTTATTTCAGGCCTAATGATATTTTCATTTTAGATAGAGGCTTCAGAGATGTACTGGGTGAATTGCATAGGTATGGTTATAAAGCCTTCATACCTGAATCTCTCTTAGAAGGTGAAAACCAACTAACTACAGAGCAGGCTAATCGTTCTAGGTGTGTTACAATGTGTCGATGGGTGGTTGAGATTGTCAATGGACGTATAAAAAGAGATTTTAAGTTGTTTCGCCAAGAATATTTCAACCGCGCATCGGCACATCTTATGACCGATTTTAATATAGTGTGTGCATTATTCAATAAATATCTTGCACCTATAGAAGACCGACCTGATGCACGCCAACTGTTACAAATAGCTTTAGCTAAACTAAACACTACCAATTACTTGGGAGCCTTTATAAAAAATGAAAATATCAATAGAAGAAGAACAATTTTTAGACATATAGATGCTGACCATCCACAATTAAATAACTTTCCGAACTTATCTCAACATGATTTGATAATGATAGCATTGGGGACATATCAAATTAAACAGGCACGCTCCTATTACGGGGAGCATGTTCGTGCCGATGGTAGATATGAAATGGAAGTGACCAATGACATAGAGGATGATCTCCCATTGGTACTGGGAGTGGACAAATACCTCATAAGAGGTAGAATTAAATCTCGGCATATTGGACATAAGGTTTATTACTCTTATATTTTAGTTAATAGTCACACATCCAATCACATATCTGATATTGCTGGTTATTACTGCAGTTGTTTGGTGGGCACCCGGACCGTAGGCTGCTGTGCCCATGTGATGACCATTCTCTGGTATCTGGGTTGGGCTAGATATAATGATATTGATGCACCTGCACAATTCTTAGATAACATTTTTTATGAATATGTCAATTATGATGAAGAAGGAGTGCAATAAAAGTGTTTGTTTATTTAAGCTTTTTTCTTTTCCTTACTTTATTCACATTTTATTTGTAGTACACTATTTAAAGCGAGCATTTAAACTGTTCTTATAAACATCTTTAAATTATGTTGTTGGTTTCCACTTCCCAGGTCACATGGTTTGAAGTGTTGTTTTTTTAATTTAAAGGAATGGGGATTTATTTATTAGCTGATTTAGTGTTGCATGTAAAATAATAATAAATAATAAAACAATAGGCTATTTGACAATTTTTGAAATCAATTTTATATGATTGAGCGGGGCTTGAGGAACCTAATAAAAGTATTTTCTTTTAATTCTGATACATATTTGCTGAAAAATATCAAATTAAAAAATCAATATTAAAATAGCGCGCCAAAACGCTATTTTGATATATATATTTTGATATTTTGGCGCTGCAACACAAGAAAGTGACGTCACTTTCTTGTCTGCTTTTACGAAATCGTTGTCCATGATAAAAGTAATTTACAGAATTTGTAATATAATGGTTAATATAAGTAAATCTTACAAAAACAGTTTCGAAAACTAATATATAACACAAGTAAACACATGCAAGCAAACGAGATTTACGAGCAACTGACGTCATCCTAAGCCCGACCGATCAGGAGCGTTTTCTGTCACGTGACAAACGCTTAAAAATATTCATTTTTATTTCCGGATTTATGAATAAATGAAGTATTATTTTTAACTTTTGTGATTAAAAAACCATTTTTAAACTCATAATATATACTAATGGCAGTAATTAACACTTTATTTTTCGCATTGTCAAATAGCCTATTTTAAAATAAAACGTCATTGTTTTGACATATAACATAACCTTCATACTTTTTTTCAATTTTGTTTTTTTCAAAAACCCCACAAAATATTAAGCTGTAATTGACCTTGTTTTAAAGTAGATAAATCCTCCTTATTTACTTCCAATTCTCGCTGCTATACTGTGTTAAAAGTAACGCAACCGAGCGCCATAGTAATTTGCCCAATCTCCTTTACACTTAAGTCTTCAATTGAATTTTCAGAAGTAATGTTATGTTTATTTTTTTGTGTTATTAAAACATCGGTTTCTATTGGTGATTGTGTTGGCTTTAAAGGGGTATTAGTATTATCAGATTTCTTGTTTTTACACATATTACACTTCCATTGGTTCCTTTTTTCGATATCCATCAGAGAAAATGACTTGTCAGATATATTCGTACAGGCAATTTCAAAGAACTGAGAACATATCGTGCACCGTAAAAATCTTCGATCTTTTATAGCTTTTTGACAACCCGAACAGGTCTTTCGAGTTGACGACATTGTTTGAAATTGTATTCACAATTTTATAAGAGTTAAGTTTATTGTTAAATTAATAAAACAACTCTTTATTCAAACAGAAAAAATGGATTGTTGTGCTAAAGACTCACATTAAAAAGCATACAGCGCTTCAAGTTTCGTCTAGGCGTTGGACGAGAACGGTTTTGCAATACAATTGAAGCGATGGAGCGCTTAATGTTTGTGGCCGGCTCGGAATGCTAATTAGCGTTGCATCCAGCGATGTAAGTGCTAGCGTCAACAACTAAGTGCGTTGGACGCAGTAACACTGCAGTGGTGAAGCGCTACAAGAGTACGTAGCACACCTCAATGTTGCGGGTTGTCGTAGGTCGTGAACTCAGCACTTATTAAGATTTTGTAAATTGTTTTTGCTTATTACTCACAATTAACTTATAATTTTAGTCAGATTTATACACTGTAAGTTAGCACTGTCCATTAGCAAAACTATGGTATAATTGTTATGAAATATAATTCACTTTTTACTTGAAAACAAAAAATGAACAACAGAGCGTAGTGTTAGCGTGTTAACGTCGCCGTTTTTTTTTATTTTATTGACAATGGACTCTAATGAAAGACTGGAAGCGCTTGGAGGGGTTTCAAATTCTTGATCGTATTGGACTTTGCTTTGACTCGGTGTATTAGTATTACTAGTTACTTTGGAACGCTTTGATAAACAAACTGAACACACCCATTTAGATGAATGACGTTTTCGTTGTCAAAGTCAAAGTCAAAAATCTTTATTCAATATAGAAATGTATACACTTGCTTATTGATTGTCAAAAATCTACCACCGGTTCGGAATTTAGCACCTCAGATCTGAGAAGAACCGGCGAAAGAAACTCAGCGGGATATATATTTTTTTTTTTTTTTACCATTTTCCGTGTACAATGAAAATTATATTTTAGTTATTTGAAACAGCCTGGAGGCGATCATTTCATTCCCAAGGTGTGCAGTCAACTAAAAAGTCATTAGTGTTGTAATATCCTTTAGCACACAAACGCTCTTTAACGATTCTTTTAAATTTTATAATTGAATAATTTTGAACGTTTTCTGGGATCCTGTTGTAAAAACGTCTACATTGCCCCAAAAAAGAGTTACTAACCCTGTGTAATCGGGTACTTGGAGTAACAAGTTTATTCTTGTTCCTAGTGTTAACAGAATGTACGTCACAATTTCTGGGAAAATAATTTATGTTTTTGCGTACATACATAACATTATCAAAAACAAATTGAGAAGCGACAGTCATTATTTTAATTTCTTTAAATTTACCTCTTAACGAATCTTTTGGGCCCAGGTTATAAATTGCACGAATAGCCCTCTTCTGCAGTACAAAAATAGTATTAATGTCAGCTGCATTACCCCAGAGTAGGATGCCATATGACATTATACTATGGAAATAACTGAAGTACACAAGGCGAGCCGTATCCACATCAGTCAAAAGTCTATTTTTTTTTACCGCATAGGCTGCAGAGCTGAGTCTATTCGCCAATTTATTTATATGGTTGTACTTTACGCAATCTGCATGATAATGAATATTGCATCCTGTATTAGAACATTTAATACGTTTTTGTGATACAGAAATATTGTTATTGCATACTCCACAAAGCGCCATCTTTGGAGAATAGTTGAAGTAGCAAATGCAAGAAATGAAAAATATGAATCACAGAAAAAGCTGAGACACGTTCTGCTGCTGAGTTTCGATCCTGCTCGACGGATATATTCATTAGTTCGCACCACTAGACCAACAAAGCTATTACGGTTACAGTGTGAAAAATCAGTATCTATGAAACTGTTGAAGATCTATTTGTTGCTTTGTTTATTTATATTGGTTTACTAGTAGGTAATGTTTACTAACTATACTTGCACTTAGCACTGATACACTTTTTACGATCGATTAACTTTAACTATTCACTTTAATTTGCTCTTGAATTGTCAATGTTTGTGTAGAGTAACACCATATAAAGTTTTATTAATCACTTAAGAGTAAATATTCACGATAAAGACTTATCGCTTTAGATGTGGCAGCGTATTTAAAAAACAGTTGCAAATTTAAACTTTTTCCGGATTTTTTCCCTTTTAAGGGTGAAAATGGAAACCTGGATGAACGGATGAACTTCACAACTATTTGCACTGCACTAGAACACAACTTCTGAGACCACTTTCACGAAAAACTAAGCATTTTATACCACTTTTATGGATTTTTAAAGTTTAAAAATACGTAACTTTGACGTGTTGTTTCGTTGAGATATTGTATTTTTGTCAAATGCTGTGTGGAATGAGCGTGCTCTAACAGTTTTGGAACTGTATTCTATCATCTCAAGCGACCGAAATCTTGTTTCTAAAAATTGTTGCAATTCGTCAAACGTCGGAAAATCTTGCTCTAGTGAAATATGTTGCTCCCATAATCGATGACTTTCAGAATCAAATTTGTTTACTGTTATATAAACGATGATAGCACTCCACGATTCTGTCGGTAATCCGAGATTGCTCGAAGCGTTCAAACATTCAACCGTTGAATCAATTAATTGCCTTATGCTCACTGCAGATTCGGATGAAATATTTTTCAGGTTCAACAATTTTTTGAAAATATAATTTGATAGGTACCTCTTATTGTTGTATCTGTTTTTAAGTGTTGACCACGCTTGTTCATAATTCTGACTGGTTACAGATATACTTTTACAACAACTGTTCTGCCTCACCTGTCACCGATGATTTAAGATAATGCAGCTTCTGCACATCGTCTAAGCGTTTGTTTATATGAATTAGAGAATTAAATAAATCATGAAACGACGGCCAATCGGTGTATTTGCCAGAAAAGGTAGGTATTTTTATCGTCGGCAAGTTAATTTCAGTAATTTTGTGTTGTGTGTCTGCTGGTTGTACTTCTTTCTTAGGTGCCATTTCTTGAAGTTGATTTTTCAATTCACTTTTGTATTCTATATATGACTCCTCACATTGATTATATATATCATTAGAAAAATACCTAAAATCTTTTCTATTTTCCTTCTTGATATGTATAATATATCATAATCTATCAGCTATAACTTGATCATGACCAGATTTAAATGTTTGCCATGTGTTTTCTAGCGTCTCCAAACGTGTCTCTAGATAACTTAAAGTAATCCTTTGTTTTGGTGATTTATTGTAATTTCGTTTTCCTTTCAATATTTTATCAAATTTCTCTTCCTGAACACTAATTATTTGATTTATGTCTTCCAATGTTAATATTAAATTAAAGTTCCAAAGTTTTGTTACAAAACAGATACACAAATTTTTCAAGTCCAAAGTCACTAAATTTTTCTAAGTTCCGAAGACAAAAATTTTCCAAGTCCGAAATTCACTAAATTTATCTAAGTGTTTTATTGATCGAATTTTGCTGTCCCAAATGAACTTAATTTTTCTAAGTGTTTAGTTTTATTAAACGGAATTTTCTAAGTCTATATTGAAGTCCACTTTACAAAATTTTATTCTAAGTCCTGACACTTCAAATATTTTCTAAGTTCACATCTGTTAATTTAAACTTACGTACGCACTTTACATCCGGCTCGAAGGACCAAACTGTTCACTTAACACAATTGAAATATAATTTACTACTTAACACGATAAATTAAAACACACCTTGAAATATATAACTGTATTGAAAGACAAAAAAATATAAAATTTTTAAACACTTTATGGTTTTATCTTGGGTTCTGGCCAGCGCGATTCAGAATTGAGACCTTTTGGCTAACGCCATCTACCGACAAATAGCATAACTAACTTAACCGAACAATCTGTGCCCTATAGCACAACTAAAAGCCATTAAGCTAAGAATTGAATTGAATTATTGTGCAACTAAAGTGACTTTTAGATAAGTTATAATACAAAAGCTTTAAGGTTGTTATTAACCAGATCATACAAATTATAGAAAATTGAAAATTAATTATGTATGAAACTGAGTGTTACTAAAAGATGAGTAATACAAACTATAACATTAACTAAATTGATTTCGAAACACATCATGTGTATACAAGAATTGGAGTTAACTATATCTAAACTAAGAAAGTAATGTTACATAATAATACAAATAGATGAATAGTACAACTATATAATGCAAAAACTAAAGAGTTAAAATATTCATAATTAATTGAATATATTACTAAAATCTTAGGAAGAGACCATACATATACAGGAATTGTGTGTTAACAATAAATCAATGAAGGCAATTACACAAACAAACAAACAAAAATACGAAAGAAAGACACATGGAATAATTACAACTAAGTATATAATAAGAAATCAAGTATTATTTTTTAACTCTGGCTGCTCTCTTGGTCTTGCTTGCTTCTGTAAAAGATGGTATTTCCGTACTACTTGTAAGAGTTACTGCTCTGGCTATATCAATTGAGGCAGTTAGATTAGAGAGATTCTCTTCAGAATCTACACGATGTCTTGAGCCATCGGGAAGCTTAACTATAATATTGCCTTCTAATGTCCAACAGTTTCTTATTCCAAGAGTTCTACGTGCGAGGAGAAACAGTGATTGGCGCTGATGAGTTAAAAACTCAGATATAACATAAGGTGACCCCTTCAGGCCTGCCTTCTTCTTCCACACAGATGTCTTAAGATTCAAGTCGCTAAATTTCACAAGAATGGGACGAGATCTACCCTCAGTGCTTTTGCCTAGGCGGTGACAGGCAATAATTTTATCAGTCGTAGCGGCATTTATGCCAAGCTTATTAATATAGATGTTTGAAATAGTGTTTGGAAGATCTTCCTTACCTTCTTCGGGTACTCCATTGAATAGAAGATATTTTCTTCTGTGCCTCATTTCAACATTATCAACCACTCGGTGTATGTCAGCAATTTGTTGCCGTAAGATGTTTAGAATTGCCCAAACTTGTTCCTTGAGGCAACAGAATTCTTCATGAAGACTGCCTATCGAAACACTACTCACTACCGTTGACTTGAGCTGTTTCTCAAATTCTGACATCTTCTTAAATAAAGATGCTTCTAGTGCTTTTTGAGACTCAATCACTGTAATAATTTGCCATATTGCCAGAATATTGTTAGAGCTTAGTGTAATGTATTTGACATACAGCTGGCCAGCAGGACTATGCAGTTTATGTGATTAAACTAGTGCTAAATCCATACAATCAGTTGAAATAACACTTGTAAGTAAAAATCACCTTTTAAAATATAAAAAACTGTTACACAAAGTGTTGAATACTTGGAAATAAAATAATAAAACGAATTATATATTCTTAGAACAGTGTTAAGTTTTTCTTTGCCTACTGCCAAAAAAATTTTACTATTTATTTCATCTCGTTCATAACGGATGATAAAGATCAAGACTAAGATTTAGTATAAGTTAAATAATGCATAAGCATTTAGGATTTAGAATATCATAACAATATCATAGAATATTGTTGCAATACATTAGTGTTTAAAATTAAAAGTTCAAGTTTCTTTTACTTGAATTGAGAAAATCACCCTTATGTATAGTTTCATAAGATTTGTGCTGTTGTAAAGCTGGCATAGATTTAATTGATTTCTTATCATCATCAGATGTAGAAATATCTGAAAGTTCTATCGAATTAGAGATTTTCGATTTTTTCTTAACAGTTTTCTTATTATGACATTGATTAAATATTTGTATACAGCATCCAGAACCAGAATCGTGACCTTGGCGGTTTAATAAACATTTGAATATCTTATATGCTAAATATAAAAATAGACACACAATAAGAACATATGTAAAACTAGAATAGTAAGTGCCATATTTTACAAAATGAGATTCCTTCTCTAAATTATTAATTTCATCTTCCAGATTATTCATTTGATGAGTTGCGTATTTTAATGTTTATAAGTTAATTTTACTTGCATTGCAACAATTATCAGTTGTTATATCAAACATTTTTTTTTTTACATTAGCAGCCCGTAAATGTCCCACTGCTGGGATAAAGGCCTCCTCTCCCTTTGAGGGGAAGGTTTGGAGCATATTCCACCACGCTGCTCCAATCCGGGTTGGCGGAATACACATGTGGCAGAATTTCGTTGAAATTAGACACATGCAGGTTTCCTCACGATGTTTTCCTTCACCGCCGAGCACGAGATGAATTATAAAGACAAATTAAGCACATGAAATTTCAGTGGTGCCCGCCTGGGTTTGAACCCGAAATCATCGGTTAAGATGCACGCGTTCTAACCACTGGGCCATCTCGGCTCGTTATATTAAAAGTAATATCGCTGTTATATCAAAAGTAATATCTAAAGGCGATTTCATTTGAAAAGAATATAAATTAGTAGGAGTTAACTGAATCGTTTTAGAATACCCAATACAATTTTCAGTTAAGTTAATAAAACCTGTACCGACAATAGAATAATTTGTGATATCTTCATCACATTTTATAGTTAATTTGTTTACGTGAGATTGGACAAAAATCCATTTGTTGTTTCTTATCTTTTGCCAGAGATCAATCTCTCCAAATAATATTTTATAGAATTACATTCGGTAGGTAATAACAGGGTAACTTTCGTCAGTAATCTGGATTCACAATTAGGATTAAGTAAACAAGAATACACAGAAGGCATTTCACAGATAGAATACTCATTATTTATAATCTTACACATATCTAAATTATTGAACATAGCATAATGCATTCTATCGTCACTTAAAACAGGCATCCGAAGGCTGTATGAGAGCAAAGGTTTTGATATATGATGAGTCGTCGGCAATGGTATATTTTTATAGATAACGAATTTATCGTCACTTATTAATGGAATTTGCAATATAAAAACGATTTTATTGTTGTAGAAATAGGAACTAAGTTGCGATACATCTATAATAGAATGTATATTATCTATGCTTAATTGAACTGGGAAGTCTAATCTTTTATTGATGTGGTTGCTCTGTTTTGATAGTAGTTACGTTAGCTATAGTCGAAAGGTCGAAAAAAAACCAAAAACTAATTTAAACTTATTTAATTAAAAAAAAATTACATAGAAACTTATTTCCTAATTAGCATGTCTAACCTACTCGATGTAAGTAATTGGAATGAAATAAAATAATAATTAAATTATAAAATCACATTTGCAATGTTACACTTAGTTTGGTTCTCACGATGAAGGCATCGCTGCATCATCAGTCCTCTTGATGTGTGTGTACGTAACTTCTCCACCCTCAGATCAGCAACTATTTTAGAACATTGAGATAAAATGTTGCTGGCATCTTCTTGATTGATTCTGACGTTCCAGCTTCATCTAATTGCTCAATAACGTTATCTTTCGAAGTGGAGATTTTTATTTCACTAAGGTTCTTCTTTTTTGCAAACTTGTAGCGATAGCAAATCATTGCTATGATAAATGCTCCTGTACTTGACATGAAGATGTATAAGGGAATTGTAGTATGATAGAGAGTATCCAGTTGTGGTTTATCGAGTTGTAATGTTCCCTCTTGAATGATTTTATCTTGAGCACTGTGAAGCTCCTGTAGATTTATTGAGTTGAGGTTGAGATGAGTCTGAACATCTTGAGTGGTTGCACTGGATGTTATTTGCAATAACTTCAGCGGCTGGCCTTTTATTTCATCGTTGTCGTTCATGATGGTGAATTCTTCTGTTTTCATGTGGCAATTCACAGGGATGGTAATTAGGTAGCTGCCCTGGAGCGAAGTGAATTCTTCTCTATTGCAGACTAACTGTACTTTCGTAAGATGAGGAAAAGAAAGTACATAATGTTGATCATCCAGCTTTTCCATTGCTTCTCTTGCTAGAGTTACGGTTGTGTAACGACAGTATTTCTTTAGGACCTGATGAACATTGAGTTGTTGCACGCAGTCTGGTTCTGTACGGATGCGTTAATTTACTTCCTTTTCACAAAGATACCAGTTTTTGACCTTCGGACATTCTGTCTCTATGTACATGAATGATTTCTCGTTAATAGCTATGAAGGGATATGGAGGTATAAGGGCAGTTTAGACTTTATTAGGTACAATGGAAAGTTTATAGAGATCATAGATATCCGAGGAAACTATTGGAAATTCAAAAATTATTACTATTTGCTTCTCCGTATAATAATATCCCGGTTGTATAATATTATAGTATTCCCTTAATTCTAAGTCTATAATTTGATTCTTATTATATAACTTTGTTAACTTATCTATCATTAATTTTAAAACATGTATATCTAACATGGAATGGTGAGTGCTAGTTTGCCTTAAATGTCTTGTGGATGATGTAATGAAAGGCAATTGAGTATAGATATATGTATTGTAATATAATTTACAATATTTAATTGTTACGACGATATTACAGTGCGATGTTAGAATGGCGACTGGCGACAGAACATATAATAATGTATCAATTGACAATGTAGCATATCGAATATCGACTTGTTTCTAGGTGCCATTATGGACAGTGATATTTGCTTACATTAACAAAAGATAATAAGTAGGCACAACACTTCCCTTCCTTTAAAAAAATAAAATAATAATAATAACATATTATGACAAATTATTATAAAAGTAAACAAATTAACAAAATATAATGCAAAATTTAATTACCTACTACACTTATATAAAACAAAAATATTTTTCAATCGTCAAAAATAAAATTTTGTAAATTTTAAGGTATATCGTGTAAACAAGAAATATAATGTCCTATAATTTAAATATAATAAACCCTTAAAAATATTAAAAAAAAAAATAATAATTGTCGTCGGATGAAAGTATATATGAATAATTATAAGAAGTTTTTTTACGCAGACATAAATCGCACTGTAGGTTTGATGAGTCGCCCATATCGGGTTCGCATCTGGTTGTTATTGTTATCGTGGCCCTCTCTGCTGCCGCTATGCACTTTGGAATTTGTTATGAATTCTTCGGCCTTATTTGATGGAGCGTATTGTATTTCTGAGTTATTGTGCATTAGAAATGCAGGTTTTAATCGATCGATTGAAATTGTTTTTATATTATCGGAGATCATAATTTTAAAATATTTTCTCTCTCAATGACCTTATGAGGCCCAAAATATGGGGTTGTTAGGGGTTTCGTGACATGGTCGCAGCGTACAAATACATGCGTACATGATGATAAGGCTGGGTGCAGAAATATATTTCCTTGTCTGTGCGGTCGCTTCGGTACGGCGGCGAGGTTACGAATATGCATACGCAGATCTTGCAATAATGTTTCGTCATTCGGAGATGCTTGCTTTGACGGCTCAAAAAAATCTCCTGGTAATTTTAGAGTAGTGCCGTAAACCATTTCCGCGGCAGAAATGCCTGTATCGTCTCGTAAGCTTGCTCTGAGGCCTAATAAAACGGTTGGTAGCTCCTTTACCCAATTTTCGGTATTTCCACGTGACATCAGTGCTGTCTTTATCGTTCTATGCCACCTTTCTATCATACCGTTGGCTTGTGGATGGTAAGCTGTAGTGCGAATTTTTGATATACCCATATATTTTGCCAATTTACAGAAAAGATTTGATTCAAATTGGCGGCCTTGGTCTGTGGTAATTTTGGAGGGACAACCGAATCTCGTAATCCATTGAGTATATAATGCGCGTGCGACGCTTTCTGCGGTGATGTCCTTTAAACATTTTACCTCACGTTGGTATTTCACGCACCCCCCTGGTTTGGGGAATGGTGATGGCAGTTCCTAGGGCCGTGCCCTATCTACTGCGGTGTTTTGTTCGCCGTCCGTTACTACGGACGGGTCGTTGGGGGCGGGTAATTCCATTGGAAGTACCCTCGTGGCGTGTGCAGCAGACATCTCTTGGTCCTCCGTACATTCTCAGAGCGATCAAGCGCACCGGATGAGACCCCATAAGGGGAGGTCCAGCGAACGACCTGCTCTGGGAATGTCTGCGCACGATTTTACCTCAGGCCACCCAGTCGCTCTGTCTATCATAGTCAGTCAAAGTCAAAGTCAAAGTCAAAAATCTTTATTCAATATAGAAGTGTTTGCACTTGCTTATTGATTGTCAAAAATCTACCACCGGTTCGGAATTTAGCACCTCGGACCTGAGAAGAACCGGCGAAAGAAACTCAGCGGGATATATTTTTTTTCATTTTTTTTAACCATTTTCCATGTAGGTACAATGATAAGTATATATTAGTTGTTTGAAACAGCCTGGAGGCGATCATTTCATTCCCAAGGTGTGCAGTCAACTAAAAAGTCATTAGTGTTGTAATATCCTTTAGCACACAAACGCTCTTTAACGACTCTTTTGAATTTTATAATTGAATAATTTTGAACGTTTTCTGGGATCCTGTTGTAAAAACGTATACATTGCCCCAAAAAAGAGTTACTAACCCTGTGTAATCGGGTACTTGGAGTAACAAGTTTATTCTTGTTCCTAGTGTTAATAGAATGTACGTCACAATTTCTGGGAAAATCATTTATGTTTTTGCGTACATACATAACATTATCAAAAACAAATTGAGAAGCGACAGTCATTATTTTAATTTCTTTAAATTTACCTCTTAACGAATCTTTTGGGACCAGGTTATAAATTGCACGAATAGCCCTCTTCTGCAGTACAAAAATAGTATTAATGTCAGCTGCATTACCCCAGAGTAGTATATACCCTTGACAATACGTTAATGGACCGATAATGTCCATGTGTAGATGTTCAAAACGGCTACAAGATGGAAAAGAGCTGAGTGGAGATATTGTATGGCGTTGAATTTTCGATTTTTGGCAATTAACGCAGGCTCTTGTCCACTCGTTAATGTCTGAATTCATAGATTTCCAAAAATATCTATTTGTTATCATTTTTCTAGTGGCGCGCGTGCCACTGTGACTAATTCCGTGAATCGCTTTAAAGGCTGTAATACGATAGTCATGCGGTAGGTAAGGGCGCGCGCACTCTTTTGATATTTCGCAATATATCGGTTCATTGCAATTTGGATATAAGATGGCTTTAAAATTTATTTTTTTTGATTTCAGCAAGTATTTTAATTCTTCGTCGTTTTGTTGAGCCTTGGATATTTCTGTATAGTCGATTGGCGAAGGCATGTCTATCTGTTCGATTCTTGATAAGGTATCCGCCATAATATTTTGCGAGCCTTGAATGTACTCTATTGATTTACAAAACTGACTTATGAAATCCAGGTGTCGTAGGCGTCTAGGTGTATCGGTGCCACTCGTAGCTTTTTTTTTTGTGTAAGGCGTACACGAGCGGCTTATGATCCGTAAATACGGTCACTTTTTGACCTTCAATCATGTACTTAAAATGTTTTACAGCCATGTATATAGATAGTAGCTCCCGGTCGTAAGCACTATAACGTTGCTGAGCTTCGCTAAATTTGCAGGAAAAGAAGGATAGCGGCTTCCATTTTTGGCCAATTTTTTGTTGAAGAACAGCGCCTGCGCATGTGTTGGATGCGTCAGTCATAATAGCTAAAGGTGCTCCGGAAACAGGATGCGACAGCAAAACGGCCTCTTTTAAATTATTTTTACACAATTCAAATGCCTCTTCAGCGTCTTTGCTCCATGTGATTGGGGTTCTATCGTTACGTTTTGTATTATGTAAATATGCATTCAAAATTGCATGGTATTTAGCGGCTTTAGGTAAATGACTTCTGTAAAAGTTAATCATTCCCATAAAGCGGCGCAATTGTGATACTGTTTTTGGCTTGGGATAATCTATAATGACCTTCACTGTATTACTCAAAGGTCGTATGCCTTCTTCAGATACGTGGTATCCCAAAAAGTCTACTTTCGCTTTTCCAAAATCGCACTTAGCTAAGTTGATTGTAACGCCGTATTGATTAAGACGTTTGAAAACGGTCTCTAAGTGCATTCGATGTTCCGATTCCGAGTTTGAAAAAATAATGCTATCATCGATGTAATTAAATACAAAATCCAGACCTTCAAAAACAACATGGTTCATAAAGCGCTGAAAAGTTTGGGCTGCGTTCCTTAAGCCAAAAGTCATTAGTGGAAATTCGAACAGGCCAAATGGAATTATTATTGCTGTTTTTTCAATGTCGTCCGGCGCCATCGGAATAAAGTGGTATGCACGATGTAAATCAATTCGGGAAAATATCTTCTTCCCAGCCAGTGGGTATGTAAAGTCATGAATACGCGGAATCGGGTACCTATCTGGCTTGGTAATGGCATTAAGACTGCGATAATCGCCGCAGGGTCGTATTTCACCGTTCTTTTTAGCAACAACGTGAAGTGGACTGGCCCAACAACTCTTCGAAGGTCGACATATGCCTATTTCTTGCATGAATTCAAACTCTTTCTTAACTCTCATATATTTGTCGGCGGAAAGAGGTCGAGCGCGGGCGAAGACAGGGGGACCAGTAGTCTCGATGTGGTGCATAACGTTATGTTTT
The DNA here is from genome assembly GCF_905147765.1 of Vanessa atalanta. Classification (NCBI taxonomy): domain Eukaryota; kingdom Metazoa; phylum Arthropoda; class Insecta; order Lepidoptera; family Nymphalidae; genus Vanessa; species Vanessa atalanta. Next base: position 7,991,674 of record NC_061901.1, read on the forward strand.
GGCACATTTTTGTAACACATAGGTTTTGTTATATCGGGATAAGCTGACAATAAATCGTAGTACGGGTTGGTGACCTGTATTGTTTTGATAGTGTCTTGTTTGCAATTTACCATAGACCCAATAACGTTTAGACTCGTAACAGAATCGATAAGTTTTCGACCATTTACATCCACTAAGAGTTTGTGGTGATTTAAAAAATCGGCACCAAGGATAGGCTGTTTTACGTCGGCGAGTATAAAATTCCAAGCATGAGGTCTTCTTAATTTTAAATTTAACTCTAAGCGCTTAGTTCCATATGTTCGTATTTCACTCCCATTCGCGGCATAAAGTCTATAACTGTCACTATCACTATGTCTGTAGGGTTTTTTAACGGCTGGCAAAACAGAAACGTTGGCTCCCGTGTCCACCAAAAAACGTAGACCACTGTTTAAGTCGGTCACGCAAAGGCGGTGGCATGGTAAAAGGGTGCAGACATCCGCCACTGACTGCACCTTATTTAGTTTTCCTTGTTCTGGGTATTTTGTTTATTCCATGCGCACGGCTCTGTACATTTGTTAGCTCTATGGCGAAATCGCGCATGATAGTAGCAAAGATCATCGGCGCTCCGAGACTTACGCCGTATCATATTACGGCCACGGGATTTTGATCGGTAGCGATTATGAATATTATAATTTCGTTTTTTGTATTGAAATCTTTGATTTTTCTGCAATTCCATCACTTGTAAAGATAACTGAGCTACTTGTGCTTGCAACACGGAAAGGTTATCAGCTGACGTCGACGGTTTACTACTAACCTCCGCTATTTGAATAGGCCTTGTATTTTCCATAATTTTGTCTGCAATAGTAGCCAAATTTTCCAAATCTTTTACATCAGTGACGGCAAGGACGGAGCGTACTGCGGTTGGCAAATGACCTTGCCACATGATACTCAGCGTTTCGTCGGGAATTTTCCCCCTGGCTAAATCTCGCATGCGTCTCAAAAGTTGAGATGGTTTCTCATCGCCAAGGTCGATTTCACTCAAAAGTTTTTGGGGTCGACGATTTTCTGATTCTTCGTACACTGCTAATAATCTCGATTTTAGGGTGTCATATTTCTTCGTTTGGGGTTGCTGAAGTAGAATGTCGGTGACTTGTTGTATTACGTCTTTTCCCAGCTTCTTGACCACTAAGTTGAACTTCGCTTCGTCGCTTAGTTTTTGAGGTGTTAATATGGCTTCACATAACGGCACAAACCATAAGCGAGCTTGATCGCACCAAAACTCAAATGTTGAGCAAGTTTCGCATACTTAAGTAAACTATTTTCTTTATAGACATTTGAATTTAAAATAAGCTGTAAAGTATTGTTAATTTTAATTTGGTTTTCAACTAGTTCGTTAAGTACATCATTATGTTTCAGCATCCATTCCTTACTTAAACTAACATGATTATTAAACTCGGATACTATTCTATCTTGATTACTTTCTAATAATTTAATAGCATTATTATAATTTAATGCGTCTTGATAATCCAGGTTGCCTGTAATACTTTTAATTACGGAACCTAAGCTGTCTACAAGACCTCTTTTAACGCGACTTGGTTCCAAAGACCTTAATTGATCAGAGACTTTTTGAAGCTTTTCAGTAAGATAATTTATTTGGAGTTCGTAGAGTAAGTACGTATCATTATTAAGAAGGTTTTGAAGATTATTTAATTGAGTCGTTAAAAGTTCTATTTTATTTTCTATATTGTCTAACTTAATATACTGTAGAAATGTATGGTGGTGGGTAGTAAGTCTTATCGGTCCAAGTTTATACGGTAATAATCCAGGTCCATCGTCCAACTTTTCAAGTTTTATCTCGCGAGAGTCTGTCATGTGAATGGTCAGCAGGAGTAGCACTATCCTGTAACAAGTTATCTCCTTTAGGGACTCGTTTTAATCTAGATTTTGCTACAGAACCACGTTTTTTAGAGGTATAGATGTGGATAGGCAAGTCAGCTAGAACTGTATCTTGTGTAAATCGTGATGCTGTTTTCCGATGGCTAGCAAGAGGATTCCTAATGAAGACTTGTTGTTGGGGTGCATACTCAACTTCTGGCTCTCGAGTCCTATTTCTATTTTCAATTAAGGCTCTACAGTTCTCAAGAGAAGTACTGTTTATAATGTTATACACTTCTTTCATTCTTTCTTTATGATTTAATGAGTATTGTTGCAATAAGTGTTGAGTGAAGTCTATGTCAACGCAGTCTTTTTTTTTATGGTATAGGGGGCAAACGAGCAGAAGGCTCACCTGATGGAAAGCGACTACCACCGCCCATGGACATCTGCAACACCAGGGGGGTTACAGGTGCGTTGCCGGCCTTTAAGAAATAAGTACGCTCTTTTCTTGAAGGTTCCCAAGTCGTATCGGTTCGGAAAAACCGCCGGCGAAAGCTGGTTCCACAGAGTGGTTGTGCGAGGCAGAAAATGTCTTAAACATCGCACAGTTGTGGATTTTCGGGCATCTAGGTGTTGCGGGTGAAATTTAGAATTTTGACGAGATGTCCGAAGGTGAAATTCAGCTGCCGGGATTAATCCAAACAATTCCTCGGAACACTCCCCGTGGAATTTTCCACGGTAGAAGTTGCAGAGTGATCCAACATCTCTACGCAACGCCAAAGGATCGAGCAGATCAGAAAGGGCTTGATCGTCGATAATTCGAGCTGCTCTACGTTGGATACGGTCAAATGGAAGGAGCTGGTACTGGGGAGCACCCACCCAGAGATGAGAGCAGTAATCCATGTGAGGCCGAATTTGCGCCTTGTATAGTCTTAGGCGATGGGCCGATGTGAAATACTGTCTTGCCTTGCTGAGCACACCAAGCTTTTTTGATGCCAATTTGGCTTTGCCTTCCAGTTGACCGCGGAACTGAACGAGGCTCGAAACATCAATGCCAAGTATTCCGATACTAGCTGTGGCGGCTAACGGAATGTTCTCGAATCGTGGAGATACGACGAATGGTGTTTTTTTAGCGGTTAACGCGCAAACTTGCGTCTTTTTGGGGTTGAAATGGACTAGGTTTAGCCGGCCCCAGTTCGAGACTTCGTTTAACGAAGACTCGATTTCAGACACAAGTTTGTTCCGGTTTTCTTCGACGTTTTCCCGAGAAATATATATATAAGTCTCTCGGGTCAAAATGTCAGTTTATTAAGTCAAAGGGTCTACATCTAGTAAAGCTATGTATGGAACTATTATAAGCAATAATGGCATATGGCATGAGGTTGATTATGGGCTCATCTTTATGTTTTAACTTCAGGATACGAAGGTGTTCTAATATTGTCGAGTGAAACCGTTCAATGTTACCATTATCGTTAGTAGAGTGAGCTCAAATTTTATGATGGTTGATTTTGGGTAATCGTGTAAATTCTGAAAATAATTGATTTGTAAATTCCGTTATCGGTAACTATATTTATAGGTACACCATGATGGGTACAAAACTTTAATAAAGCTTGTAAAATGCTTATGGCTGTTCCATCACGTAAATGGTACGCTTGACCATATTTGGTGAAAACGTCTACGAAGGTTATATATTTTTCATTATGTACAGTGAATAAGTCTATGTGCATAATTTCAAAAGGTTTACTAGCTGGGGGTACTACATTGAATTGAGGTCTGATTGGATTCCTATCATATTTAGCTTGTCCGCATATTGTGCATTCATTTATGAATTTTGAAATATGTTTCTTCATATTCGGCCAATAGTATTTTCGAGATAGGGCAAGGTAGCATTCATTTACACCACGATGGTTTGTCTTTCCATTATGATAGTGAGAAATTATCTCCTGTTGTCGTAAATATTCTTTTATATTTTCAATTTCAAATTTCGTCAAAACGAGGTTCATCGATGAACTTTTAAACTTTTCTTGAATTATAGGAATTATAGAATACATTCCGAGAGGCGGATTTATAAGTATACCGGTTTTCATTTTAGGATTAACGAATTCTTTTATGGCGTTAACTACTTCTTCTTCTAAGTTGGATTCTAATAATTGTATGGAGGTTCGCGTGTGGTTATCGAATGATTTCGTCACTGTTGGTTTTCGTTTAACGTCAATAACTATTGTAAAACATATTTGCCTACTAAATCTGTTAAGAGGGTCGTCTGTAATAGGTATATTTAATACAGGATTTTCTTTATCAGAATGTACAGTATCGGTCGAGGAGTTTCAAGGTGGTGGTGCATGTTCAGGGGAATTTTGTATTATTTCAGAAGGATTTACTATTAGAGATGCATTTTCAGATGGATTTTGTTCTGGAGGTACATTGTCAGGGGGATCTCTCACAGCAGAGGATATAAAATCGGAGGGGTTACCTAGTAAGGAATTCAGTTCATCAATTTCGTCTATTAAAGTCTTGGTTTCTCCAGTATGTATTTCAATTCGTGAGAGTGCGTCAGCGTTACTATTAATTTTTACTTTTTTATATATCACTGTAAAGTCATATTCAGTTTTAGTCGCCATCGTGTGAGACGAGAATTTGGTTCTTTCAAATTCATCATCCACTGTAGAGGTTTGTGGTCTGTCAGTATTTTGAATTTTCGTCCGAATAAATATGGTCTGAAGTATTTGGTCGCCCAAACTATAGCGAGAAGTTCCTTCTCGATGGTGCTATAATTAATTTCACTGTCATTCAATGTTCGGGATGCATAGCATACAGGTCTGTCAGCTCCTACTGGTCCTTGGGATAGTATGGCTCCAATGGCTAAGTTAGAAGCGTCAGTCGTCAAATTAAACTCTTTGATAAAATCGGGGTATTATAAAATAGGGTCGTTTGTTAACAAAGTTTTACATTTTTCAAAGCTATTAATATATTCAGGGTCAAAGGTAATCTTTTTACCTTTTTTCAAACATTGTGTTAGGGGTTTAGTAATTCGGGTAAAGTCGGGGATAAATTTCCGATAGTAACCTAAGAGTCCTAAAAACTGTTTTATTTCTTTAGCTGTTTTTGGAATGGGATATTTCTTAATAGCTGCGATTTTATCGGGATTAGGCTTTATACCATCCTTACTTATGATATGTCCAAGGTAAGCTGTTTCGAGTTTGAGAAACTCTGATTTATTCATTTGAATTTTAAAATTCGATTCCCTGAGTCTTTGAAATACTTTTTCCAAATTATTCATATGTTCCTTGTTCTCTTGTCCACTCGTTAATGTCTGAATTCATAGATTTCCAAAAATATCTATTTGTTATCATTTTTCTAGTGGCGCGCGTGCCACTGTGACTAATTCCGTGAATCGCTTTAAAGGCTGTAATACGATAGTCATGCGGTAGGTAAGGGCGCGCGCACTCTTTTGATATTTCGCAATATATCGGTTCATTGCAATTTGGATATAAGATGGCTTTAAAATTTATTTTTTTTGATTTCAGCAAGTATTTTAATTCTTCGTCGTTTTGTTGAGCCTTGGATATTTCTGTATAGTCGATTGGCGAAGGCATGTCTATCTGTTCGATTCTTGATAAGGTATCCGCCATAATATTTTGCGAGCCTTGAATGTACTCTATTGATTTACAAAACTGACTTATGAAATCCAGGTGTCGTAGGCGTCTAGGTGTATCGGTGCCACTCGTAGCTTTTTTTTTTGTGTAAGGCGTACACGAGCGGCTTATGATCCGTAAATACGGTCACTTTTTGACCTTCAATCATGTACTTAAAATGTTTTACAGCCATGTATATAGATAGTAGCTCCCGGTCGTAAGCACTATAACGTTGCTGAGCTTCGCTAAATTTGCAGGAAAAGAAGGATAGCGGCTTCCATTTTTGGCCAATTTTTTGTTGAAGAACAGCGCCTGCGCATGTGTTGGATGCGTCAGTCATAATAGCTAAAGGTGCTCCGGAAACAGGATGCGACAGCAAAACGGCCTCTTTTAAATTATTTTTACACAATTCAAATGCCTCTTCAGCGTCTTTGCTCCATGTGATTGGGGTTCTATCGTTACGTTTTGTATTATGTAAATATGCATTCAAAATTGCATGGTATTTAGCGGCTTTAGGTAAATGACTTCTGTAAAAGTTAATCATTCCCATAAAGCGGCGCAATTGTGATACTGTTTTTGGCTTGGGATAATCTATAATGACCTTCACTGTATTACTCAAAGGTCGTATGCCTTCTTCAGATACGTGGTATCCCAAAAAGTCTACTTTCGCTTTTCCAAAATCGCACTTAGCTAAGTTGATTGTAACGCCGTATTGATTAAGACGTTTGAAAACGGTCTCTAAGTGCATTCGATGTTCCGATTCCGAGTTTGAAAAAATAATGCTATCATCGATGTAATTAAATACAAAATCCAGACCTTCAAAAACAACATGGTTCATAAAGCGCTGAAAAGTTTGGGCTGCGTTCCTTAAGCCAAAAGTCATTAGTGGAAATTCGAACAGGCCAAATGGAATTATTATTGCTGTTTTTTCAATGTCGTCCGGCGCCATCGGAATAAAGTGGTATGCACGATGTAAATCAATTCGGGAAAATATCTTCTTCCCAGCCAGTGGGTATGTAAAGTCATGAATACGCGGAATCGGGTACCTATCTGGCTTGGTAATGGCATTAAGACTGCGATAATCGCCGCAGGGTCGTATTTCACCGTTCTTTTTAGCAACAACGTGAAGTGGACTGGCCCAACAACTCTTCGAAGGTCGACATATGCCTATTTCTTGCATGAATTCAAACTCTTTCTTAACTCTCATATATTTGTCGGCGGAAAGAGGTCGAGCGCGGGCGAAGACAGGGGGACCAGTAGTCTCGATGTGGTGCATAACGTTATGTTTTGGCACATTTTTGTAACACATAGGTTTTGTTATATCGGGATAAGCTGACAATAAATCGTAGTACGGGTTGGTGACCTGTATTGTTTTGATAGTGTCTTGTTTGCAATTTACCATAGACCCAATAACGTTTAGACTCGTAACAGAATCGATAAGTTTTCGACCATTTACATCCACTAAGAGTTTGTGGTGATTTAAAAAATCGGCACCAAGGATAGGCTGTTTTACGTCGGCGAGTATAAAATTCCAAGCATGAGGTCTTCTTAATTTTAAATTTAACTCTAAGCGCTTAGTTCCATATGTTCGTATTTCACTCCCATTCGCGGCATAAAGTCTATAACTGTCACTATCACTATGTCTGTAGGGTTTTTTAACGGCTGGCAAAACAGAAACGTTGGCTCCCGTGTCCACCAAAAAACGTAGACCACTGTTTAAGTCGGTCACGCAAAGGCGGTGGCATGGTAAAAGGGTGCAGACATCCGCCACTGACTGCACCTTATTTAGTTTTCCTTGTTCTGGGTATTTTGTTTATTCCATGCGCACGGCTCTGTACATTTGTTAGCTCTATGGCGAAATCGCGCATGATAGTAGCAAAGATCATCGGCGCTCCGAGACTTACGCCGTATCATATTACGGCCACGGGATTTTGATCGGTAGCGATTATGAATATTATAATTTCGTTTTTTGTATTGAAATCTTTGATTTTTCTGCAATTCCATCACTTGTAAAGATAACTGAGCTACTTGTGCTTGCAACACGGAAAGGTTATCAGCTGACGTCGACGGTTTACTACTAACCTCCGCTATTTGAATAGGCCTTGTATTTTCCATAATTTTGTCTGCAATAGTAGCCAAATTTTCCAAATCTTTTACATCAGTGACGGCAAGGACGGAGCGTACTGCGGTTGGCAAATGACCTTGCCACATGATACTCAGCGTTTCGTCGGGAATTTTCCCCCTGGCTAAATCTCGCATGCGTCTCAAAAGTTGAGATGGTTTCTCATCGCCAAGGTCGATTTCACTCAAAAGTTTTTGGGGTCGACGATTTTCTGATTCTTCGTACACTGCTAATAATCTCGATTTTAGGGTGTCATATTTCTTCGTTTGGGGTTGCTGAAGTAGAATGTCGGTGACTTGTTGTATTACGTCTTTTCCCAGCTTCTTGACCACTAAGTTGAACTTCGCTTCGTCGCTTAGTTTTTGAGGTGTTAATATGGCTTCACATAACGGCACAAACCATAAGCGAGCTTGATCGCACCAAAACTCAAATGTTGAGCAAGTTTCGCATACTTAAGTAAACTATTTTCTTTATAGACATTTGAATTTAAAATAAGCTATAAAGTATTGTTAATTTTAATTTGGTTTTCAACTAGTTCGTTAAGTACATCATTATGTTTCAGCATCCATTCCTTACTTAAACTAACATGATTATTAAACTCGGATACTATTCTATCTTGATTACTTTCTAATAATTTAATAGCATTATTATAATTTAATGCGTCTTGATAATCCAGGTTGCCTGTAATACTTTTAATTACGGAACCTAAGCTGTCTACAAGACCTCTTTTAACGCGACTTGGTTCCAAAGACCTTAATTGATCAGAGACTTTTTGAAGCTTTTCAGTAAGATAATTTATTTGGAGTTCGTAGAGTAAGTACGTATCATTATTAAGAAGGTTTTGAAGATTATTTAATTGAGTCGTTAAAAGTTCTATTTTATTTTCTATATTGTCTAACTTAATATACTGTAGAAATGTATGGTGGTGGGTAGTAAGTCTTATCGGTCCAAGTTTATACGGTAATAATCCAGGTCCATCGTCCAACTTTTCAAGTTTTATCTCGCGAGAGTCTGTCATGTGAATGGTCAGCAGGAGTAGCACTATCCTGTAACAAGTTATCTCCTTTAGGGACTCGTTTTAATCTAGATTTTGCTACAGAACCACGTTTTTTAGAGGTATAGATGTGGATAGGCAAGTCAGCTAGAACTGTATCTTGTGTAAATCGTGATGCTGTTTTCCGATGGCTAGCAAGAGGATTCCTAATGAAGACTTGTTGTTGGGGTGCATACTCAACTTCTGGCTCTCGAGTCCTATTTCTATTTTCAATTAAGGCTCTACAGTTCTCAAGAGAAGTACTGTTTATAATGTTATACACTTCTTTCATTCTTTCTTTATGATTTAATGAGTATTGTTGCAATAAGTGTTGAGTGAAGTCTATGTCAACGCAGTCTTTTTTTTTATGGTATAGGGGGCAAACGAGCAGAAGGCTCACCTGATGGAAAGCGACTACCACCGCCCATGGACATCTGCAACACCAGGGGGGTTACAGGTGCGTTGCCGGCCTTTAAGAAATAAGTACGCTCTTTTCTTGAAGGTTCCCAAGTCGTATCGGTTCGGAAAAACCGCCGGCGAAAGCTGGTTCCACAGAGTGGTTGTGCGAGGCAGAAAATGTCTTAAACATCGCACAGTTGTGGATTTTCGGGCATCTAGGTGTTGCGGGTGAAATTTAGAATTTTGACGAGATGTCCGAAGGTGAAATTCAGCTGCCGGGATTAATCCAAACAATTCCTCGGAACACTCCCCGTGGAATTTTCCACGGTAGAAGTTGCAGAGTGATCCAACATCTCTACGCAACGCCAAAGGATCGAGCAGATCAGAAAGGGCTTGATCGTCGATAATTCGAGCTGCTCTACGTTGGATACGGTCAAATGGAAGGAGCTGGTACTGGGGAGCACCCACCCAGAGATGAGAGCAGTAATCCATGTGAGGCCGAATTTGCGCCTTGTATAGTCTTAGGCGATGGGCCGATGTGAAATACTGTCTTGCCTTGCTGAGCACACCAAGCTTTTTTGATGCCAATTTGGCTTTGCCTTCCAGTTGACCGCGGAACTGAACGAGGCTCGAAACATCAATGCCAAGTATTCCGATACTAGCTGTGGCGGCTAACGGAATGTTCTCGAATCGTGGAGATACGACGAATGGTGTTTTTTTAGCGGTTAACGCGCAAACTTGCGTCTTTTTGGGGTTGAAATGGACTAGGTTTAGCCGGCCCCAGTTCGAGACTTCGTTTAACGAAGACTCGATTTCAGACACAAGTTTGTTCCGGTTTTCTTCGACGTTTTCCCGAGAAATATATATATAAGTCTCTCGGGTCAAAATGTCAGTTTATTAAGTCAAAGGGTCTACATCTAGTAAAGCTATGTATGGAACTATTATAAGCAATAATGGCATATGGCATGAGGTTGATTATGGGCTCATCTTTATGTTTTAACTTCAGGATACGAAGGTGTTCTAATATTGTCGAGTGAAACCGTTCAATGTTACCATTATCGTTAGTAGAGTGAGCTCAAATTTTATGATGGTTGATTTTGGGTAATCGTGTAAATTCTGAAAATAATTGATTTGTAAATTCCGTTATCGGTAACTATATTTATAGGTACACCATGATGGGTACAAAACTTTAATAAAGCTTGTAAAATGCTTATGGCTGTTCCATCACGTAAATGGTACGCTTGACCATATTTGGTGAAAACGTCTACGAAGGTTATATATTTTTCATTATGTACAGTGAATTAGTCTATGTGCATAATTTCAAAAGGTTTACTAGCTGGGGGTACTACATTGAATTGAGGTCTGATTGGATTCCTATCATATTTAGCTTGTCCGCATATTGTGCATTCATTTATGAATTTTGAAATATGTTTCTTCATATTCGGCCAATAGTATTTTCGAGATAGGGCAAGGTAGCATTCATTTACACCACGATGGTTTGTCTTTCCATTATGATAGTGAGAAATTATCTCCTGTTGTCGTAAATATTCTTTTATATTTTCAATTTCAAATTTCGTCAAAACGAGGTTCATCGATGAACTTTTAAACTTTTCTTGAATTATAGGAATTATAGAATACATTCCGAGAGGCGGATTTATAAGTATACCGGTTTTCATTTTAGGATTAACGAATTCTTTTATGGCGTTAACTACTTCTTCTTCTAAGTTGGATTCTAATAATTGTATGGAGGTTCGCGTGTGGTTATCGAATGATTTCGTCACTGTTGGTTTTCGTTTAACGTCAATAACTATTGTAAAACATATTTGCCTACTAAATCTGTTAAGAGGGTCGTCTGTAATAGGTATATTTAATACAGGATTTTCTTTATCAGAATGTACAGTATCGGTCGAGGAGTTTCAAGGTGGTGGTGCATGTTCAGGGGAATTTTGTATTATTTCAGAAGGATTTACTATTAGAGATGCATTTTCAGATGGATTTTGTTCTGGAGGTACATTGTCAGGGGGATCTCTCACAGCAGAGGATATAAAATCGGAGGGGTTACCTAGTAAGGAATTCAGTTCATCAATTTCGTCTATTAAAGTCTTGGTTTCTCCAGTATGTATTTCAATTCGTGAGAGTGCGTCAGCGTTACTATTAATTTTTACTTTTTTATATATCACTGTAAAGTCATATTCAGTTTTAGTCGCCATCGTGTGAGACGAGAATTTGGTTCTTTCAAATTCATCATCCACTGTAGAGGTTTGTGGTCTGTCAGTATTTTGAATTTTCGTCCGAATAAATATGGTCTGAAGTATTTGGTCGCCCAAACTATAGCGAGAAGTTCCTTCTCGATGGTGCTATAATTAATTTCACTGTCATTCAATGTTCGGGATGCATAGCATACAGGTCTGTCAGCTCCTACTGGTCCTTGGGATAGTATGGCTCCAATGGCTAAGTTAGAAGCGTCAGTCGTCAAATTAAACTCTTTGATAAAATCGGGGTATTATAAAATAGGGTCGTTTGTTAACAAAGTTTTACATTTTTCAAAGCTATTAATATATTCAGGGTCAAAGGTAATCTTTTTACCTTTTTTCAAACATTGTGTTAGGGGTTTAGTAATTCGGGTAAAGTCGGGGATAAATTTCCGATAGTAACCTAAGAGTCCTAAAAACTGTTTTATTTCTTTAGCTGTTTTTGGAATGGGATATTTCTTAATAGCTGCGATTTTATCGGGATTAGGCTTTATACCATCCTTACTTATGATATGTCCAAGGTAAGCTGTTTCGAGTTTGAGAAACTCTGATTTATTCATTTGAATTTTAAAATTCGATTCCCTGAGTCTTTGAAATACTTTTTCCAAATTATTCATATGTTCCTGTAATGATTATGATATCATCTAAGTATACGAGACATATTTCGTTTTGTAAACCTCGTAAAACGTCATCCATAACGCGTTGGAAAGTAGAGGGGGCGTTCTTCAGTCCCATGGGCATACGAAGAAACTCAAAATGTCCATGCTCTACATTAAAAGCTGTTTTCGAAATGTCCTGAGGGTCCATCCCTACCTGATAAAACCCACTTGCTAAGTCAAGAGTAGTGAAATAATTACATTTATCTAATTTGTCAAGGACGTCATTGATATTTGGAATAGGGTATTTGTCTTCTATAGTTTTTTCATTTAATTTACGATAATCTATTACGAGTCGCCACCCAGATTGGTGAGCTCCAAGCAGAGTCAGATGGTCTAATTATTCCTTGATCTAACATTTTAGTTATTTGGTCCCTAACTTCCTGCCTATGTATAAATGGATAGCGGTAGTTTTTCGCATGCACGGGTATTTCGTCAGTGGTTCTAATTCTGTGTTTAATTTTGTTAGTAAATGTTAACGGTTGGCCTTCGATGTAAAAAACGTCCGCATATTTAGAACAAAGAGCTATTAGATTACTTTTTTCTTCTAGTCCTTCTTGTCGGCGTGTCGTATGTCGGGTGCATGTATTCTCAATATTAAACAACTCAGCAGTCGCCAGCCGGTCTAAAGATAATATAATGTCGTTAGGTGTTGGGTTCTCTACCTCTAAATAACCACGACTATTATTTACTGTGGTAAAACATTCATGGATAATACAATTGCAAATTAATTGCTCTTTAACAAAAACTCCTCCATCCGGGGAGTTAATAGGGATGCGAATTAATTTTGAAGTTCCGGCTGGGATAATGTCCTCGTATAGATTAACATTGCGAGAGTTATACATACTAATTGGATTTGAAGAAGTGCGAGTAATTAAGTATCCATCTTTTAAGTCAATTTTAGCCTCCCATTTCGTTAACAAGTCTAGTCCTATCAGTCCGTCGAAATAGTCATGGAATTTATAAATGAATAATTTAATGTCTTGAGGATCCCTAAATTCGTCAAAGCACGGTAATGTAATAGAATACTCATTCCTACTTGTCGTATACACATTAGTTACTTCAAATGGATCGTAGTTTAATGGAAAATTTGAAAAATACTTTTCTACAGCGTGAGGGCTAATGAAAGATTGGTTTGCACCGGTATCTATTAAAAGTTTAAGCGGAGGGTTTTTAATTTGAATATACGGTAATTGTCTTTGCGTCTGTAAGTTTAATTCTATTTTGGTTTGGGTGATTTCTGGTCTGAATGAAAATCCTGATCGGTACAAATAGCTTCTTACTGTGGTTCGGCTTCATTTATAAACGGTGATTATTCGTATCGTAATAAGCAATAGCATTATCGTAATAGTCGGGTCTGTAATTGGTATTGTAGTAGTCTTCAGGTTCATTGTAGTAATTATATTCCTGTTCATAATAGTAATCCGGGTAATTGTAATATATATTATCCATTGAAATAAAACTAGTTTTTTAACGGATTTAATCGCGTATATTAATTATTTTATTTTAACATCCCGACGTTTCGAGCACTTTGCAGTGTTCGTGGTCAGTCTGCCCGTGACCAATATATATATATAAAATAATTAATATACGCGATTAAATCCGTTAAAAAACTAGTTTTATTTCAATGTGTAATAATCGCGAAAATCTAAGACAACATTATATATATTATCATACGGCAAACATTCGTTCATATTAATTTCGCGAGATTTTAGGTAATTTGTAGGTGGTGGGTTACCCGATTTACGCCAGTCATGTCCAGTCATTAGGGTATGAGGTAAAGGTCTGGGATTAAAACTCTGGATTCCACTCATAGGCTTTGGCATTGAATTTTGAGGGGAATTATTCCTAGGTGACAAACGAAAAACATTACATTACAACATTACGCCTAATTATAATTCACGCAGAATTATAATTAGGCGGTGGTTTACTAAACATGTGTTGCGTTTTTGTATGCATATTATACGGAGGTTGATTTCGATTAAAATTAAATTTAAAAGGCTGTGGTTGTTGTATAGGACGTTGTCCTACAGGGGCTGGCCAATTAAATATCGGTGGTTGAAAGTTTTGAGGACGAGATTGTGAGAATGGAATGGGTTGCATTTTAGGGGTCGACTGCTGTTTTAGTCCGTCTGTACGTTGTTGTAAATATGTTACATTTAAATCCTCCTGAACATATTCAAGAGCTTTTTCTATGGTTTCGGGTCGCATACACCGAATTCGTGAACCCAAAGGTTCTTTTAAGCCGCGAACAAATGCCTGCATAGTAACTTTTCTGTAAAGATCGCGTTTGGCGTCGATCGTAGTCGGTAAAGTCTCGTGAAGTGTAACGTATGTCATTATCGTACTGAATAGCGTTTGGCAATGGCTATAAAATTCCTGAGGAGTCTTATTTCCTTGTACGGCTAACGAGAGGTCGTTGTATAAAGCTGTTTCGTCTCGTTGGTCAGAAAAATTATTAATTAGTGAAGTTCTGATACCAAGCCAACTATCTGGTATGCCATTAGAATTAATAGTAGCAGCGGCAGTACCCGTAATTTTATTTAGTATCCCGTTTAATAGAGACAAGTTAGATAATTCGCTATCAGGCGCGGTGTTTAAATATTGCGTTACAATTTGGTCGCAAATATTAATAAATCTCGTAAGTACATTAGGGTTTCCGTCAAAGTCGGGCACAAGCCTAAGGATTTTATAAATGGTGTCCGGATCTTGAGACATATTAGGATTCGTATTATCTAAACCTATTAACTTAGAATTAAATTCTAAATTTAAATTTCTGTTACAATCTAAACTACGATGTCGGGCCTGCTGCGATGCAGATTCCCTATATCTATGAACTCTAGGATGATAAATTTTGGATTGGAAATACAACTAGGATAAGAGCAACACGAGAAAAGTTCAAATGTACTCACATATACTTCATTTCTGGTTTCTCCTCGTGAATCGAAGTCTGGATTCGCCTTCCGGTTCTGCAGCTGGTCCGTAGATTCTGGATACTAGAGATGACCTAACTGCCCCTATCTAGTATCCTACCGACTGCGGTCGAAAAAAAATTAAAACAAAAACTAATTTAAACTTATTTAATTAAAAGAAATGACAATAAAACTTATTTCCTAATTAGCATGTCTAACCTACTCGATGTAAGTAATTGGAATGAAACAAAATAATAATTAAATTATAAAATCACATTTGCAATGTTACACTTAGTTTGGTTCTCACGATGAAGGAATCGCTGCATCATCAGTCCTCTTGATGTGTGTGTACGTAACTTAGTTCTTTGTAAAGGCTAACAGGGCTTATAAGGCTAGGATGTAGAATATTAACCTTAGAAAATAGGATAGCATTTAACGTAGTATCTAGTAGATTAGAAATAGTAAGCAGGGAGCTTTCTACAATATTTAATAAGCTATTAATGCGTGACACATGATACAATAAAGTATCGGTCTTAGTGACCTTGCGATAAAATCTCGTTCATTGTATAAATCTGAAGATTTAATTTAACCTCGTTTTGGTTTAACTTAAGAATAGAAGAATTAAAATTATTTATTGTCGACTTGACATTATGTATATTATCTTTCATAACCCGGTATATTTCGGACTCGCTCGTTTGGCAAGATTCGATAGCGGCATCATATTTTCTCGCGTCATCGGCATCTAAAGTTCCGAAAAAGAATTTAAGAATTTCTCCACCAAACTCTAAGGATCTTTTGACCTTGGTTAGTGCTTGATTAGAAGTGATATGAGTTAAGGATTGCAATTTAAAATTTAAATACAAAATTTGATTGTATTAAAATTTCAATAGGGTTAGAGTTATCCTTACATTGGACGATATCTTGTGGTTGTATTTTATCACAAAGATTTTGAGTTTTACGTAATAAAAATTCTACGTTATTTAAATTTACTCATTATAAGTAGTGTTTTTAGAAGTTTCGTATAAGGAATTTGGAATAGTAGGCTTATAGACGTATAAAAGTTCATGAGGAGTGAATTTAGTGGTACAATGAGGGGTAGTGTTATAACATAATATAGCATTAAATAAATAGCAGTGCCAATCGTTTTGATTCTCATTCACAAACGACTTTAAATATTCCTTATGTGTTGCATGTGATTTTTCAAGGGCACCATTTGTTTGGGGATGATAAGGCGTAGAAAAAAAGGACTTTATTTTAAGAATTTCAGTAAGTTGTTTAAATAAATCTGAGCTAAAGCAAGTGCCTAGATCGGTTAGATTGGTTTTAGGAAACCCAAATAAAGATATGAAATTAACAAGATTGCGGGCTATCTGCTCACTAGTAGCCGTAACCATGGAATAAGCATTTGAAAATTTTGTTAGATCATCTTGAAGTGTCAATATAAATTTGAATTTTTGGAACCCGGCTTCGGGCAATGGACCAACGATGTCCAAGGCTAAACGTTCAAATGGTTTAGTGGACGTAGAAGTTATCTCCATAGGAGCTTTATTAGAATATTTCAATGGTTTGTTCACTTGACAAAGCCTACATTGCTTGACATAATGTTCAATGTCGGAGCGCATACCCTTCCAGTAGTACGCGGCTTTAATGCGATTATACATGCGTTTCGCACCTGGGTGACCTGCAATGGTTGAGTCATGATTATCTCTTAGTATAGTAGGAATTTCGGCTGGCGTTGGATAGATAATTTGATTTTTGTAAATGAAGATTTTAATGTTAGTGTTATGAAAAATGTAAGAAATCATGTTATATAATTTAGTGTAGTTTATCTTCGAAAAAGGATCTGTAAAATCGGATAAAGCAAGATCAGTGACATTATCTTTTAAGAGCATGTCTCTCAGTTTTAATAATAAGTTGTAAATATCCTTGAATTTAGTTTCTTCGTAGTGATAGACTTTAGTATATAAGAAAAAGAAATATTTGGTTTTATTGTTCACTACTTTTATTGTAAAAGGTTCGCGTTCGGAATTTAGCAATTCATCAGAATTCTCGAGTTGCGATAATATTTGTTCGCAATAAGGCATAGAATAATCGAAGTCTAAAGAGACTGGACATGCGATTGATTTAACTTTAGATAGGTGTTAATTTGTGTAACCTTAACTACACTCTTCAAAAGTAGTGTTCGAGTTTGGCAATTTATTAGTAAATTGATCTTTGAAATACTTTTCATAAGTAGAATTGTTAATATTTGAATCAATGACGTTAACTGGATGACGAGATAACGCATCTGCATTTGAGTTAAGCCGACCTTGTTTATAAATAATTTCGTAGTCATATTCCTTGAGTTTGAGGCGCCAACGAATGAGTAGTAGACTCATACTCACTCCAGGATCTTTGTTATTAAATAACCAAATTAAGGGTCGGTGATCTGTAACGATCTTAAATTTGCGACCATACATGTAGGGGCGGAAGGTTTTGACAGCAAAAATAATAGCAAGGAGTTCTTTCTCCGTAGTAGAATAGTTTCCTTCGGCCTTGTTAAGCGTTCTAGAGGCGTAGGCTATAGGTTTATCTTTGCCTATTTCGCCTTGCGATAAAATCGCACCTACGGCGTAATTAGAGGCGTCCGTCGTAATTGTAAACGGAGCAGAGAAATCTGGGTATTGTAATGAAGGAGCCGTAGTTAATTTGTCCTTAAGGATATTAAAAGCATGATCCTGTTCGGAAGTCCAGTTAAATTTCACATCCTTTTTTAGTAAAGAAGTTAAAGGTTTTGTCAATTTAGAAAAGTTTTCTATAAAACGTCGGTAATAACCGACTAGACCTAAGAAGGATTTGATTTGTTTAGGATTAGTAGGAATTGGAAATTCGGCAACGGCCTTGACCTTTTCAGGATTTGGAGATACTCCTTTGTCGCTGATAATATGGCCTAAATAGGCAGCCTCGTGGCGAAGAAATTCGCACTTGTTGGGTTGCAGTTTTAAATTAAATTGACGAAATCTGTCGAAAACTAATTTTAGTTTTGAAATGCGATCTTCTAAATTATGAGAGTAAATTATACAATCGTCTAAATAGACGTAGAAGCCTTGAAGTCCAGAAAGAGCCGTGTTCATGAGCCTTTGAAAGGTCGTAGGGGCATTTTTAAGACCGAATGGCGTTCGGGTGAATTCGTAGTGACCAGGGGAGCTAGAATTAGTATTTACAGTGAAACCTGATTTAGGCGCGTCCTTGGGACTCATTTTAATTTGATGAAATCCACTTGATAAGTCTAACGTGCTAAAATATTTGGAATGACCCAATTGATCTAAAATATCATTAATAAGAGGCAATGGAAAGCTTTCGGATACAGTGACATCATTGAGACGGCGATAGTCTTGACTATTCTCATTTATTTTTTCCTGATGCATCTATTTTTTTGGTGACTACCCATACTGGGGCAGACCAAGGGGAAATAGAAGGACGAATTATGTTTTGATTTAGCATCTTTTGAATTTGAGAATCGACTTCCTCCTTGTGGCACTCGGGGAAGCGGTAGGACTTCACATGAATAGGCGCGGCATCGCCTGAATTTATAGAATGCTCAATGGCATTTGTGTAAGATAAGGGTTCTCTCTCTAAATGAAAAATATCAGTGTAATGAGAACTACAATCTAAGAGGACTTGTTTTTCCTCGGTTTTAAGATGATCGTGCCTAATTTGACTAAGACCACGATGTATGCGATTTGATTGAGTCAGATTTATAGAATTAATAGTTTCGTGAGATGACGAGGAATGAGACATTTCTTTAAAATCGATGGGGGTCAAATGGACCTTAAAATTAGAAATTTAGGCATCCGATTCTGTGGTATTTAAAACAAAAATATTTACTCTGTTATTTGGCTTTAACGAAACAATGCAATTCGCTAAATAAACACCGTCTGCAATTATTTGATCGACTACAAGCGCTTCGCGCATGTGGCATAATTCTAATTCGTCATTTGACACCATGCACTCGATAATGGCCTCGGAACGAGCCGGCACAATGTAAGTTAGTTTATCAAATAAAATAGGTAAGTTATGATCATAAAAGGAAATTTGTTTCGAATTATAATCGATATTAGCTTCAAAAATTTGTAAAAAGTCGGTTCCAATGATACCGTCGTATTTAAGATTTATTTCATGTGGTATGGCGTGAAAAGGGTGTTCAAAAGTTTCCCTGTCCAATAGGAACTCGAGATCAAATGCACCTAGCGTTTCGCTATATGAATCTATATCGTTTATACCTTCAAGCTTTATGACTTGTTGGGTAAGAAGCGGTTTAAAGCGGTTTGGTTTAATTATAAAACAATCAAGTTTGATAAACTTGATTGTTTTATAACGCTGACACTCGCTCCTGTGTCTATGAGAAAATTAAGAGGTTTAGAACTTTTACTATTAAGAATAGTAAATGGGAGCGACACTTTATATTTATGTACATTTATTTCGAATAGAGACGAATCTATTTTCTCAGATAATTGAATTGAATTAGTAGATAAAGAATTATTAGTTAAGTTAAATTTGTAATTTTTTTGAGACTTGTTTGAGATAATTGATTCGAGATCATGTCTCGAGACATAGAAGAATTAGTATAAAAGTTAATATTAAAAAATTTAGTAGGACTACGCTGTTTTGACTGAGATGAGGATTTAGAAAGACTCAGCTGCGGTGGATGAGATGTAGAGTTAGTATGACTCAACACTTTTGGTTGAGATGTAGAGTTAGTATGACTCAACACTTTTGGTTGAGACGTAGATTTAGTATGACTCAACACTTTTGGTTGAGATGTGGATTTAGTATGACTCAACACTTTTGGTTGAGATGTAGAGTTAGTATGACTCAACACTTTTGGTTGAGATGTAGAATTAGTATGACTCGACACTTTTGGTTGAGATGTAGATTTAGTATGACTCAACACTTTTGGTTGAGATGTAGAGTTAGTATGACTGAACACTTTTGGTTGAGATGTAGAGTTCACGCCTCGTTTGAAGGAACCCAGGTCATAAGAGGAGGGGAATACGTGCGCTGGTAAAAAATTCCATGTTTTGGAAGTGCGACAAAGAAAAGAGTTGCCAAATTTCTTTGTACGCGATGGAATTGATGTCACAGTTAGGCGGTGACATCGAGAACCAGCACGCGTGGACTTGTGAAGGAAAGGGGAAGCAGGAATAAGGGAGAATAGTTCCTCTGAGCACTCGCCGTGACACATTCGATAGAAAGCGCTGAGTGCCGCTATCTCTCGACGCAATTGTAAAGGCTCGAGGGTGTTAGTGACCTTTACATCGCCAATAATGCGAACCGCACGTCGCTGCAACCGATCCAAGGCCTCCAGTAGGTACTTAGCGGAGCCATCCCAGAGGTGCGAGCAATATTCAACGCAGGACCGTACCTGTGTTTTATACAGCAGGAGCAGTTGAGCAGGCGTGTTTTCGCCCGTCCAGCCGCTGCGCGTCCGTGGTATCCCCCGTGCACTGTACTGTCATCTGCATAGCAATGTATGTTCCCGAGAGAGAGCATATCATTGATATGCAGAAGAAAGAGCGTGGGGGATATCACAGACAACTGGGGGACTCCAGCATTCACTACATGGGATTTTGAAGCGCAACCATCAACTAGAACGCGAAGGCTGCGCTTGTGTAGGAAGCTAGCAATCCAGGTGCAGAGCTGAACCGGCAGACCGTATGCCGGCAGCTTGGAGAGAAGACTTCTGTGCCAGACTCTGTCGAAAGCCTTGGAGATATCGAGGCTGACGGCCAACGATTCTCCACGCTTATCGATAGCTTCACCCCAGAGGTGTGTTACGTACGCTAGAAGATCACCTGTGGACCGTTTTGGTCGAAACCCGTACTGACGATCATTAATTAGACAGCGATCCTCTAGGTAATGGATCAGTTGGTTGTTTAAGATCCGTTCCATCACCTTACAAAGAACTGAGGTGATAGCTATTGGCCGATAATTTGCCGGGTCAGATCGATTCCCTTTTTTGGGAACCGCTTGCACATTAGCTTCTCTCCAAGAATCCGGCACACATCCTGTAGAAAGAGACAGCTGGAACAGGCGCGTTAACACAGGAGACAGCTCCGCTGCACACTTCATCAGCACTATGGCTGGTATTCCATCGGGACCGCTAGCTTTCCGCACATCAAGTGATTGTAGCTCTGCACGTACATCACGTTGCCTGATTTTGATGTCAGGCATCGTGTAGCCACATGAAGGAATTGTTGGTGGCAGCGCACTACAATCATTGATTACGGAATTATCCGCAAAGAGTTTTGCCAGAAGATCAGCTTTCTCCTGCGGACTGTGAGCTAGCGATCCGTCCGGATACCTGAGCGGTGACAGCGAAGGTTGGCAGAAATTGCTCTGCACAGATTTGGTCAGACGCCAGAAGCTATGGGAGCCTCTAGGATGTGAAATAAGGTCATGGCCAAACCGTGCAATGCGCTGTGCATCCGCTCTTGTGTATGCCTTCCTACAAGACTTGGAAGTTTTATTGTAGGTTGCTTTCAGTGAGTCTATGTTAGATGCCCCACTAACGCAGCCATTGATCCACGCGCGATATGCCGCCTGCTTAGAAGACACAGCATCGGCACATTCGCGAGTGAACCAACGGTTACGCGTACCCTTACTGGCGAGGTCTGAGTTAGGAATGTAGTATTCCATCCCCAACAGAATCTCACCAGCAATAGCAGCGGCGCTAGCTGTCGGGTCATTCTCACTGAAGCAACGCTCCTTCCAAGGGACTGACGCATAGTAATCGCGCAAACCGTCCCAATCTGCCGACTTATAGTGCCAAATGCGACGTTTGCTTACCGTTGGTGGCGGCAGCTTGGCCTGTGGCACTTTGGTAGATATCAGGCAGTGATCCGAAAAACCAAGTGGAGCCCGAACCTCAACCTGATATTCCACCGGGTGGCTAGTCAGCAGAAGGTCCAGTAGGGAAGGCGCTTGCCCGTCAATGTCTGGGATCCTGGTGGGCTGATCAACCAACTGGGTCAAGTCATGCGTGAGAGCGAAAGCATGGGCAGTCCTTCCCGCATGGTCAGTTTTGGAGGACTTCAACCATGCTTCATGGTGAGCGTTAAAGTCCCCCAAAAACACCAGTTCCGCGTTAGGAAACTGCTCTTGCGCAGCATCTGCCACCCGACTAAGATGGTCAAATAGTTGGCTTGTCTCCAAGTTACCATTGTGGGATCTGTAGAGGCACACGTAGACCCGACTCTGACGAACCAAGTCCACACGTACCACTAACAGGGAGAAGGAAGGGTCCTCCAAGCAGCGCAGACGGTGACAACAAACATCCGTCCTGACGAACAAGCATACTCCGGCTTTCGCTTTGAAGGATTCTTCAAGCATTTAGCCGGGATAATTAAGGTAGCTGGTATCGACAGGACGGAGTATTTGAGTCTCCGTCAGAAACAACATTGCTGGCCGTGCTGTCTCGAGATGGTGGTGGACAGCATTGAGGTTAGCGTGGAGTCCACGGATGTTAACGAACTCAACCTCAAACAGCGTGGGAATGGTGGGGGTGTGCACCGCTGTACGACCGTCATTTCTTTTATGCACTGTCATGAATAGGGGGAAAAAAGAGGAAGAGACGTGAAGCGAGCGATGCATTGCCACGATAAGGACGGTCAAAGTGTGGAGCTGTGTTTCCCCAATAAGTTGCCAGAAGAGAAAATAAACCGACCCGCCGGGCGGAAGGGCCCCCGAACCCTCCCGGTAGTGGCCGCCGGGACCCCACCGTCCGGTCACCAACCGGCACGACGGTCCACACCGGGATTATGCGTGGCCTGGTGGGGCAGCCTCGCGAGCTGGTTAGGAACGCTTGGGCCCCTGTACTCTGCCACGGGCGGCCAGCGGAACAACCGTTTCTACGGGTCTCCCTGACCGGCGGGTCAATATACTTTCCTCCAGCATTAGTTCAACAGCAACATCCACCGGACCAACACTTATCGCGACAATGCGCGCTCGGGCACTGGCTGTACGCCGGCTGATCTCGAAACGCGGCTGCAAGCAGCCACTTCACGAGTGTTTCACCATGCGTACGGTGGTAACAAGCCAGGCGGATGATTGACATCCTACCACCAGATGAGCAGATGGTCGCTCAGATGTCCCTTAGTCGCCTCTTACGACACCCATGGGAGAGAGAGGGGCAGTGAATTGTATTCTTACTCCGTCACTGCACGGAACAGAATTAATAATAATAGATTAAGAATTATATATCGTGCCATTTACGCTATTTGATTTCGGCAGACACGGAACCGAAATCATATTTAGTTTAAATTACTGTCGTGGGAATCGAACCCGGACTCCACGGTTTTACAAAACTTGACCGCGTGAGTATTGTTAGAGCGCGGCGGCTGAAGATCGTATTGCGCTAGCGCTGCATTTTCGCGGCGTTGCATATTATATAGCCGTTTACGGCATTGTTCTAGCGTGTGACCGATATTCTTGCAATAATTGCATTTTGGTATAGGATTATTAGAATTGCTATTAGGAAGAATGTGGAAAGATTTATGAAAATTATTAGGAATGTTATTCGATTTAAGAGGCCTTTAATTTTTAAAGCACTCGGATGAACTATGCCCTATTTTATTGCAGATAGAGCATTGTTTATAAAATTTAGAAGAATTTGATTTGGAAAGGTTGTACAATTTTTCTTCCTCAATCGCGTGTGTGACCGCCTCGTTCAATGTCAAGGGGTTGCGACATCTGACCACAGTACGTATAGAACTATTGAGTCCTAGCATGAAAGTATTCAAGGCTAAATCTTCCATTGCTGCAGTTCTACCAAGAAGCTCATTTTTATCTTTGCAATTGTAATGGATGTCTGATAAAATTTTAGTTAAAATTTGCTCTACTCTGAGCGAATATTTGATTACGTCTTCTCTATTTAATTGCCTACAATTTTGAAAAATCACCAATAATTGTGTTGAATGTTTTTTCTCGCCGAAAGTATTTCTTAAAAAGGATTTAATTTCATCCCAATCGTTAAATGATTTTAAACTACAAGCGACTTGGGCTTTGCCTTCAAGTTGCGATATTATATCAAACTCAAAACTCAAACTCAAATTCCTTTATTCAATATAGAAGTATTACACTTTCTTATTGATTGTCAAGTTAAACACTACCACCGGTTCGGAAAAGAAAACACCCTGACCTGAGAAGAACCGGCGAAAGAAACTCAGCGGGACTTTTTTTTTTTTTTTACGTCAAATTAATTATATACATAATTATATATGAGTAGAAACAGCCAGGAGGCGATCGTTTCATTTCCAAGGTGTGCTATCAAACATAAACTCACTAATTGTATAGTAACCTTTCGCACACAAGCGTTCCTTAACAATTTTTTTAAATTTCGCAACAGAAGCATTTTGAACGCTTTCTGGGATCCTGTTGTAGAAGCGTATACATTGCCCCACAAAAGAGTTACTGACTCTATGCAGTCGAGTAACAGGAGTAACAAGATTGTGTTTGTTCCTTGTACCAACGTTATGAGAATCACATTTTCTCATAAAAACATTAATATTTTTCCGTACATACAAAACATTACAGAATATATATTGAGAAGCAACAGTCAATATCTTAATTTCTTTAAATTTATACCTCAAAGATTCCTTGGCTCCCAGGTTATAGATTGCGCGAATAGCCCTCTTCTGCAGCACAAATATAGTATGGATAGCGGCTGCGTTACCCCAAAGCATAATACCGTACGACATTATACTGTGAAAGTAACTGAAA
Source organism: Vanessa atalanta (assembly GCF_905147765.1). Classification (NCBI taxonomy): domain Eukaryota; kingdom Metazoa; phylum Arthropoda; class Insecta; order Lepidoptera; family Nymphalidae; genus Vanessa; species Vanessa atalanta. Next base: position 8,016,296 of record NC_061901.1, read on the forward strand.
TAAACTAGGCGAGCCGTATCAACATCGGTAAATAATCTAATTTTTTTGACCGCAAATGCCGCAGAACTCAGTCTACCCGCCAATCCGTTTATATGGGGGAGCCACTGTAATTTGGCATCAAGAGTAAGGCCAAGAAATTCAGTTGTTTCAACTGGATCCATCGATTCCCCATTGATAAGTACATCGGGTTTTACATTTTGCACGTTTGGTGTGCTAAATTTTACAATTTTAGTTTTTTTATTATTCAGCCTAAGATTATTTACGCTAAACCAGTGTACTATATCAGACATAGCATTGTTTACATCGTCATACTGTACCTGTTTCCTATTAATTTTAAAAACCAAAGAGGTATCATCAGCAAACAATACTATATCATGTTTGTTCCCAACAAGAAAGGGCAAGTCATTAATATATATGAGGAATAGAAAAGGTCCAAGAATTGATCCTTGTGGGACCCCCATACCAACTAAGACCCCAGGAGACCTTGTCCCTTTAACGTCAACCCTCTGAATATCTGATATATTTGCAAAGGACGTTTTGCTGGTCTGAGGTTGCCAAAGACATTGAGTTATTGCAATTTGTGAGGAAGGCGGGAAGTGATTCCCGATCGCCATTGTAAGGCTTTATAAATTTAGTAAGGGCGGAAGTTACCATGGCGTAATACACACATTCCAGTGCCGACTCCCATACATTCCGCTGACACCGCATTTAAGAAGACAATGGGCTACATATTTTACAAATTTACTTAATAACATATTATAATAATTAATTGAGTCGGAATCCAGTTTTCAATCAATAAAGTTATGTTTTTTGTATAATTAATTGTAATAAATAAATCTTTTTTTAAAAGACTTTCTCCGGTCGTCATATCATAACTGGTTCAGTCGGTAGTAGTTGCGGCTATTGAGAAAATAAAATCTTTGATCAATTGAACGATTTTGATCGTTTCAACCGCAACTTTCTTCTCAACGAGTCTACAACGGCGGCATCGGAAGATTCTACTGGAAACTGGAAGACCCGGAAAGGAGATGCAGAGGATATTTTGGGGAGTAATCTCGCTATTCCAAGTTCCTGTGCTCTATTTCCTTCCGTATAGAATTAGTGTTTAGAGGTGTTTTGTCTAGAAGCTAAAATCGCTATAGGCTTTCACTTCGGAAAAAAGAAATATATAAAACAAAATATATAATCTTTTTAAAATACATTAAAATATAGAATATTATTATATTTGCTATATATACTTTGAAATTTAAGTATATAAATTAAAAAAAAAAAAAAAGAAAATGTCTTTTAAAAATTGCAATTCTTCTAGTTTTAAGCTAATTTCTGAATTTATGCCAAAATACGATGGCAATCCAAAATTATTAAGCTATAATATTAGAGAAGTAGAAAATATTTTAAATTTACTAGAAGCCACAGCCAGAAACCATCCCGCTATTTTATGTTTAATTAAAAGTAGATTAAGCGGCGTCGCTATTGATGCCATAGCATATGAAGATTCCCTTACTTCATGGGAAGCCATAAAAGCGGCTCTTGTTCAGAGACTACGAAAACCGAGAAATGAAATCCAGGTTATGCAGGAATTAAGTAGAATGCGACGTAATAAAAGCGAAGATGCGGAGAGTTTTGGCAGACGTTTAAGAGATATACTAGACACACTTTTTTCGGTAGGTACACATTCAAATAAATCATATTACGAAAATATGGTAATAGAACAATACACCAACCAGTTAGAATTTCAAGTTATAGCTAGGCAAGAGGAGGCGAAACTTGCTTATAACCAGACAAATAGTAAAAGTTTTTATATACCTCAAGCAAAGGTTAGGGAACCAATTAAAAGCTTTAATCAATTCCCGACCCCTGCACCTTTTAAATTTCATAATCCAGTCCCGAGATTCAATCAACCAGTTAATACTTTTGTCCCTCAAAAAAATAATTTGACCCCGGAACAGCAATGGGTACAATCCATGCTACCATGGAAGAACCGCCCAGTAACAGGTAATTATAAACCTTCTTCAAGTAACTTTAAAAACAACGTATCCCAACAGCAATTTAATCCGCAAAAAGTTTCGGATGTGACCATGAGATCCATATCTAAGCCACCGAAGCCACAGTTTGCAGTTGAGGAACTGTTCTACACTAATGAATCCTTATCGTATGAATAACCCGGTGATGATGGAGTGGACCACGGTTATCAGCAAGGTCAGTATGAATATTTTGATAGTTGCGACCCCAACCAGCACGACTACCAGTCTCATAATGAGGAGACCTATACCCAGCAGGATTTTTCCCCGGATCCAGACCAAGAGGGCTCGAGTTAGTGAAACTAAATAACCACGATAAAAATCACCTTCCATATATAGAACTACAAGAATTTCAAGGTAAGTTTCTCATAGATACGGGAGCATCACGCTCTATGATATCCGATGATATTCAGTCATTCGAAATACAATTTTTCAAAATTTTGTCGAATATGAACCTTTTGAAGTAAAAACAGCACACGCTACTACGCGGCATGAAGAAGTAGTTTATTTGCCCCTTCCCCCAATTTTCAATAGCGATATTATTCATAATTTTTTAATTTTTGACTTTGACCCGAAATACAAAGGACTTATAGGTTTAGATCTATTAAAAACTTTAGACTGTAACATAGACATAAAAAACAAGCTTTTACATACTTCTACCACAGAGATACCCATTTACTTTGATTACCCAAAAAAAAAAAATCACTATAGAACCCAGGTATGAGAAAGTTACTGTGAAGAAAATAATTTCTAACTCAGTAAATATTCCATTAGAAAACTTTCATAATAAAGCAGACATAGATAAATCAAATACAGTAAACACAGATATAGATAAGGAATTGTGTGAAAATTTACGTAAAATACGAACAGACCACATGAATGACGAAGAGCGTCGTGAAATTAATAAGATTTGTTATCGATATAGAGACATCTTTTATTCTGAAAAAATCCCACTTTCTTTTACACACGCTGTTAAGCACAAACTGAGACTGACAGACCAAACCCCAATATTTGTTAGAAGTTACAGACAACCCCCTCAACGAAGAATAGAAATACAAAAACAAGTAGATAACTCATTAAAAGAAGGTATCATCCGTGAGAGTATATCCCCATGGTCTTGCCCCGTTCATATCGTCCCTAAAAAATCAGATGCATCGGGAAAGGTTAAGTGGAGACTAGTAATAGACTATCGACGACTTAATGACCGACTCATAGAAGACAAATACCCTCTTCCTAACATAAATGACATTCTAGACAGACTAGGACGAGCTCAATACTTTACCACGTTAGATCTCGCTAGTGGTTATCATCAAGTGGAAATGCACCCTGATGATATAGAGAAAACGGCTTTCACTACAGAGAGAGGACACTATGAATTTCTTAGGATGCGATTTGGTTAGAAAAATGCACCTAGCACTTTTCAAAGACTAATGGATCATATTCTCAGAGGTATTGACAACGTTTTTACGTACCTAGACGACGTTATATTAATATCGACTTCCTTACAAGAACATATTGACAAACTAAAACAAGTTTTTGACAGATTTAAAACCCATAATTTGAAAATACAACTCGACAAATCCGATTTTTTGAAAAAACACCTTAAATTTTTAGGGCATGAACTGACAGAGCGAGGACTTGTACCGAATCAAGACAAGATCAAAGCTGTTTTGAATTTCCCACTGCCAAAAACCCATAAAGACATTAAAAGCTTTTTAGGACTTGTTGGCTATTACAGAAAATTTATTAAAGACTTTGCCAAATTGACTAAACCCATGACCTTATGCCTTAAGAAACATAGAAAAGTAATACATTCCCCAGAATTTTTAGAATCCTTTAAGAAATGCAAACAGATTTTGACTAATGCACCCATTTTACAGTATCCAAATTTTGACGAGACTTTTATACTGACAACAGACGCATCAGACATAGCCCTTGGTGCTGTATTATCTCAAGGCCCCGTAGGTGCGGACAAACCTGTAGCTTACGCTTCAAGAACCCTTTCCGATACTGAGGCCTCTCTACTCTACTCTACCATAGAAAAAGAATTGTTAGCCATAGTATGGGCAGTTAAATATTTCAGACCATATCTCTATGGTCGTAAATTTATCATCTACACTGTTCACAGGCCCCTGACTTGGTTAATGTCACTAAAAGACACAAACTCTAAACTGACTAGATGGAACTGAAACTGGCCGAGTATGACTACAAAGTTGTTTATAAAAAAGGACAACAATATTCCCTGGCAGTAAATTTAGACGACAATGACGACGATGACATAATCAACAGGATATTCGAAAATGTAAGACACGAAGTAGAGATGGATACGGTTACAGTACAAGAACCCCCTACAATAGACGACAATTTTAATAATGAAAATGACGCAACACTTAGACCTGACATACAACCACCCAGTATAGGAACAGAATCTGACAGCCTTGACCCCGACAATTTAATTTCGACCAACCACACACAACCCGACAACGAGAATCAAGGGATACCAATATTAGAAGACGCTATAGATAGACAACTTAAACAATTTCATATAAGGTCAACTCCTGGTTCACATTATAGAGTTGAAAACAGATCAACAAATTCGCGCACGGTTATCAAAGACGTATTTATCCCAGTCAATAACACGGAGAAAGAAATAATACAATTTTTAAAGGAGCACACTATCGCCGATCGTGTATTCCACTGCTACTTCTATAACGACGAATTATATCCAGTATTTTCTAGAGTCTACACGACAATATTTAATGATAGAGGTTCAAAGCTTTTTAGGTGTATAACACGCGTTACTTTAGTCGAAAATAAGACAGAACAACAGGAAATAATTAAAAAATATCACGAAGGTAAGACAATCCATCGTAGCATTCAGGAAACTTACAAGCAAATCCATAGAAATTATCATTGGCCCAATATGCTATTAACTATTCAAGCGTTTGTAAATAAGTGTACTACATGTTTACAAGGTAAATATGAAAGAAATCCCCTGAGACCCCCATTAGCTCTAACTGAAACCCCCAGTAAGCCCATGGAACATTTATTCATGGATTTATATTCTACAGGAGGAGCAACATTCCTCACAATCATTGATAACTTTTCAAAATATGCTCAAGCAGTCCCTTTAAATGCAACTAGTAGCGTACACATAGCTGAAGCTTTATTCGATATTTTTTCAATATTAGGAACCCCTTTGAAAATTACAACCGACTCTGACAGTAAGTTTGATAACGAAGTTATAAAGGAGATGTGTGCCCTACACGACATTAACATTCACTTTACAACCCCTTATAACCCGAATTCAAATTCACCCATAGAACGATTTCACTCAACTATAGGAGAAATTATTAGGATACAGAGGATGACGAATAAGGATGACCCTATACAAATTATCGTGAAATTTGCTATTATCGCATATAATAACACTATTCATTCGGCAACTGAATATACCACTCACGAGCTACTTTTTGGACATACTGCATCCAGAAACCCTTTAGAACTTCATTACACTAAGCAATTTTACCAAGATTATGTTCTTAAGCATAGAAGGAACGCTGAAGCCGTACAAGAATGTGTGGCAGCGCACGTATCTAAGAACAAAGAACAGGCAATAGCGAAGCGTAACCAGACAGCAGAAGATATAACGTTTAAGGTAGGTAAAACAGTTTTTAAACAAGTGGCCAAAACCGCGAGAAACGACAAAACGAAGCCGGTGTTTAAAGGTCCGTATAAGATAATTCACCTTCATCCTAATAATATAGCAGAGATAATAGGTAGTCACCCTAACTCTAAGTCAATCAGAGTTCACTTCAAACTTCTACGAAGACCTCATCTTGTTCCAGGACCCTCATCTTCGGATCCCTCGTGTTCCAGTCAAAATCAGACGTAACATTTCAACCCGTAGATAATAATAACGGAATCCTTTTACTTAAACAAGGACGTATCCTTAAACAAGTTGATTCATTTAACCTTGCTTGTACATATAATATAACTCATTTACATTTAATTTCCATTAAACTAATGTCCTTATATGCAAGTACAAAAGAAGCTGAAAACAATAGGGCAAAATCTGCATAAGACATATAGAGATCAAATAGAACATAATTTAGATTTAATTGATAAAAAGTTAATGTTTATAGCACCTAAAAATAGAGTTAAACGTGGTATCGTTAATTTATTTATTTAAATAATTTATTGTACACCACAAATTAAACAGATTAGCCTTATAGTAAGTTTATATAAAGAAACGATGGTACAACCGGCGGTCTTATCGCTTTAAAGCGATTTCTTCCAGACAACCGAGGTGATATGGAGTAGTAGCCAACAGAGAGATGGTAGGTGGTGTAAAATAGACTACATACATAGATACAAATAATATAATTCATACATAAACTACTACATACATATAGCTAATTACATAAATACATTTATACATACATATATACATAAAGTCATACATAAATACATACAAATATACAGATATATACAGATAACAAATAGTATCTAGTCGCCATTTTCAGTGTGAGAGTGTGAGGTAATAATTAGTGACTTTAGTTTTAAACAATGTTAAAGAGGTTGCAGATTTGATATTAAGCGGGAGGGCATTCCACAATCGAGTAGCCTCAGCCGTAAAAGATTTTTTGAAAAAAAATTGTTTTCTGCACAGGTGGATTTAAAAATAAATTTTCAGATGAACGTAAGTTCATGTTGTGCCCGTCAATAACATTGCGAGAATTCAAAAATTTAAATTTTTCTTTCAGATAAATAGGTGAGTGAGGATTGAATAACACACAGTACAGAAGACAAACAATATGTAGATTCCGGCGAAGACGAATAGGTAACCACTTGAGCTGAGTACGAAATTCAGAGACATGGTCATATTTGCGTAAGCCAAATATGAACCGAATAGCTAGATTTTGAAGACGCTCAAGTTTATTTAATTGGTCCTCATTTAAATCTAGATAGCTTGCGTCTGCATAATCGAGAATAGATAGAAGTAGAGAATGTGCTAACATAGTCTTGGTGGAAATAGGAAGAAAAGAACGGAGACGTCGTAGAGAGCCCATCGCCGCAAACATTTTCCTGCTGACTACATTTAACTGATGTGACCATGAAAGTGTAGAATCTAGATGTATACCGAGATTTTTGACCGTGGAACTTAATGGTATAGTACAATTATCTAATATAATCGTAGGAATGTTTCTCCAGTCAACTCTTGAAATCATAGCGGTACTGCCAATAATAATGGCCTGTGATTTTGATGGATTGATCTTTAAACCATAACACTTGCTCCAATCACTGATTGTAGCCAGGTCATCATTAATGGCAGTGATAGCGCTGGGCAAGTTATCCAAGGTTGACTGGGTATAAAGCTGGAGATCATCTGCATACATGTGGTAGAGAGAATAAATCTTTTGAGTAATAGAATTAATGAAAATTGTAAAGAGAATAGGAGACAACACGCCACCCTGAGGCACTCCAGCACGTACTTCACACCAAGACGAAAATGTTTCGTCTACCTGAACACGTTGCTTTCTGCCTCTTAGATAACTCTGAAACCAGCCAATGTTGGAGATATGTTAAGAGAACGTAGCAAACTCAATAAGATGTCAAATTTGACAGTACCGAAAGCATTGCTAAAATCTAACACTGTAAGTTGTTTATTCTCCATGCCCAATCTAATGTCGTCGGTAATTTTCACGAGCGCTGTGACCGTGCTATGACCGGAGCGGAAGCCAGATTGGAGTGGATTAAGAAGGCTATGCCTATTTAGGAATGTTATTAATTGCTGGAGCACTAGTTTTTCTAAAACTTTGGAAAGGAATGGAAGGATGGAGATAGGACGAAAATCAGAGTAATTCATAGAATTAGCCTTTTTGGGGAGTGGAATAATACGGGCTACTTTCCAGGCATCGGGGAACTTTAAGGAAGTGATGGATTCATTAAGGATATGAGGATGATCATATTACGGCCAGCGCCGTCGTCGCTCACGGCATTAGAAGAGATGGACACTATGCTCTTCTTAACATCACATTCGGTGAAAGGAATGAAATTAAACGGTGGATAGTCAAAGGTTGGCAAACAAGAAAGAATATTTAACGTCCGCTCTTTTTCTGCGTTGTCAATAACGTCAGATGATTAAAAATGCTTATTAAGACACTCTATGTCAATGTTACGGTGAAGAGAATTATGAGATGATTTGCCAATTCCAAACGATTCGAGGAATTTCCAAACTTTAGCTGGGTCGCCGTTTTCGACTGATTTATGAATGTGGCGTCGTTGCGCATCTCTACACGATGTATTGCAGCGATTCCGGATTTTATTATATTTAATACGGTTTTTGTCACATGCATCAGATTTTAATTTACTTTTAGCCATAGCTTTTTTTGCAATTAGACTTTTTAATTCCTCAGATAGCCAAGGCGCTGGTAAGTGTTTAATTTTAATAGGTCTAACCGGAGCATGTTTATCATAAAGACCAGTCAGACAAGAATTAAACATGTCAACTTTTAAGTCGACAGAGCTGGCATCAACTACAGCTGACCAATTAATTTTGCGAGCATCCTCAGAAAGACGTTCTTTATCCATTCCCCCAAAACAACGCCGCAGAAGTATTCTCGATTTTGCTTTAGGAGGACGAACTTTGTATGAGACAAAAATCAGATCATGATTCGAAAAAGCATCAGCCTCAAATTGGCCGTGCGTGAGGACAAAATCTGGGGATGACACTATAATGAGATCGAGAAGTGAAGGGACACAGTTAGGGGGGTTGTGAGTGGCCGAGAGAGGCAAAATGTGCAGGTTGCACGCATCAATTACAGAGTTTAGCTTTCTGCATCGGTTGTCACCTTTAAGGAGACATGTATTAAAGTCACCCATAATTATGGTATGACTATATAAGGGAGACAAATTAACTAATAAACTTTCGAATGCAGAAAAATAATCAATATGTAGAGAGGGAATATAAAATACGCCGAGAAGAATTTTGGTGAGAGAAAGAGTTATTTGGATGAGTAAGTGTTCAGCAGCATTAGTTGGAGGAGGCTGAGTCGGCGAGCTAACAATAGTAAAGGGAATATAAGAACGAAGGTAGATCGCGACTCCACCCCCACCTTTACCAATGCGGTCGTTACGTATCAGTGTAAACCCTGGTAAGCAGTAAGATGTAGATGGTAAACATGGCTTTAACCAGGATTCGGAGATGAGAATCGCGTGGATATTACGAGATTCAAATGCCGCAAGCATATCGGGATAATGGGCCGGAATACTCTGTGCATTAATGTGAATAACGTTGAAATTCTTCATTGAATCTGAGAAACAAGAATTAAGAACGGCGTTTAAAGGAAGGGAAGATGTACTGTGGAAACTATCCTCATCTGACAGATCTTCATTTGATGAGCAAGACAAAAAATGGCTACTAGATATACTATTATTTAATGACATTATGATAGTTTTATAATAGATATATATAAAATACAATAATAAAATAAGAAAATTATATATAAATAACTTATAATAAATTGTAAATATGTTATAATAATAATAAATCAATAAAGGCAGAAACCAACCCACCAGCGGTCTGAGAGAAAAAAAAAAAAAAATCACTTAAAAGGTAAAAAAAAAAAACAAATTCAAAAATATAAACTTGACGGCGCATTCGTAATCCCGGAAGCCAAGTTGATTATTTTGTAATAAATTGAGGGTAGTTTTAGCGCCTTAGCAAAGCGAATGTTACTGACAGCTCGGTTAGAGGACATCTCGCTTGACGGAACTCGGGTGACTGGCGGCATTGTGCTCGGGTCGGTGAAAGAGTCCGGTCATATTCGGCGCATGCGCCACGTTGTCCGCGGAACGTCTAGTGATTTCAGTTAATATCAGGTTTGAACTGTATAATTGAACTTGGATATCAGTGCTTAGTTAATTGTAGTGAGTTAATTAAATTGTGAAGTGTGTTAAATCAACTATTTGAATTATAACGTCGATTATTACATTAAGTGTTAATTATTTTCTCCTCGCCCGTTAATCCACGCCACTATGGAGCAAAGAAATAATTCTGATATGGGCCAAGTTCCTATATCAGAAGTGGGATACGAAGGGCATTCAAATGAGGAGAATAGTGATCGTCCGTCATCGTCAAACTTTCTGCAAACAATGGAAGCCTTGTTGACGAAAATAATGTCAGCCTCTCAACCTACTTCGATTACACAGTTGATCCAGTTCGATCCTGATAGTACAGATGCGGATATAGAAGGTTGGTGCAAAGTAACTGAAATTATCGTGAACAGTAAAAAGTTACAAGGGCCCGAATTGTTATTAGTTTTGACACATGCATTAAAGGGCAGAGCAGCAACGTGCTTAACTAAATTAGATGTAACGCAGTTACAATGGCCCCAAATAAAAGAAATGTTGCTGGCTAAGTTTGCAAGGCAAATGTTACCCCAAGATTATTTTGATAATGTCATAAGATTTCAAATCGGTAACAAAGAAAGTGCATGCGAAGCCGCCATGCGTCTATGGGGCTTAATTGAGCGGATTCCTCGAGTAGAAATGGCTGAAGATATGAAAGTAGGTCTTGTTACTTCGGTGCTGTGTCAAAAAGACAACTGTTTACGTCGCGAGTTGAACTCCCATGTTATATCGACACGATCTCAACTTCTTCGAATTTTAAATGGAGTGTCTCTGAAAAGGCGATCAGAAAGCGTTGAAAGCCATGACGTTGAAGCAAAAAGACCACGCTACTCCGAGTACAAGTTCACGGGTGCCTGTCATCATTGCGGTATATTGGGCCACAGGGCGGTAGATTGCCGCAGAAGAAAACAAGAAATTACTGTTACGCCGAAGCCAAACGACAAACTACGAGTACCGACGAATGAGAGGAACCAGTCTGTCAAATGTTACGTCTGCGGTCAGCCGGGACATTTGGCCTCATCGTGTACCAACCGACAAAATCCCGGCGGTTCAAGCTCAATGGTTAAGGAGGTGTACCTCTGCGACCAGAGACCGATTCAAGGCGAGTTGACGACATCATCTGGTGAGGCTGTTTCTTTTCTTTTTGACAGTGGGTCTGCCTGCTCGCTTGTATCTGAAAATTTTTCGGATAAGTTTCCGGGTACAGTACATAACGAAGTAGTTTCTTTGAAAGGCATCGGTTCATCGGTAATTTATTGCAACAAACAAATTTTGAGTCAAGTTAGAATTCAAAATGTTTCAGTATCTCTTTTGTTTCATATTATCCCTGACAATATTGTCTCCGAACCTGTAATTATTGGGCGGGACCTTATAGAGAAGGGGGTAAAAGTAGAGATTAACAGTGACTGCATTATTTTCTCAAAGCCTGAAACGTCTCAAGCGGATTTGTGTCCAACCTTAGACAATTTTGACTTTTCTTCTATCGACACTGATTTAGAAGGCGATGATAAAAAAGCGCTTATCGATATTTTAAAGACGTATAGCTCTTTTTTTATTGACGGCATCCCTAAACGTAGAGTAAAAACAGGTTCTTTGCGCATTGATCCTGTAGACCCTAATAAAATAGTACAGAGAAGACCCTATAGATTATCCCCGGTCGAAAAAGACATTGTCCGCGAAAAGGTAAATGCTCTCCTTGAAGCAGGCGTTATCAGAGAGAGCAATTCCCCTTTTTCAAGTCCCATTCTGCTTGTTAAAAAGAAGGACAACACTGACAGAATGTGCGTAGACTATAGAGAGATAAATGCGAATACCAAACCGGAACATTACCCGTTACCAATAATTGATGAACAAATTGACAGATTGAATGGTGCCTACACTTTTTCTTCATTAGATATGGCATCAGGTTACCACCAAATTCCAATAGACCCCGAAGGTGATAGTATTGCACGCACGGCTTTTGTCACTCCCGAGGGTCAATATGAATATTTGACCATGCCCTTTGGCTTGAGAAACGCCGCTTCGGTGTATCAACGTTGTATAAATAAAGCTCTTGGTTCCCTCAAAGATGAAGTAGCGCTTGCGTACATGGATGATGTTCTGTGTTTTGCCCAAAACATTCCTGATGGCTTAAAACGTCTTGATTTAACACTGAAAGCCCTATCAGAAGCTGACTTCTCTTTTAATATACGCAAATGTAAATTTATGAAAAAGGAAATTGACTACTTAGGCTATGTTATAAGATCTGGTAAAATTACTCCTAATCCTAGGAAAGTGCAAGCACTTGCTAATGCACCAGCGCCCAAAACTGCTTCCCAAGTACGCCAATTCTTAGGGTTAGCCTCCTATTTTAGAAAGTTTATACCCAACTACACCCGCTTAGTCGGACCGTTGTACCCGCTCACTAAGTTAAAGGGTCCAATTAAATGGTCAGACGTCCACAATAGCATTCACAAACGAATAGTTAAAATCCTCACCACAGAACCCGTTCTAACTATATTTGATCGCGAACTTCCTATAGAATTGCACACGGATGCCAGCGCTGATGGTTACGGTGCCATTTTAATTCAAAGAAAGAACAACTTTCCTCATGTCATTTCATATTTCAGTCGCCGGACGACTGACACGGAATCGAGGTATCATTCCTATGAACTCGAGACCCTGGCAGTCGTTCGAGCGGTGGAATATTTCAGGCATTATCTGTATGGCCAACATTTTACTGTTTTCACGGACTGCAATTCTTTAAAAGCCTCTAAGTCAAAAACAGACTTAACCCCAAGAGTACATAGATGGTGGGCTTTCCTACAAGCATATGACTTCGACATTGTCCATAAGCAAGGCAGCAGCATGGAACATGCTGACTACCTTTCTCGCAATCCCCTTCCGAACCCTGAGCAGGGTACTTCCAAAAGTGAGATCAGCACGACTCAAGTGTCTAGTAAGCCTGTAAAGTTTGTAGAGTTACACCAAGAGTGGTTAGCGGTAGAACAAAAACGTGATGCATATATCCAAGATCTAGTTGCCAAGCACTTAAATAATGAATTTCCCAATTCAATCAGTCATACTTACGATGTCAGAAACGAAGTCCTATACCGCAAAATTGAACGGAACAAAATTAGTCGTTGGTTACCTATTATACCTCAGTCGCTTGTTTGGACATTAATCAACCATATCCATACTGAAATCAAACACCTGGGTGTTGATAAGACGCTTGATAAGTTGTACGAGCAGTACTGGTTTCCCCAAATGGCTAAGCAAGTACGTCTTTTCGTTGATTCTTGCATCGTATGCAAAGCGTCAAAAGGTCCTTCTGGGGCTCAACAAATTCGTCTCCACCCGATACCTAAAGTACCCTGTCCCTGGCATACTATTCACATAGATGTAACTGGGAAATTAAGTGGCAAGAGTGACAGAAAAGAATACGCTTCAGTGATAATTGATTCTTTCACCAAGTATGTCCTTCTGGAGCATACTCCATCTCTCGATGCCAGTTGTCCTATTAAAGCATTAAGAAAAGCCGTCTCCCTTTTTGGCGCTCCCAAGCGAATTGTATCAGATCAGGGAAGGTGCTACGTAAGCTCTGACTTTAAAGAATTCTGTAAAACACATGGCATAGAACTTCACCTTATCGCGACAGGGGCTAGTAGGGCCAACGGTCAGGTAGAAAGAGTCATGCGGACTTTAAAATGTCTGCTTACTATTATAGAAAACGACCCACATAAAACTTGGCGTGATGAACTCCCTGAGGTACAATTAGCGCTTAATACCACTCGCTGTAGGGTTACGGGATATACTCCCACTGAATTAATGTTTGGCATACGTGCTCAATCTTTAGGGATATCGTCAATAACTCAAAATCCTGACGAACCAAGATTAGACCTAGACACTATCCGCAATGAAGCCTCCGTTAATATCGAAAAGGCAGCGCAAAAAGAAGTAATTAGATTTAACAAGGGCAAAGCTCAAGTAAAACCATTCTCTCAAGGAGACTACGTTTTTGTTAAATGTAGCGAACGTAACCAGACTAAACTGCAAAGAAAGTTTAAAGGACCTTTCATTATAACTAAAATTCTGGATAACGATAGGTACGAACTGAAACATATTGATGGTTCAAATCGCGTTTTAAAATACCCCCACGAAAATTTGCGTGCTGTACCCAGAGGCTTCCAAGGGTTAGTCGATATATCCACTGTACTAAGTAATAATGAGGCCGAGACGGCGGAGCATGGTCGGGAAGATAGAAACGAAGTATCATCAGATGATGAAAGTGACACCCTTTCGGTTTCGAGCGCCCGCACCATGACTGCTAGCTCAGCAACTCTGACGGCCTCAGATATTGATGAAGCATAAATGGCTAATGTGAGTTTGAATATATTTGCATTGTCCTTAATTTGATGAGTGTGTGTGTGTGTGTGTACCCGCAGAAGCACACACACAGTGTGCTTCTGCGGGTTACTATATGCTATCGATGAAAATGACTGGCTTAGCAGCCGATGTTTCTAGTGTAGCTGAGAGCAAAGCATGAAGGGGCTGGCTCGAAGGAGTCCACGTCCGGTCGATGCTTTGATAACTAGTGAAGGGACTAGCTCATAGGAGTCTAGGTCCCGGACCATTGTTGAATTGCTTGCGTATAACTAGTGTAGATGAAGGGGCTAGCTCATAGGAGTCTATGTCCGGACCATCGTTCACTCACATGTGGATAACTAGCGAAGGTGAAGGGGCTAGCTCATTGGAGTCTATGTCCGGACCATCGTTCACTCATACGTGTGTCAATCTGATTATAAATTTGTCAAAAAAGAGAGATATTAAAGGCAGTGACAATATTGACTCAGCGCAGTTGATTTTAGTCAGAGATGGACGAGCTTTACTCTGAGCTTCTTACTTCATTTCAGATGAACGCCCATAGGACGCACAGAGACGTGCGTTCGTCAGTATGGTCGTGACGGCGCATTCGTAATCCCGGAAGCCAAGTTGATTATTTTGTAATAAAGCGAATGTTACTGACAGCTCGGTTAGAGGACATCTCGCTTGACGGAACTCGGGTGACTGGCGGCATTGTGCTCGGGTCGGTGAAAGAGTCCGGTCATATTCGGCGCATGCGCCACGTTGTCCGCGGAACGTCTAGTGATTTCAGTTAATATCAAGTTTGAACTGTATAATTGAACTTGGATATCAGTGCTTAGTTAATTGTAGTGAGTTAATTAAATTGTGAAGTGTGTTAAATCAACTATTTGAATTATAACGTCGATTATTACATTAAGTGTTAATTATTTTCTCCTCGCCCGTTAATCCACGCCACTATGGAGCAAAGAAATAATTCTGATATGGTCCAAGTTCCTATATATATTTAATATTATTTATAAACGCGCTGTTGTTCTCCCGCGCGCCGGCCGGGGCGTTCATATCAGCGCCGTCTGAAGCGCCGGCATGTTTAACGGTCACCGAATACCGTTAGTCGCCGCTCGTACGATGCGCAGGCGCCGCCCATAAGGTGGAGCTACCGCGTACGGCGTATCGCCAGTCGGATACACGTCTTGACGCCATTCGCATATCGCTCGCGCTCGCGCCGCTTAAAAACTCTGCTTTTACGTTGCCTTTGTCCTGTGCCTATACGTACTATCTGCTTTGTGTTATTTTTGTTTATTGCGTGTTACTCTTTGTGCTTGTACTTTCTATTTCCACTATATTCCTCCTTCTGACATTCTCTCTGTGCCGTGCTTTGTTTTATGAACTTTTCTTCGTGTATTATACGTTTTGTGTATACCCACGTGAGTTATCATTTGCCTACCTCACACCACCAGCCGCCGGAGATTGTAAGGTAATCACTTAAACCACTATTACCTACACTGGTGACCCCATTTTGAATACCGATTGGAATACAAGATGGCTACTGGGTGTGGCACTAAGGACGATCAGACGGGCGTAGAAAACGCCGCGTCTGAAATTTGCAAAGTGGGCGTGCCAGTTCCACCATTTTGGGCGGACGAACCTGACATCTGGTTCGCACAACTGGAAGGCCAGTTCATGATCGCAGGCATCACCAACGATGCAACAAAATTCTTTTACGTCGTCTCACAATTAGACCGGCAATACGCACGCGAAGTCAAGGATATTATTACCAATCCTCCTGCTCGGGATAAATACGAGAAGCTCAAGTCAGAGCTAATCCGAAGATTGAGTGCTTCAAATGAGAAGAAGGTGCAGCAACTCCTGATGCACGAGGGAACTGGGTGACCGCAGACCGTCACAATTTCTTCGGCATCTCCAGGGCCTAGCAGGTCAAGAAGTGACGGACGAGTTCCTGCGCACCATCTGGACGAGCCGACTTACTGCTAACATCCAATCGATACTAGCAGCTCAACCTCATGCGAGTCTGGACACCCTAGCCGACCTCGCGGACAGAATTCACGACATTGTGCCGACGCCCACTCAACATGTCGCAGCGACGAGCAGCACTAATCCAGGATCCAGCATCGAGTCTCTGGCTCGAGAAGTCGCCGAGCTACGTAGGCAATTACAAAGCCTCACTACCAGAGACCGCCGACCCAGGTCTCTCAGCAGGACGAGGAGCCGTCCACGCTCGCGGTCGAACTCCAGCTACCGTAAGTTCCCGCTTTGCTGGTACCACTCTAAGTTCGGCAGCGAAGCCAAGAAGTGTGTCCGTCCCTGCGACTTCAAGGCAGCGGAAAACTCTCTGGGCGGTCGGTAATCGCGACAACCGACAGCCCCATCACCTCTGATCGCCTGTTCGTCACGGACAAATGGACGAAGACGCAGTTCCTGGTCGACACCGGTAGCGACTTGTGCGTCTTCCCCCTCTCCTTGCTACGGGAACGTCGTGAACCAACGACGTACAAGCTCACGGCAGCCACGGGTCTACCATCAATACGTACGGGTACAAGCACCTCACGCTGGACCTCGGACTTCGGCGTGACTACCCGTGGCGTTTCGTGGTGGCGAATGTGACAAAGTCCATTATAGGGGTAGACTTTCTATCTTTTTATAAATTAGTTGTAGATTGTAGGAACCAGAAACTTATAGATAACACTACTGCTTTATCTACTAGCGCTTGTGTGGCTTTAAATTGTATAGATGTGCTCTCTATAAAGGTGTCGACTGGCGATACACGGTATCATCAATTACTCTCAGGCGAGTTCGCTGATATCACGCGACCAGCCGGCATACATAACTCTGTCCCACACAACACACTACACCACATCCGCACCACACCAGGTCCTCCAGTTTCCTGCAACCCTAGGCGCCTTGCTCCCGACAAGCTTATGATAGCGAAACGAGAGTTCGAGGCAATGCTCGCGAATGGGACAGCACGACCCTCGGAGAGTCCCTGGTCGACTCCACTGCACCTGGCGCCGAAAAAGGACAACGGCTGGCGCCCATGCGGAGATTATAGGAGGCTCAACGCTCGTACAATCCCAGACCGGTATCCGATTAGACATCTTCACGATTTTGCACATCAATTTCTGGTAGCAAGGTCTTTACCACTTTAGACCTCGTGAAGGCGTATAATCAGATACCGGTAAATCCTGAAGATATTCCCAAGACGGCAATAACCACACCATTTGGCATGTTCGAGTTCCCGTTCATGACTTTCGGGCTTCGGAATGCTGGACAAACGTTCCAGCGATTCGTAGACGAGCTGACTCGTGGTCTGGATTTCGTGTATGCGTACTTGGATGACTTTCTCATCTTCTCCGAGAACGAAACCATACACGAGGACCACTTGCGTCAGATTTTCACCAAACTCAGGGAGTACGGCATGGTGATCAACGTATCCAAGTGCGTATTCGGGGCTCCCGAGGTAACCTACTCCCGAGGTTACTCTATTTCGGAGAGCGGTACCAAACCCTTGGATACGAAGGTCCAAGCCATCCGCGACTTTCCCCCGCCCAAAGATGTTAGGCAGCTGAGGAGATTTTTGGGCATGGCCAACTTTTACAGGAGGTTTCTACCTCATGCCGCCCAAATCCAAGCGCCTCTTAACGCCATCTTAGCGGGGTCAGTAAAGGGGTCCACACCTATCTGCTTCACAGACGACGCTCTGAAGGCTTTCCTTGCCACCAAGGAAAGCTTAGCCAAGGCAGCCTTGCTTGCTCATCCAGATCTGGATGCCAAGCTTGCGTTGGTCACAGATGCATCAGACGTAGCGATAGGTGCCGTGCTACAACAACTGCACGGGGACGATTGGCAACCATTAGCCTACTTCTCCCGAAAGCTGAGCCCGCCCCAAGCCAAGTACTCGCCTTATGATCGCGAATTACTTGCGATCTATGAGGCGATAAAGTACTTTCGGCACATGCTAGAGGCGAGACATTTCACTGTCTATACTGATCACAGGCCGATCAGTTTTGCTTTCCACGAACGGAAACAAAATTGCTCGCCTCGTCAGTATAGGCATCTGGATTATATCGCCCAGTTCACCACCGACATAAGGCATATCTCTGGCAAAGACAACATAGTTGCCGACGCCTTATCTCGGATTGAGGAACTGGAGTCTCCGATTAGTCTCGCCGATCTAGCTAGGGCACAACTTTCGGACCCTGAGCTTGATGAGTACCTCACGGGACAGACGTCCCTCCGTCTCGAAAAGCTTAGACTACCTGGGAGCCGCGTTTCACTGTACTGTGACACCAGTACATCGACTCCCAGGCCGTTTGTCACCAAGAATTTCCGTAAGCCCGTGTTCGACTGTCTGCACTCCCTCAGTCACCCTGGTGCCAAGGCATCTACCAGGTGGTGACTGAGTGATTCGTATGGCCGGGAATTCGGAAGGACTGCAAAATCTGGTCCCAGGCTTGCCTGCCATGCCAGCGTGCGAAGGTGAGTAGACACGTGTCCGCACCTATGGGCACGTTCCCTTTACCTCGCGCACGCTTCAAGCATGTGCACGTTGACCTGATTGGACCACTACCCATTTCCGCTGGTTTCAGGTATTGCCTAACCGCCGTCGCTAGATTCACTCGATGGCCGGAGGTAATACCTATTGCCGATACCGGCAGAAGAACCGTCGGCAAGGCCCTCTTGTCCGGTTGGATATCCCGCTTTGGTTGCCCGATGGATATTGTCACAGATCGTGGGCGACAATTTGAGTCGTCACTGTTTCAATATCTATCGAAGGCCATAGGATTCCAACATAAACGGACAACAGCCTACCACCCAGCATGCAATAGGTTAGTGGAGCGCTTTCACCGTCAGCTGAAAGCCGCCATCACGTGCCATGCTGACCATAACTGGTCCGAGGTATTGCCGCTCGTCATGTTGGGGATACGAAGCGCGTACAGAGAAGACCTACAGTCTTCAGCCGCTGAACTTCTTTACGGCGAGCCTTTAGCCCTTCCCGGTGAATTTTTCCATCCTAGCGTCCCCGGTACCACCGACATCTCGGAATTTACCGCGCGGATACGCTTGTTCGCCGAGAAGGTTAAGCCTGTACCCACTTCGCGCCATAACAGGAACAACATCTTTGTCTTCAAGGATCTAGCCACGGTTGAACATGTCTTCCTTCGCGAAGACGCATCAAGGGCCACCTTTCAACCCGTCTACACTGGCCACACAAAGTGCTGGAACGAGGAGACAAAGTTTTTTAAAATTATGGTGAAGGGTAAATCAGTCAATGTATCGGTAGACCGACTTAAACCGGCCTACACGTTGACAGATACCACCAATTTACCTTCACACCCCACCATAATTCGAGACGACCCGGTCTCGACCACTCCACCAGCGTTGATTGCTGACCCCGGAGCATCTGCCGCGAAGACCACTCGCTCGGGTAGACGAGTCCGTTTCCCGGATTACTTTCGCCCTTAGCCAGGGCTCTAGGGGGGGAGTCCTGTGGGGATCACCCACACATTTATATATATACACACACGCACAGACACCACATATATTATAATAATATTCACATTAATTTATGTATACATTATTATTACAGGTACTCATGTTAATATATTTTATTAAACTGTATTTATATTATACATAGTTATTAATACACTATACAAATACACACACAATAACACGAACACAAAATATTTATATATATTTAATATTATTTATAAACGCGCTGTTGTTCTCCCGCGCGCCGGCCGGGGCGTTCATATCAGCGCCGTCTGAAGCGCCGGTATGTTTAACGGTCACCGAATACCGTTAGTCGCCGCTCGTACGATGCGCAGGCGCCGCCCATAAGGTGGAGCTACCGCGTACGGCGTATCGCCAGTCGGATACACGTCTTGACGCCATTCGCATGTCGCTCGCGCTCGCGCCGCTTAAAAACTCTGCTTTTACGTTGCCTTTGTCCTGTGCCTATACGTACTATCTGCTTTGTGTTATTTTTGTTTATTGCGTGTTACTCTTTGTGCTTGTACTTTCTATTTCCACTATATTCCTCCTTCTGACATTCTCTCTGTGCCGTGCTTTGTTTTATGAACTTTTCTTCGTGTATTATACGTTTTGTGTATACCCACGTGAGTTATCATTTGCCTACCTCACACCACCAGCCGCCGGAGATTGTAAGGTAATCACTAAAACCACTATTACCTACAATATTATGAGACACTTTATCAAAGGCTAATCGGTATACACGACATCCACCTGATGTCCTTGATCCATGGAATTAGAAACCTGATGCAAAAATTCACATAAGTTTGTTTCCGTCGACCTTTTATTGATGAAACCATGTTGCTCATTTATTAAGTGAGGACGTATAGTAGGGAATATTGTGTCGTAAATTATTTTTTCAAACAACTTCGCAATGCAGCAAAGTTTGGATATGGGCCTATAATTTTTATATCATGTTTGCTACCGGATTTTAAAATTGGTACAATGTAAGATTTTTTCCATAAAGTTGGTAAACATCCGGTGTGGAGAGACATGTTAAATAATAAAAATATTGGTAACGCTAATGCATTGCGAAATTGTTTAAGAAAACAGGGAGGTAAAGCATCGGGGCCGGTACCTTTGCGTGTATCGAGGTTTCTAAGATAATTCTTGACAATTGGAATTGAGAGTTCAATAGAGTGTAGATCCACGTAAGATCGACTCTTCGGTGGCAATGAAACTGAACCTCGTTCCGGTTCAAACACAGATTGAAAATAACTATTAAACATGTTGCTAATCTCCTCGCCATCAGATGACGCTGTGTCCCCAAGAGCCATAATGTTTGGTAAATCGTTAGGACCTTCCGTTTTTGATTTTAAGAAAGACCAGAAATATTTGCTGTTACGCTTAATTTCGCATTCTGCGCGATCAATGTAAGCATTATAACAGTCGATTTCAACTATTCTCTGTCTATCCCTCAGAAGCAAAAATATGTCATAATCCTTAAGTCTAGAGTAAGTTTTCCATTTTCTATGATATTTTAATTTTTCATTAATTATTTTTATTAAAGGTTTAGTATACCAAACAGGATATTTATGTGAGACATTGACTATTCTGGATGGTATATGTTGATCGATAATACTATAAACGATATTATAAAAGTAGCCGTAGCAGATTCAATATCAAGATTTGAAAAACGAAATTCCCAATCAATTTCATTAAAAGACTTGTTAATTGCCTCATCGTTGGCTTTATGAAAAAGACGGATTGAATGGGGAGAGTGACGCAATTATTCGGCATGTACTTGCAATGAAGATATTTCTAGAGCCGGGTGGTATTTGTCTTCATCGAGTAGGGAAAACGGACATTTAGAGACATTACAGTTTCGATTACAAAAAACTAAATCTAATAAATGATCAGTACAGTTCCAAATAACATTATACTGCTTTAGATTGGAAAAAGACAGAAAATTGTGTAATATAGTTACTAATGAGTCTCCGAGAGAGTCGGACAACTCCATATAATCTTCGACCTGTATCCATTGCCCATTGCTTACATTAAAATCGCCCAGGATTAAATAAATATCGTTAAGTTTATCAAAAAGTAATTTAGAGATTAAATCAAAAAAGTAATTTTCGGACTCTACTTGTTGCGGGCAGTGAGGAAAGTAACAACAGTAAATGTTTAGCAAGCGTGATTGTTTAAGACGAATAGTGACAACTATGGCTTCAGCTGCAAATTGATCAGAAATTACCCTTTCAAAACTGTGTACTTCAAACTCACGACGTAATGCAACTAGCACTCCGCCGCCCATTTTATCACCACGACCCTCATAGTTGCGGTCGCATCGATATACAATATAACGATAGTCAAAAAGTTCAGAACTAAGCACCGAATCCAATAGCCAGGTTTCACTTAAACAGATAATGTCAAAATCGTTAAGAAGCAAACTTTTATAGAATAAGTTAGTTCTGGTGCGCAACCCACGAACATTTTGATAATAAATTTTTAAATTATTATGATCCAACACGGTGACCGAGGATTATAAGCATAATTAATATTCACAAATTTAAATCT